>NC_142618.1:62716904-63026404 GCF_059453375.1 Lepisosteus platostomus | reverse complement strand
GTTAAATCGTGTCGGTTAGACCGTCTTCCCTCTCTCCCCCCGACAGGGCACGCGCCGGCAGATGTGCACGCGCGCCGTCTCCAGCTCGCAGCTGAACGCGCCGCCGGTCTGAAGCAGGAAAGTTACATTCCCGAGGAGCGGCTTCCAGGTGGAAACACATGAGCATTGCACGATCAAGGCCGTTTTTCATGAAGGTGGTTGATTAAACCAAAAACTAAATATCGTTGCGAAAACAGTACTATGAATCACAATGAGGTTTAGCTTGTAGACTGTACAAGATTTTAATTACGCATTTTTAAGAAATAGAAGAAAAATAAAACCCGATAAAAAGTACGGAAAACATGTATTAAACTATACGCTGAACCATCGTAATACAGCTGTTCCAATAGCAATGACTGGCAAGGTCGGTAGGCGCTCCTGTATGAATTACGGTGACTTCATGCTTCACTACATTTTATTTCACCCCCCACCCCGCCATGTTAGCGTGGTGCAGATCTCTCTAGTCAACTCCGTGCTGCAGGTGCAATTGCTTGTAGTCGATGATAGTCGGGCTTCTTCAAACACCCATCAAGCCTTGGTTATTTCTTCAATTTCCACAAACAGTTCTGCTTCTGCTTACCTCTTGCATTTTGGTGTGCTACCGCGGCTGAGGCGGCTCATTCTGCAGTTTGCCTGGGATCGCAGTGCCTCTTAAAGAAACATCCTCCACTCTTTCTGTTTGATCCTGTTGTGTCTGTTTGGGTGGATTAAATTTTTAATCAAAGACTTCTTTGCACGTCGGCGAATTTGATATCGTAATTGCCAAGATTCTGAATTTAACCCATAAAATCAGGAGGTGGATGTATAACCAAATGCTGGAGGAGAACCATTCGAATAAAATTCGTTTAACTCTTTGAAGCAATCCGCAGACAGGTTGGAAGACGAGGTCTCGGCACTATTCAACTACGGGGAAATACGAAAAACGAGATTAAACACGTTGTTGAGTTTTCTAACCGAAGTTGGAGGTTGCGTGTCTTGCAAAAATATGTTCAGGATGGATTTACTCAATTTTAAAGGATTGCTCCTTAAATAAGGATTGATGAAGAATTGCTAAATCCCCTTTTTGTAAATCTTTTCCTCGGAAGATTGCAAAGGTGGAGCGATTAGGAAAGGCTGATGACGGACCTATTAATCCTTTCAGTGCATCAAAAGCACGAAAAGGTCTTGGAAACGTTTGGATGGAAATCAGGCGAATGTTTAGACCTGTTTCTAGTTTTATATGAAACTGGTGACTAGTTGTTTTTTTCCCCAGGGATATCTGTTTGCGTCTCTCTAATATGCTTTTTTGGTGGTAGGGTAATGATCTTTGTTATCCATTTTTGAAATTTCTAATATATCAATCTTTTCCACTTGAAGTATTCCTGTATCTAAATGGAATTAGTTGAGATTGAAGCCCCTTGTAAAAGGAACAGACATGGTACATGGGCACAGTTTGCTTCACGGTGAGTCTGATTTTAATAGTTTAAAATGAATATTCACCACTTTCAAGGCTCTGGATACGTGATGTAGCGAAGAGTAACTGTTTTTAACGTGCTTTTAGTGGTCCGGGTGTTAAATTAATACACTCTGTTTTTTCAAAGGAGGATGTATTGGAAGACAATAGCATATTGTGTGATCTAGTCGGGTGTTTTAATGCTCCTTACACCCTAAGGAAATGTGTGACTGCGGACAGTGACAATGTTTGGGGAATATAGCCCATACTGTACCTTTTCTATTTGCATTTTGTGCAATGGTGGGTCCTGTTTGCTTTAGCTACAAACGTAAGACTCCTGATTTGATTATTTGAAGGGGTTAGTCTGTGTTAATGTATAGTACCATTTCTAAATTTATTCGACCATTTTTAAAATGAAAACTTTTCGAGCTTGGTTATCTGTTTGCTTTTCCTTTAGGTTAGTAAATATGTAGAAATTCCTCATTTTGGAGCGTCAAAATGCAGTATGATTTCCTTAAAGTACCGAGAGATCTTTCATGGCACTATAAGAACATCAATGTTTTTTTAAGGATTACTATACTATGAAGATTTTCAGTTGTGATTTTGTGTGTGAGGTTGTTTAATCTTCATAAAGGTAGCCTACATATGACTGATTGGGTGTACGAGAGTACATACAGTACAGTATGTGAAATAATAACTGTATCTGCCTTTCCGGAGTATATATTTGAAGAAAACATTGCAAAAAGCCATTAGTAAGAGGGTGCTGCCGAATGTTCAACCCCCCCAAGCACAGACAAAATCACTCATCTTGGAGAGAAGAAAACTGGTCAGTTTTGTCTCCACCAAATTCCTTCTGTTTCTTTGTTCCAGTTGTTGCAAGTCTCATCATACTTGGGTTGTCTGGGGCAACAAAGAAGGGGACAGGTAATACGTTTCATTGATTTAATATCTATTAATCATTTTAGAGCTTGTCTTGGTTGACGATGAAGTCAGTAATTGGCAGCACTTCTTGTGTCCAGCCTAAGACACTTGAGGATGTGTGCTTCAGAATGCATGTTTCATGACCAAGGTCATGTGTATGGCAGGCGAATGCTGTGGAATATGATTTGCTGGTAGATTTTTCTTTTCCATCCAACATGATTTATAGGCAGGTGTTTTTTTCTGTGTTTCAGTGAAGAACAATTCGGGAGTGCAGCCAGCAGGCCAGTGTGGAACCTGGATCAAAGACCCGGAAGGGGGTCTTTTCACTTCTCCAAACTACCCCAACAAATACCCTCCAGAGAGAGAGTGCATTTACATAATTGAAGGTAAATACTCATATCTGAAAACAGTCTACTTTCATCTAATAATAACTTATAACTGAAATAGATTTCAGTGAATGTCCATTTTCATGTTTCATATTTATTATAGGCATTACACTGCAATATAACATATTTCCTCATTGCAGTTTTAATGCAGCGTGCGGAGATTGTGTGTTATACAATTCCCTTAATTTGAGGAAATTGTTTTATCCGCGTTTGTTATCTGCCTTTCCGGAGTATATTTCCAGTTTTAGTTAGCATTCTGATGTGATTATTAATAGATATAATTGTCATCTTTTAATAAGGTCGATTGCTCTTTTCTAAGTTCTTTTGCATCCTTAAATATGCTTTATTAACTTTTACAAGACTACTTTTCAATGTAACTCCTTCACATGATATTGGTTGGGAAGATATAAAAATCAGGTTTTTGTCCTTTTTAAGTTTCGGACAATTCTAAGCAAGATTTATAAAATACTCTGACTCTGTGATAGCCGAAATAAAAAATCAGTACCTAATAAGAATTTAGTTTCTAATCAATTTATTTTTTCACAAAACAGATGAATTCTCCTAATTGAGGCAAATCATTTTCAGGTTAATTGTCTTTTGGGGTGTAACTATGGGGAACCATGTGCCAATAATATGTCTGAAAGTCAATAATTACAGAAGCTTTATAAAACATTGAGCACATTTCTAGAACCCTAGACGTCCATGTGCCTTTAAGGCAACATGTTATCACATCCAATTATCTTGGATGGTCATGGTCATTAAATATTAAACTATTAAAATATACAATTAATAAACTACTTTTGTGAGCTCAAACTGCATATTTTAAACTTGCACAATGCATACTATCCAATAGTAGTGTTCTTTTTAGTAGTTGCTGAGTTCCGTGATTTATAGTTTGTTTTCCTTGTTTCTTTTGTAGCTGCACCTAGGCAATGTATTGATCTCTTCTTTGATGAAAAATATTCAATTGAGCCTTCATGGGAATGTAAATTTGACCACATTGAAGTTCGAGATGGGCCATTTGGCTTCTCCCCAATAATTGGACGCTACTGTGGACAGCAGAGTCCACCGTATATAAGATCTAGTGGCCGATATCTTTGGATAAAGTTTTTTGCTGATGGCGAATTGGAAACAATTGGGTTTTCTGCCAGATACAACTTCACTCCAGGTAAAGATAACCTTTTATTCACGTTTTCATTTTCACAAAACTGTGTACTCTCATATCTTTACATTTCGATTTGTTTGGGTTTCCCAGTGTTATATGCGTGTAACTTGTTTTCATGAAAACCCTAGCTAGTTACACCACTATATTGTTTGTGTCCTTGGCTGCTCTCAAATTCAGGATATGAGAGGTTGCTTACATCTTAAAATTATCTGCTTCTGCATCACAAATTCCTTATTTACTATAGTTTACATTTTCATATGCCATAACATATATTCTTACTATTATATATTAAAATGTAAACTATGCATTTGTATGCTGGAATAAAATGATTGTTCTCTGGCTTTTTCATGTGGACTCTGGCTTTGAAACACAGCCCACAGGAGCTGTTCATAGTGCTGAAGCCACACATTGTCAGGCTGATTCAGGATGCCCACCATTAAATGAGATAGATTGGCCAAATAGACTTCTCTCATTTTTGTATCTGCTGCCATAAAACAATGAGAACAATTCAGACATAGCATATGTACTCTAGAAGTGTATTTTCTGTTTTAATATCTAATTAAAAATGATGATTTAACATGCTCATTTAGCATTTTAAATGTGGCCTATAATAAAATCCACCATGCTTTTGAATGAAGGAATTTTTAACCTTCTGTTCCAAATTCTGCTTTTCAACAGCTTTATGATTGACACCAAAGCCACTCAGCAGTAGAGTAACTGCTGAATGGTACTGTATGCTTAAAGGCAATGGTTTTAATTTTCTTGATGCTGGTGACATAATGAAAGAAGACAGTTTATGGCCAGACAGTTTAATCAGGAAATGTATTTACCCCTTCATCAAATAGGCTTTGTTCACCTACTGAAAACATATAGTGTGTCTAAATGCCATAATGTCAAAAAGCAGTTAATTGAGCTTCTTTAAATCCCAAAAAATTCCTGAAAGGAAAAATAAGGTTTTATATTATAAACATGTTTGTAGTAATGCTGAAAAAAAGACTTAAGACAGTATTGATTATGTCTTAATGGTGTTCACAAGTATTGAAGCCATCTGTAATTTGCTGTACTGATGTATTGATTATGTTGGATGGTGTCAGGGATGATGTCTTTGATGGTTAAGACCTTCAGTCTCCAGTACTAAGCAAGCATTTTCTCAGGGACAATTGCTCAAATTAAAGGACAGTAACAAAAGCCTTCATCTAGTTGGCAAGATGAGACAAACCTTAAAAATAATATTCAGTAGTAATGGAAGAAAAGTAAATGCTTATCATTTATTCAATAAAAAGAAAAAAAACTGTAAATAAATTATTTATTTGTAGATTTTGTATAGAAAAACTGAGGTATATGGTGAATCGGGCATTTGGGAGGGAATTTTGGGTTAAATATTATTTCCTTTGTTATAAGCAAATGTTATAAAATCTTTTCTACTGTATATTCATTCTTTGCATTAACAAAATTTCCATCGGCTGTTCTCAACATTCAACATTTTTGTATGATTTAGAGGTTAACTGAATTGTGCCAGAACATAATTCCTCAGAAATTAGAAATAGCACAACCTTTTGTCTCAAGGCTTTTCTAAAATCCCTTCTCATCACTCCATGATATTGCACTTCAACTCTTATACTATAAGAAGATTTTTTAGTTCCAATGGAATTGGTTGTAACACTTGAATAAACTATAGTACTATTCAGAAATATTGGTAAGAGATCTAGAAAAACATTCTTCCTCACAGAGCTCCTAGAGCATGAGAATATATGGAACATTTCGAATGAGAAGAAGACATTTGGCTCCTATATCTCCTTTGGTTTCAAGTAGTTAATTATTTCCAAGATCTCATTTTGATCATTTTGTGAAAGCAACCAGAGAAGCAGGTTAGCTGGTTCTATACTCACATGACCCTTGGAGTAAAACAAGGCACAAGACTTAAATACACATCCTTTTATCTTCCTCTTGGGTCTTCTTATTTGTGCTTCACTGTTCACTAGGTTGATTTTGTTTTTGCTTTTGAGGATTTGAATTGTCAGATCCCACATTGTCTTCTCCATAAAACGTAATAAGATTAATTTCTTTCAGTCTGTAGTTACTTATAGCACTAGAGTGTATCCGGCTGCTCTTGTCTACACTCATTCCAGAGGAGGAAAATGCTTTGGAACATGGTGATGAAAAGTGTACATAATTTTCAAAATGAGATTTTAGTAGTGCATTGTACAATGTTTCATAACATCCCTTGGTTTAGATTCTGCACATTTAATTCTATATCCTAACTATTGTTAGATATAGTCAGATACTGTAGGCTCACAGCTGTCTACCCTGTTATCTATCCCCAAATACTAGGTTCTGTGTTTAAGAATATGGGGATATAAGTGTTTTGAATATATAGTAGGACACACTGTGTCTTAATTTGAAAAAAAGCATTTGTATAGTGGAACATATTTCCAGAGTCAGTGATATTCTGCTGTTTACCAAGAGGTTCCACAATAATTTGTCAGCTTTATTTTCAGATGAGTGAACTGTGTGATACATCCATGTGGGTAAGTCATTCAGTGCAAAAAAAACTACTGAAGCCTAAGAAAAATCCTGAGAAGAGATGTTGAACTATAACAAATAACAAAGAGAACCACAGTGTTCTACTTTTTATCCACCTGTTTGTGGAGATAGCCAGAGACATCTAGTTCTTGAGTTAACCTTATTCTTCTTCTTGAGCACAAGGTATTTGAGATTGTATAACCAAATCAGGGGTGGCACAGTAGTTAAACTGCTGCCTCGCAGTGCTGGGATCCTGGATTCAATTCCAGGCCTGAGGTGTTACAGTCTCTGCAGGGTATTTCTGTGTTCTCCCCTTGGTCATGTGGGTTTCCTCCAGCTGCTCCTGGTTCCCTCCCACACTCCAGAAACATACTGGTGGGTTAATTGGCTAGAGGGAAAACTGACCCTGGTGTGAGGGGTCCCATCCAGGATGTATCATTCCTTGCACCCATTGCTTGCCGGAATAAGATCCAGCTCCGACATGTCCCTGAATTGGAAGAAACGGTTAGAAAATGGACGGAAAACAAAATCAGGTGATCAGTCTAGCTTCTAGCTTCTAGCTTCTTGGTGGCATTCCATTTGGCATTAGCAGTGATGTTTTGTTCAATTTAATTATTTTCATTGATTATATCATATTTCCAAACTTCACAAGATGCAAGAGGCTTTCCAAAAGTTAATCACTACCCCCCCCCCAGTCCCAGCCTTCTTACTAAAAGCAATCAAAACCCAAAACCTTAAATTCTGATTAGAAATTGAATATAATAAACATAAGAAGTAAGTCTCAGCTATTGGACAGACAGATGTCAGGATGCTAGCGGCATTAGGTTTTAAAAGAAGACCTGTATACCTTTGAAATAAATTACTTTAGGTAGTTTTAGGTAGTTTTGTAATAATTACATACTGTATTAACCAGATAGGTCAGTTGAGAACTGACTAATTTATAATAACACCTTATACTTGGAAGAAGAAAGAAAAATGTATACCATTGTAGCACACAAGACAAAGAGCTGAAAAACTGCAGAAAATATTTTTTCTTTCTTACTGAAAACACAGTCATCTACAAGGGTGAATAGCTGGAGCTCTCTCAGCTCATTGTTCTGGCAGCTGTCAGCTGCAAATTGAAGTGACTTGTGCTCAAAATTGGTAGTTGCACTTGGGTGGTTCAAATTAATGAAAATACTAGATCTTGAATTGTAAGATGACACAGAACTATAATGATATGAATCTATGAAGGTATTTTCCCTATTGAAGAAAGTTGTAAATAAACTCAAAACAGTGAAGCATTTGTCTAGTGTGCAAAAAGTGCCAATCAAACAGAAATATCACAATATAAATGCAAATAGAGGCAACAGGATTTGACATGACCAATTTTAAGCCTTCCTTCCTGTTTGTTTCACCTTTGACTGGGGCACTTTTGTGTGGCATGGTGACACAGTGGTTGGGACTGCTGCGCTGCAGTCCTGAGGCCCTGGTTTCAATTCCTAAGGTGCTATCACCATGGAGTTTATATGTTGTCCTGTGTTCACATTGGGTTCTGCTCCAGTTTTGTCTGACAGTCCAAAGACATGCTGGTAGGTAAATTGCCTCAGGGAAAATTGACATTGGTGTGAGTATTGTTTTGTTTGACTCTGTGTATGCCCGGCAATGGACTGGCGTCCTATCCAGAGTGTATGTTGCCTTGGACCCATTGCTTGGCAGAATAGACACCGGCTCCCCTGCTGCCCTGAATTGGATAAAGCAGATGGATGGATGGTGCACTTTTTCCCCTGAGTAAATTCTGTTGTAGTTTATTAATCAAGGTTCATGAAAGATTGTAAGATTATTTTATTACATTATTTGTTTGTAAACAAGCAATATGTGACAGCTGTGCTGCACATACTGTAAAAACAAAACAACTGTGGAATCATTTGGAAATATTAGGAAACTAATTTACTCCAAATTAAATTCTTCAACTTGGTTTCTTAGATCTTGCATCATGGGTGTAATACTGTGACAGAGATTTGAATAAAACTATACACCATGAATAAGGAATGAAGGGCTGAACTGCAGGCATTATGTCAACAGTACTGGGAAGTAAAATTGGTTTGTTTTTAGTGCTAAAGAACATAACAGCATTTGTGATACTGAAGCATCCAGGAATACCCAACAGCATTCCAGCATACTGTAATTTCCAAATCTTAGGATGAAGATGCTAGAGTACTGTTCTGACAGGCCATCACTGAGACATGTGATGTCAAAGCTGCAGCCATCAGTCTCCTGGTAACTCGTCTTGTCTTAATAATATATGAGTCCATTCATGGATTTTATTCCAGTTTTAACTTACAGGTGTGTAACAATTTATACATGTAGTCTGTTTCAGCCGTAACTGTAAAATACATGTATTCTGTGGTTCAGAAAAAAAAAGTATGCACGATACCACAAATACCAACAATACAGGGCTTCAGTATTTTCCCTCAGTTATATTGTGTCAATACAATCGGGAATTGTAACAGAAAACTGGACCCACAGGACGAAGTTGGGCTTGGACAGCTACTCAGAATTGTGTGCCGGCTGAGCAGAATCAAGTAACTGGACAGGTCAAACCAGCCTTTCCTTTGTCTAAGTTAATCTGACTGTAAAGTAACAAGTTTTAAAACCAAGTATCATGGTGCCACAATAATAAACACAAATTAAACTTAAACAAATATATTTAAAACTGAATATAACCCAACTATCACGTGAAATAAAAGGGTTTGACAATGTTCATTGCAATACTTAAGGTGAAACCCTAAGCTAAGAGATAGGCTCTGCCATGAGTTCAGAGCATATGAGCCACTTCTTCAAACCATCTGTGCTGGCTCTTTAGCTTCCCCCACTAGCTATGTCTCTGTGCACATCTTCAGTCATTCATCATCTGCAAATGTCAAACCACAAAGACAAGCCAGAAAAATATGCTGAATATGGGATTCATTTTCCTAGGACACTTATCTTGCTTTGTAATTAAAGGCCCTTTATTTTCCTACTCGCAAATACCACATCTAAACAAATGAGCTCTTATAGATGTTTCTTTCAAACTACTGTTTACTGTCACAAAATGTGAATTTCATATTAAATGATGTTCTTAAACATCTTGACACAAAGTGCTCCACAGTGTAGTAGGAAGAAGCATCTCAATAACGTGAGTAAACCAGGGGGAGGTAACACAATATAGATGCTAAAATGTAACCATTAGCTGCAATTTTTAAAGAATGATTATTGGTTAATAAACTAGTATTAAAGTCCTATGTAGTATTTTCAGATTGTTGTCTTATGTTTAATGGGAGAGTGAAAATATTAATACTAATTTAGATATATAAAAAAGATGAGATGGAAAATACCGTTTTCTTACACTTTGGGATTGTTGGACATTCAGTTAAAGTCAACAACAGAGTATGAATACTTTTATCTTGTGGCTTTTTCCAATTTTTAAATTAATATTCTTGATATACAAATAGCCTAATATTCTTCCTGGCAAATTTGGTTTGTTCAAAAAGTTGATAGTGTTAAATCTGTTTCAAGTGTGTTGATAACCTTTGCTGCTTTCTAGGATTGAAGTGGAGACTGTGGAGGAGTATTAGTCTGTTCACAGTACTGTACTTTCTCTGCAAGCCTCTACTGTACATAAATTATTTAGATGGAATCAAGAATCCTTACTCTTCTCTTTCTACAGATTTTTTTCATATAATGTCCTGAAGAAAAATGAGTTTAATTGGATTCTTACTATAGTTATTCCTTTCCACCCTGTATAATAAAATCACATGCTGTTTTTAATTGTGAGACCAGTAGAGCTTATAACATAACAAGAATTGTATTTTTCCTTAGTGGAATTGGACTTACTGTATGTGGTGAGTTGGTATGTACTGTATAGCCCAGATCTGGTATAAGAACATAAGAATGCTTAAAATGAAATGAGGCCAGGACTGTGAACAAGGTCATTTGTGACACATGAACCACTACCACATCATCACCTGCTCTGGCTGGGAGCTTGTTGTGCTGTAGAATTGTACAGTAGTTGTCTATCTCGACTCTTGGAGGGTAACAGAGATTTGTAGATCTGTAGATCAGGGGCTCACCTACACACAGTACTAGCTGTATTTTTCATGATAAAGTTCTACCTCTCTCTTTCTTGCTTTTGCTGTGATGGTGACTCTAGGACTCATCTTCATGTTCTGGCTTTTCAGCTTCTTTTCAGCTGCTTGTCTTGCTGACTCTACTCTTCAGGTTTGGCTCTACAGTGTCTGGCGCTTTACACCTTTGCTTATTTTATTGTGAGAATCAAGATAAATTATTAAAATAAAACTATAACAGTTCAGGGGGGGAGCTGCATCAGCATGCGTAGGCTGCAAAGGAACAAGTAATAGGTTTATTCTATGCTGAAAAAAAGAAGAAAGAAAACACAACGTTTTTGCCGTGGAGCCTTCTTCAGGTGCTCACACCTATTACTTGTTCCATAACACTATAACTACTATTTACTGTCAAAATGTAACATCCTGAATAGTATGAATAGTATCTTTTTAGCATTCTTTTGGTCTATTAAAACTATAAAATTATTTTTTATATCTGATTTACTATGTTTTTTTATCCTAAAAAATCAAAATAATAGCATGATTATTATCTTATTAAATTATTAAGATTGTTCAACCACTATAATAATAACAACACCACTAATAAAGACTTTTATTTGTAAAGTGCCTTTCAGAACCAAAGGATGCTGTACATTAAACATAAAGAAAAATACAATGTACAATGAAAAGCAGATAAAACAATTAAACATGAACAAACAGGGATATTCAGATAGACTGCAGGTCAATCAAACGTGGGCTTTAGTAAAGAGATAAGATTTCAGTTTGACTTTGAAGAGAGTCAGAGAATTTCTCTCTCGTAGTGTCTCAGGAAGGGCATTCCTTAACAAGGGAGCAGCAGTGACAGAAAAAGCATGGTCTCCGGGTCTCCACACCACATTTGGAAACTACAAGCAGTATGTCCACATTGTGCTATTAATATTCATAACAATTATAATGGATAACGTGCTAATATTGACCTTGCTCCAGCTTGTGTTTACAATGATGCAGCTGAGCTCAATATACAATTATATTGGTAGTACTGTATATTAAATATACTACATTTGCTTTTGTTTTGTTTTTCATTCAGTCAGAAAATAATTAGTTAAGTGGTTCTATGCAGAAATAACAAAAGTTACCTCTGCATTCGACAAGATGTTTTGTGTGTCTCCTTTTCCTGAGGTGAGACAGCATGAGAGATTGCAGTGTGCCTGAGTACTAAAAAAGGTTGTGAGAGATTAAGGCATCTTGTGTTGAATCAGAAACATAGGGAGTCTTGGATTTCTTTGCTCTTGAAAAACATTACAGACATATAAGTTTCAAATTAACTTCACCTGTGGTTTTCAGGTGCGACATAGCCACCTCCGGAGAATATGGGAAAAGAAATGTCAAAACAACCTAAGAGTGTATTTGTAGGGATCGAATTCACATATTTAAAGAATGTTCTTAAAATCTTTACTCATATGAATTTAACATTTCTGAGACTACTTCACAGCCCTCTAAAAATGGACAATTTGCAAACTAAGTAATGTTGTTCAAACTTATCTATTTAGATTTTTCACTATTTATTATCCACACTTGGAAGTTATTGCTCTGCAAAGATAAAAAGACTGCATGAAAAATCAATTTTCAGCAAAGAAGACCGCTTTGAGAGATGGAGGTGTTTATAACCGAGTTCAGAGAGAGTTTTGATTGATTAGCATACAACCCTGTCTGTTTTTAAGGGTTTAAAATAATGTAACAACTTCCAGTAAAACTGTCACTCGATCGCATCTTGAGAGTTGTTGGGTTAGTTCCAGCTATACACTGTTTTAAAATACACTAGTTTTCTTTTTTAAATATTAATATAATTTTCCCTGCTTGCATACTGAAGTAATTTAACCCTTCATAATATAATAACATTGCTGGCTTTTTCTGTACTGCAGGATCTTTATAGAACTTCTAAGCTTTATTTCTTCATGCAAAAGAATAACAGTCTTTATGCCACTCATATAGTAAGAACAGGATATTCATTATTTCATTATTCCAAAATATATTGACTGCCTGAAGGATTGTATTAATTTTGCAATGTATTCAATGTCAGCTTTATCTGGGTTAAATGCTTTACTTTTAGTTTACTTTGTCTACTTTTTCAATAATCATATTTAAGAAGAGTTCTGAAGAATGCATCAGGCAGAAATTTAACAAAGGTAACAAACAAAGAAAATATAATAACAAGGAAACTAAATAGGAAATAGCCAACAAAAGTGTGCTGTCAACAAACTGAACATACCAGACATTTCCACTGTGCTCTTAACCAGTTGAGTCTGTCAGCCTATCTGTTGTTTGACAGCTCTGTACTTTTAACAATAAATGTTTTGTTCTATAAGAAAACAGTACATACAGTTCTCTTGCATGCAGTGGGATGTTTTAAGCAAATTAGCGAAAAAAATTAAAATCTGAAAAAAGTTTCTTTCTTCATCTCTTGTTCTGTGATAACTGATTACACACTTGGAGTAATATGATAGCTATAGAGTCCGCTACATTTACAAAAAAATTAAGACACTTGTAAAGTACAAAATAAAAAGAAGAAGAATTTTATATAGAAACTTTCATTGTAAATGGTCTTAGAGTGCTTTTCAATAACATATAAAACTAAATCTATCACATAATATTACATATACACAAATTACATGGTAAATAAAGCAGGACTAAAAGCCAGAATACAAAGTAAGTTTAAAATTGGGTTTGAGAGTGCTAACTGACTGTCAGAATCTGATTTAGGCTGCGAGATGATTCTTATTCGCCTGAAGCACCAGAGCAGAAAGTCTGCTCTCCTAGGGTCTCCCAGGGGCGCAGCTTCTCTCAGTCTTTGGGGTTTTGTATTGGAAACTGAAAGAAGCCCAGAGGTTGAAGAGTGCTAACAATGTGTGGGTATAAAGGAGGTTAGCAATTCACTGATGTCACCAGAAGCTAAACTGTTCAGACCATTAAAGGTGAATGGTAGTATTTTGCAGTATTTTGAATTTTATTCTGAAATCCACAGAGTCAGCATAAAGGAGCTAAAACAGGTGATATATGCGCATCCATTTTAGTTTGGTTTAAATCCAGGCATCTGAGCTCTGAACATGCTGTAATTGTTAAGAACATGTTTGGATACACCATTAAGCACAGCATTACAATAACCAAACCTGGAAAATCACAAATGCATGCATTAGCTGTTCTGCATTAGGTTGATAGAGACGTGTATGAATACATGCCCTGTTACAAATCTAAGAAAACATACATCCACATCGCTGTGATTAGTAGCTTAAGATGTGATTCCACATCTGCATACCTGGACTGATAGCACGATCATCAATACTGAAACTAAGGCTGACACTGTATGTTCATAGTGCATTGCAGAGAAAATAAATGTAAAAACATAATGTTTGCATAAGAATTTGAAGAAAGCATAACTGTCTTCAAACTGAAGTGTGAAGTGAGCAATTTGGCAGGAGACAGTCTTTCAGTTCCATTCATTGGTTATACTGAAAGTGTGTTGAGGTGAATGATGAAGTGACAAGCCACATCATTTTCCAAAGACAAGAGTGGTAGATAGTGTGACTATTCACATAAATTGACTAAAACTAGTTTATCCCAAAGAGTAACAGCAATTTGCATCTAATCACCATTGCTGACCTATTAAACAAAGATATTGAACTGTAGTACAAAGTGGGTTGTATCTGCCTAATGTCATTCTGATTGTCTATCTAATCTGTTGCCTTCATTTCCTTTGTTTTTGGAAATCACTATCATTCTGCTTGATGAAACAAATCAATGGTTCATGCACAGAACTCTCTTATACCAGTTGGCACAAAGGGTACTTTTAGCATTGCTTCAAGCGATCGATCTTTCTGTGTGTCTAAATGTGTTTCCTCCTCCTGAGCTTTTACATATTTTTCTGTCTTCGACTCACCAAGAGACTGGCAGCAGACACATACAGCGGTACTCTGTAACTGCTTTAATTTTCTTCTTTACTTAGTCTTAAGTAATACATCAGTTAGTCATTAGGGGCGGTATATATTTGAATAATTATTAGCATGCATGCTGTTGGACTGATTTGTGAAATAGAAAGTTTAGAAAAGGTTTCCTACTTATGTTTAGACCTGGTATTAAAGTATAGATATGTCTCCTAAAGAGCTTGGTTTTGTAAGTTTGATTATTTTGATTCCTTGGTTTTATATTAATAATAGTACACTTTTGAGCCATTTACTTTTGCCTTTTTTAAGTATGCATTGTAAGACTAATTTCACTTTAAACTAAGACTGCAGCAGCTCTATCATTTTATTCTAAGCAGTTGTCTTATTTTTCATAGTAATGGGTAAAGGTTCATTCTGTGCTGAATGGTTAAGACAAAAGAAACACAACATTTTGGCTCGGGAGCCTTCCTCACACCAGATAAACACAAGGGAAGGAGGCTCCACTGCCAAAACAGTGCGTTTCTTTTCCTTACCTTTCAGCATAGAATGAACTTTACCTGTTCCTTTGCAGCCTACGCATGCTGACGCAGCTCCCTGCTAATTTTTTCATTGTTTGGTTGGTATTATATATTTCAGAATTTGAGGGAAATATTTTCTACAGCCACTGACGTAACTTTTCATTTTAGTCTCTTATAAAATTTGAATTTAACACTCAGTATCACAAATAATTACAGAAGTATGTATGAAGTGCATATGATATCTTATAGATTAATGGATTTTTGTATACAGATTAAAACTTACCTACTACTATAAAACCAGCTACAGTATTGCTACCGTAGTTGTCAGGCAACCCATCAGAAAGTGCCAGTATATAATAATTATTGGCAGTGATGCTACTGTACAGTTTTAAATATGTGATGAACACTATAGCTCCAGGAAGAGATATGACAAGTGCAGAAATATCAACATTTTAGCTCATGAAGACACGTCCTGTTGAGAGATTACAGCCCAAGTTTGTATCTCTCCAAGTGCTGTGTGTTTAACACTCTGTGAGAGGGGTTTGTGAAACTGATACACTGGATGACAGATTAGGTAGAGGAAGAAAGTTTTATGAAGAACAGTTCGATACACATTTGTCCACAATCCCTAAATGTAGCCTGTCTTCAAAGTTTTGCTGTATCCTTCTTGTTCTATTTCCTCTGCTCAGTAAAGCCTTGTGATGATGAGCTCTCGGATACAGCATTCATCTCTAAATCCCAGCATGCTTTGTCTGTGATGCCCTCTGGTCAGGTTTGCAGCAGAATACAGTAGCAGATGTCATGCTATTACAGCCCATCTTTATAGTTGTTGCTTGCAAAGATGATTCTAAATGAAATCCGAACGTGCATTGTACATGGTATGCTGCTCACTTAAGTGGTGATTAGCAACCTGTGCAAGTTTGAGTCTCTAAGCAGAAAAAATGTGTTAGTTGACTGTTAAAATGATCTTTTCTTAAAATGCAACATTCTTATTCTTCTTTTCAGTGACTTTAGAATTCTGCAGGTATTTAGTTTTTGTAATAATACAAATGAAAATTCATGGTACATGTTCTCAACTCTGTTTTCAATAAAGTTTTTTGTTTCATATTGTGAGCCTACTGGATTAATAAAAGACATTATTGTGTGATGTTTACAGTATGCGCATAATGTTACCCAATATAGCACAAACTCAGGCTTCATAACCTTGTTCATTTAGTATATTGCACTTTCTGCAAAAAGCCAGTTCAGTCAATGCATTTCTTTCCTCTCAATTCTATTTTCTCATCAGGTTTCTTAATTAAGAGTAACAGAAAGAAATAAAGATTATATTCTATTACCTTAAGCGCCAAAGGGAAATTCCTTATTCATGTTATCACAGCAGGCAGCTTCTAGCTAACATTTATTTTTATGTTTCATACCACAGCCTAAAACAATACATGTATTGTAATTAATTTTAATATACACCACATTCATTTTCCCTCCTCCCCCTGATGGTCCAGCCAAATTCAATGCTCTTCCCAGCTCACACTGCATGCAGTCCTCTAATGTTCCCAACCAAGTATAGCCATTAAATCACTCAACACTCTGCATGCACCACAGGTCCTTATGGGAGAGTTAACACTGACCAGTGGAGTGGTGCCTCTTTCAGTGATGCCACTGTAGAGTTGGCACCGATGGGGGGAGTGGTGCATCTCTCACGGCTCATAGACGCCTCTACTGTGCACCAAGCAGAAGGAAGCTTGGCTTTCACTAGCCCACCCCAGCACCGCTCGACCAGCTATATCACCTAATGCCACATAGCCTATATCAGTGACTCACACCCATGCTCCTGGAGGAACACTGGTCCTTCAGGGTTTTTTTTCAGCCAAGTTCTTAATCACTAGCTAATTATTTTCACTTATCTATTGGGGGCCTATTTGTAAATTTGCTTTCAGCACTTAAAAACAAAAATGTGATTTCTAATCACTATCAATCCAGTATCAATTGAGTTTCAGGTGTGTTGCTTATACTATAAGCAGTTGGACCTTTTCAGAAGGGGGAAAAAAAGACAATTAGGGGAAGTGTCTGATTCCGTATCATTCCCATCTGTGTCTATTCATTACACACTAATGAACTAGTAAGAGCTGATTTGTCAGAGCCAAGAAGAGGCTATGTCAAGGTCTGTATGCTGAAATTATTGGGAACTGGACCCTAGAACTAGGATAATTTTGACTCTCTTGACTGACAGGTCAAATAAAAGCCAAAACAAGCATGCGTATAATTGCTGTACAGTAAGTCTGCAGGGGAGCAGGGTTTGAAAGCACTGAACTATAGGCAGGAACAGTAATGTCTGAGCTGCAGACTGCATCCTGCATTCTAGTCTAACAACTTTGACAGGGCTGCTTGGTTGACCCTCTAGTGGGTCATTTCAACCATCATTCATTTCAATATACTATAATCATCACATTTGAAGATGAACTTTATTGTTTAGCTTTTTTATATATTTCTTGATAACTGTAGTAGCTTTTCATAAGTATTGATTTGTTAATTATAGTGGCTTATTTCTTAAGGTTAAAGAATCATATATATATATCCCCTGTATACAGTAGATCTATACTGAAATGTATAAAAAACAAATAGGATTCATACAGACATATAATACAATAGACACAAGCAAATAAGATAGACACAAAAGGATGTTAACCACCAAAAAGCTATAAAATGTGTAATTAAGAATTATAAACTTGCAAAACTAATATTTTAAATTATTTTTAAATTATTACTACAAGTAATTATTCCAAATGTCTAAATTACTATAAAGAAGCATTTGTTAGCTTATATTACACAAACTGCAATTAATGTTTAAGACAAAACCTTCAGACAGACTAATAAAGTTTTAAAGTTAATAGAATTCAATGTGTAATAAAGGACTTTCAAACTAGTGGAACGATAGTTATGTAGATGTGGAACCTTACATAATCTGAAAAGAAAGATTGTAAAAGACCCATGGATTGCTTGCCTTTTTGTGAATGCTAGCCCTCTTTAATAGAGCTATAGTCTGTTTAAAAACATAAGGGACTAAGAAAGATTACAAGCAAGAAGAGGCCATTTGGCCTATTGAGCCTGTTTGGTAGTTAATCAATCGAAGGATCTTGTCCTACCCTTTCCTGAAAGAAACCAGGATACTGGTTTCACTCCCATGACTCATACAATAGATCTAGCAAGAAATAGGTCGTAAGACAAACCATGAGACATTAGACAACCTCCACGTGTTAAAACTGTTCTCTTGGCCCATATGCCATTGTCATGCATGCGGCTATTAGAATGCATAAAAACAAAAGTTTAGTAAAACTTGTATTATTTTTTTCTTTGTTTTAATGCTGAGTTATTATTAATATTATTAATGGTAATTGATTTAGAATGTAGTCATGCACTGTACTGTACGTCTGTCACCACATGTTAGTCGGGGGGACAATTTTGATGTAGTTTGTGTCTCAAGTACTAAAGACAAGACCCTTACATTTTTTTCCTTGGTCAGAAGCAATACTGAAAATTTAGAACATATTGTGAAACGTCAGCTGTATGTAAATTGCATTTTTCTGATTCTGTTTTGGGAGTGAAAAAGATTAGTTCTTCTAGGAATTTTGAGATGACAAAGGTACGTTCCACTCTCCTGAAGCCAGGGAGACTCAGTTAATGATAATCAATCCATGACAGAACCTTGGCAGTTTTTCTTGTTCGACACTTAATCAACTATTTGTTTTTCAATTTCTCAAGCAGAGTTACATCAGATCTAGCAATTTTCTGCCTGTGACAGCCATGAAGGAAAGTTATAGCAGATGTTTCCAAAGTTGTGTTTTTGTCTCTGTATGACCATGACAAATTGTTATTTACTTTTGTACCTCAGCCTTTTCTTCCTTCTGAAAAAAGACAGAACTTTGCATTTGTATACTTTTACACTGAAGTCTGAATCTTTAAGACTACAAACATTTTCATTTGGTGATGTAAATAGTAGATGATGGAATATGATGTGCTAATTTTGGGGTTAAGTAAGATCTTAGTCTTATTCTTTATAATATGATATAATATAATACAATATATTTTCTTTCTCTGTGTAGTCTACAATAAAATTTGAACAGAAAAATCAAACTATTTTGTTTATTTTTGTTCCACTAACTTTTTGGCATTATAGTTCCAGAATGACAGTGAGGCAGGTGTGCTTTGACACTTTTTAGATGTTGTCATTTGAAATTGATGACTAAGAACAAGCTTCTAATTTTTAGCAAGAAATCGGTATAATCATTCATTTCAGTTGTCTTGGTCATGCTCTACACTGTGGGCTGCAGATATCTGGAGAAGTTCAGATCCATATTTTTTCAAGGTTGCATTGGCTGAGTTGCTTCTAACTTTGTAGCTCTTAAAAGGATTAACTGCACTCCAGCAAACTAACAATTCATTAAATCTTTAAAAAGTTAATTATTTGAGCTTTCTATGCTTTCATTTTTAATTCAAGCATAATCTCTGATTTCAGCTGCGAGGTAATCTATGCTTACTATACAATATGCTAATTTAAGAAAATTTAAATATTTGATTAAGAAATTCATTATCTTCTTTACCAACTGGCGGTTTTATGTAGCTCAAGTGATGCATGACTACTTCCATTAACTTTTGATCTCAATGCTAGTAGGAATATTGTTTTCAATTTAGATAGCATGGAAAAGCCTGAAAGGACAGACTGTATGCTGTGTAAGTCTCTGACCTGAAGCTATTATGTGAGGATTGTTCATCCATTCATGATGAAACCTTGTGTTTTCCCAAGCATTCCTTTGAATGTGTTGAGAATATCACAGGGCAGGTCATGGTGGTCAGTTACGAAGATCGTTAGCCAAAGTCCCTCATTCAGAATCTGAACTGTTTCTGAAAATTCTGTGGGCTTTCATTAAATTATGTTTGATGAAACTTTGATTTGGTCTTAGTAAGGTAATTTAAATTAAAATAAATATGATTGCTTATTGTTGTAATATTGAATCCTGCCAAATTTGGTGTCTTACAAAGACATTGTGAAAACAGCCTCAAACAATACTACATTTGTACAGTGGGCGCACAGGGATGTGGAGTAGTTTCCTTTTTAAAAAATATTAACAAATCACAAGGAAATAATCTTTTTGGCATATATAAAGTTGGTACAGTTCTAAACTCTTTGAGAATGTTGCAGTGAGTGAACATGTACCTTATTTACAGGATGTGTTTTAAAATATGCCTTTGCAATATATTGTTAGAAATGTGAGAACTGACAAACAAAATTAATTATAATTTTTAAGACAAAATCTTCTCCTATTTTCATCAAACCTTTTAGCTGATATGTTATTTTCTATTGACATGGTACATTTGGAGACTAAAACACCCATGTTTTCTTTGCTCAGGTGGCACCAGTGATATTTAATCTCATCGTTATTTCTTTTTATTTTCCTGAACATAAGAAAGGTCACAGTCTAGAGATGCCTGTTTAAGTAAATTTAAATGGTCAAATAGTTAATGTAATTTTGTTTCATTAAATAATGTTTCGAAAGTGTCCCTTTTCCCAACTGTACATTGTACAATCTAGTAAACGACAGAAAACAAATTATAAGGATATCTTCTGGGAATAAGACTTCACACAGAGGTTGATCTGTTGCAATTCCTAAAGGTAATGGCTGTAGAAATTTAAAACTATCCAAAATGGAGCCTATAGAAGAGCAAAACAATACAGTAATCATTCAGCATTTGTGATTTCATATGCCCAGGAATAAATAACTTACACTTGCATAGTGCTTGTAATCACAACCCAGGATCTCAAAGCTCTGACTCCAACAGACATTCGTCTTGCTGCTGGCCCTTCCTCCACAGAGCTTTTGTGTGGCTCCTGGTTAAAAACCAGGTTTTGAAACGTCAGTTGTTCTGCTGCATTACTGTGGATTAAGTGTACCATGTACCGCATGCTGAAGTACAAGCAACGGGGGTGCAGCCAGATGAACCGAGGATCATTCTTTTTTCTGTTTTTCATTGTAGTTTTAAACTTAAGATTGTCACTTAAGAAATTCTAAAAATAGTTGTTTAATAATTGTATATTGACTTATACAAAGTATCATTCATAACTGAATAATGAATGTACATACACTGTACTGTATATTATAAACAATTTCACTGTGAGTGGATATGAGATGCTAGTTTTTATACTAACTGTTTTGCTGCAGACAATATGAAGATGCTGTACCAGCACATAAAAACTTGAACCTGCTTCTTACTTGTAATTCAGAATAGAAGAGCTTTGTCCTCTGCAAAATCATGAAATAATGTAGCCAAATAAATCAGCTTAACCCCTGGGCCAGAGCAAGACCTTTATCCTTCTGCACCCCTGTGCTGGTTTGACACTGACACACGGGCCCTGTGATTGACATCTGTGTCATACTTCTGGGTAGCAGCACAGTATTTCCTCCAGCTGTTCAGATCTGGTTGTAATATAAAATCTTATATCAGAAATGTGACAAGAGTCATAAAAACCACTGAGGTCTTTAGTCTTACCAGTATAAAATGTCAAACAGAAGCCTGCAAGAGCACTCCTGTTAAATGGAAGCTCACAATTTAAATATTGTTCTTATAAGATACAGTGCTGTATGTTTGTGCTCTCTTACACTAAGAGAAGAGTAAATGTTACACAGTGTACTTGTAATGCTACAAAGCAGATGCTAGTACTTGAACTAATTTTGTTCATAATTCTGTTGTGTAAAGATGGGTATTTTCACTTCCAAAACCTGTATTCTTGAAGGTAGCCTGGCCCCTCTAATCCCACTAGCAGTGCTTCCAGCAAGATGGAGTTCCTTCTGAGCAGACATAGCCAAAATGATAATGATAAAAACATAAATTATCAAGAAATCTAGCAAAAAAATTGCTTTCAAAATAGGTAAGGGAAATTTCAAGTACCTAAACCCAGGTGGCCTATATTTGAACATACTGTATGAATGCAAGTGTCATGCCCACACCTTGCACAGCAAGCTGGAATGAAGGTTTTGAAAGTGACTAATCTGTGTCAGTGTAAGACTGCAGAAATAATCATGAAAGGTCCGAACCCCTCATGGGTACAGTCAGGGGAACTATTGCACTATTGGGAATAGGTGTATATCAAGCAAAAACAGTAAAAAAATATGAGGTTAATGAGACACTTCCAAATGCAATATGATTATGGTGAAAGTGTATAGGGACTACTTTTTCAGTATTAAAGAAAATATAAGGGTTGACAGGTCGGTTTCATATTTTCATTTTTGACATATCTATAGGAACCATCTACCCTAACACATAGCACATGATAAATTAATGAGATAACATAAAAAGGTTGTATAAGGATAGATGACTGTCAAAATCTTTTCGTGGGAGTGAAATGACAAGCATTCTGCTTGCAGGGCATGTATTGAGAATGCTCGGGTGTTTCCTTCTGTTATAATTAGGTGTAATGGTGTTTAACTTCAAAAGCCTTTGAATTTCAGAGGGATCATTCTGACGGTCTACATCTCAAAGCAAAAGATCTAACAGGCTTATAAAGGATATCCCACATGTGCCTCTGTGTTTTAACACTTAATGCAGCTTGTAGGAACTGTAACCAAATGTCTTATTATATGTCACTCTCAGTTACAGTACATGTTTTTGGTTGAAATTCAACCTAAAAAATACTGAGCGCACACAGATCTTCTGGATGAAAACTTCTCTTAGGTGTTAGAGTATAAAAGTTTTTATGCAGCAAAAGGAAACTTAAAGATTAATGCAATCTTACCAATTATATATGTTTTCTGTGCTTCTGAAGGTAAATGTGATTAACAGGTGTGGTTAGTGGAGTTCATTAATACCATTACCTTTTAACATTTAAAATTTTTAATCAACAGGGTTTTGTTTTTCAAAGATAAATAATTTGGAAGTATTTTAATTTGTTCTGTGCAGCTTTATTCTTTTACCTCTTTGACAATAGAAATAATCTACAAGAAAGAAATCTTACATTTAAACAGCGACTGTATGTGAATTTGATTAATTTGTCATTGAGAGATTGAAAAACTCAGAAGCCCCTTTAGAATAATGTATAAACTTTCGCTTCTTTTTGTGATTTAATTTGCCCTTTCATGGTGTAATGATCATCAGCACTGTATTCCTCTCTGCTGGGAAATTTGAATTTCAATCTGAAATGATTGCAGTGCTTCACAAATTGATTACATGGCAGCAGCATACTGTAGGGCAGTATGGTGATGTGGCAGCCAGCTCTACTGCCTCACAGTTCCTGATTTCTGGGTTTGATATTGGCCTCAGATGCCTTCTGTGTGAAGCTTGCGACGTCTCTCTGTCTCTCTGCGCATCTCGGGATGGCACAGATTCATCCCACACCTCAAGTATGGGTGTATGCGTGCTGCCTGTGTTTGTTAGCACTGTGATGCACTGATGTAATACAGGTACTCACATATTGTACCTACTAAGCTTCTGGCAGGACGTGTGCCCAGCAGGCTAGTGTAGTAATCGCACTGGTGTTCTGTTAAGGACATATACAGTACATGTTTTGCAAAAAGTGTTTATAGTTCTGCAGATGCTTTTTAAATGTACTAAGAAGCATACACAATAAGTACATTTGAACATGGTCAGCAGATTCTTGTTTCAGCTATGTGAAACCATTGGGGCCTATAGTTATTTATTAATTAAACTTCTTCATTTACTGGTAAAAATGACAAAAATAGTTTCATGATTAAATAATAATACATTAAAGGTGTTTCCAAATGGTAGACTGGCTAATATGTGACAGTGTGGATCCAGGACTACCAAAGACCAAGTACAATTTAAAGCTCCTGTTGGTTCTGTGTCTTCCGTGTGGTTTCTGCTTAAATCCTCTGGTTCCTGTTTGTATGCAATAACTCTGTATACAGTTTTGTTTACCAGATTACATAGAAAAATATTCCTATGCTGAAATCAGTCCAAGGAGGAGTGACCATGTAAATTGTAAATAACCTACAGTATACTGACAAATTGAATTATCAAAGTACTGAACCTCTTTAGTCTTTGACAGTGTGGATGTAATGGGACTTACAGTACAAATGTATGTTTGTATGATTCTTATTACATTTGTCTTTTGGACAGATGTTAATTTTAGTTAGTGCAAAATATCCAATTAAACTCAAAATCAACCCAATAGACTTCTTTATGAACAACAGTGACCAAATGTAGAAAGAAACTTAACATTTATACAGTATACATTAACTCATGTAAACAGTAAAAGCCTACAAATGTGGATCATGTTTATATTATACAACAAAGAAAATTCATGTTTGTTCTAATTTATTTTGCAAGATAAGTTACATTTTATTTTATTATATAAATAATGAGTGGAAGACTAAAATAGCATTTGCATGGGAATGGATGTTTTTTAACTATGACTAGTTAACATTGCATAACTCTTTTCAGCTACACACAGTACAAGTGCTTCAGGAACAGAATTTAATTAATTGGTTGCACTTTAGTACTATAACAGAATTCTAGAGTGAAACAATGGCTTTTGAAATGCAAATTATTAAATATTTTTCTTCCTTATGTAAATTTCTTTATTGTCCACAATATTATCCCATACCATTTTTCAATTATGGCACATTTCAGCATCTAAAGGTTTTTTATTGCTAGATATTAGTCCTAGAAATATGTATCCTTAAATAATACTTTTTTCATTAATAATAGCTTTAATGCTATTAAGACCTAATTGGAAATATTGTGTACAGTTTTAGTTATGAAACTGTTGAAAAGATTTTGCTGCTCTGGAGTCAGACCACAGAAGAGCATCCAGATACATTCCAGGACCTAAGGAAAAGTCCTGCGCTGAGAGACTGAAGCCACAAAACCTTTATAGCCATTCGGAATCAACACTGAAACACAAGCCAGAGGGCTCAAGTGGAAGAAACTATAGTTCCTAATGCAAATTGTTGTAGAACTATGGAACAAGCTACCCAGCCAGTCTTTAGCTTGGCAAATAGCAGAATGAGTTCGCTGGATCAATAAGCTACTAACAACACAATGTGTTAGAAACAAATAGGATGTCCGCTTTGCACTTACTTTTTACCATTCTTGTGTTCTTAAATTCTAAGATTGCAGTATAATTGCATTATACTATAATTATCATATATGTACATATTAAAATATGTACATCATGTAAATAACCATATTAAAAAAAAATCTCATTACAAGATCCCCTGCTCATTAATTTAATACTTCCCTCAGTCACCATAATACTATAAAGATCCGTACACATGCACTGCTGAGACACATATGCTGACAATCTGGTTACATGACACTTTGATTTCCCCACCACATGAGCCAGGTCAAATCCAAATGATTAGTGGAGCCTTGCATATTAATGACTGCACCAAGGAGAGTGATTGCTCCATTCAATCATAAAAGCAGAATGAATTTGCCTCTGGGAGAATATGTAAATTAACTGCATAGCAAATACGGGTCACAGATGAACTAGAAGACCCCTGCAGTTTAATGGTGAATCACACTTGGGCTCTGTGTTTAAAAGTCACTTCTTTCTGTGGTTTTAAGAATTTCAACTTTGTGAACAATCGATGATTCCTTTTTTATTCCCATATCTTTGTTGTCCTGAGAAAACATGTAAGCAAAGTGCATAATGTCTTATGTGTTAGTGTGTTAGAAGGACTTATTTTAGCATAGGTTTTTTGTATAAAACTTTAAATTTCCCATTACACTCACATGTCACACTGTGTCACACTACATGTGACACAAATATAATGACTGCTGTTAGTACACTGTGCCAATAAATACCGTGCCTATGAGTTTACTGCTCCCATTCATTGGACTGATGAGATTAATGACCAGAGTGAGTGGAAACCTTTAAATATTCATCAAGCAAGATTTTACACAGGAGCATGGTAATTTTAAAAGGAAGAGGTCATAGCATCAGGATATTAGAATCACTTAGAGTGCCTTAATGCTGTACTTCAAAAAGAAATTGAAATATTAAAACAAAAGAAGAGCATTTTATTTTGTCCCTTCAACTTTTGTGAGATTTCCCTTTAACAAATAAACTTTGTTAAACTCTCTAGAATTAAAATCATTATCACCCGAAGCTGCAAGGCTGCCCCTACACTGTTTACATAAAATATTTCTTTTATTTTCATGATGTGGTAAATTAGTCCATTTTAAACTGTATGTGATTACAAGAAAAGATAATTTTCAATTTACATTAAATTGTTTAAGGTTTATTCTGTTTTGGTGTGGTAATTTGCCAACATGTTTCTTATCTTTTCTTAAGGAGATGATCATATACGCAATGCTTTAGAATAGATATTGAAATACCGACTAAAAAATTATTCTGTCAAATTGTTTTATGATTTCATTGACTATGAGCTGTTTTCATTTACAGTAATATTTTAATCTCGCATATGAAAGTCTCCTAAACTCAAAATCCAAGTAATTTAAAAAAATCAGTACTCTGCGTACATAAACACAGTCCATACGTCACTCATACTTGCAGAGCAGAACTGCTGAAGCCTTAGAATGGATAATGCCAAATACACACAATGTTTATATCCTCTGGAACAAAAGTAGATTAGTCCAGCAGCACACTAAAGTGCTAAACAGGATTTATCACACAATTTAAAAAGCAAAGGAAATTCTTATGTTGTACACAAAGTTTTAACATTTTTAAAAAGCTTTAAAAATCCTTCTAAAAAGTCAGTCTTCGCTTATTTGAAGAAGTGTAATCACAATGTGTCGACTTGATGATGCTGACATTGTTTGTGGGGGATTCTGTCATGACCTCAGAAAAGAAAATTGAGTCAAAGAGGTTTAAAAACTCAATCAATTAGAACCCTCTTGTTTTACAAAAGATTGCTATCCGAGTAAGTCTTTTTTTAATCATTGAAACCTTGTAACATAATCTTAAATTTCTCTAATTGAATTTAACCTTTGATAAGTCATGACTTACTTTAGTAAGTCGTTTTGCAGCAAAACAAATCCTTAAATAACAAAAATGTCTGATTGCGAAGCTCGGGCAAGTTTTGATTACAATTCACTTACTGATTTCGAATTAAGACCTTAAGGAATACAATTTGAACTTGAACTTGAACTTTATTGCCATATGTAACCGGTACTGGTACAATGGAATTCTTACTTACAGAAAGTCTCTCGATTGTAAAACAAGTGTAAAAAACAAAACAAAGTGCAAACAGTGCATCAAGACAATGTACAAACAAACAATAGACAATGTGCAAGTAAACATGTAGACAGTTTGAATGTAAACAATACAGACGTGTAAACAATGACTGGAGATGTGCAATAGATAAGAAATCAATTTTGTCAAATGTCCTCAACCAATTGTCCTCAACCAATTTTATTTAGCATCTTCAGGATAGAATAGGCCATTGATATCAGGCTTAGCTGCTGAAAGATACTATGAAAAGCAGCCGTGTTTTTAAAATCATGCAGCTGTACTATTTAGGTCTTATCAGTCCACTTCCGCCAATAGGACCTCGCTGCCTAATCTCCACAAAGCTGGATATAAGGATTATTGATCCATGTACAATCAAAATTGTGATGCTTCAGGACATCCATTTTCATTCTTCTGCCTCTGTGCTTAAGCGCATATTAAAGTCCTGGATTGCGTGTGGATGAAATGTGCAGTGCTTTCAAGGTCAGGAAAAATGCAGAATTTCTCTCCTACATCTTCTGGATGTTCACCTGACCTGTTAATGTGACATTGTATTGGCATGAATTCACAGTATTTCATGTTATTGCAGGCCATTGAAAATATCAGTGGTTCTGACCAGCATAATCCTCACTGTGCAGTTTGCCCAAATGTTCCCCATCCCTATGTTTTTAAGAGGAAAGCCACAGACAGACAACAGCTTGTGCATAATAGTGAGGGGAAGCCAACTTGTGTCTCACAGAAGATTGAGCAGTATTTTGGTAATTCTGATTATTTATTGTGTTAAATTGATCACATTTCACTGCTAAGGATATTGATGAGAAGAATAACATGAATTATAAATGCACTGTAAAATCATACTAACTGTAATCAGTTACTAAAAGTGTAATTTTCAACATTTGTTAAAATATAATATGCTGAAATTCTCTATTAATATCTTTCTTGATCTGAAAATGAGTATTTGTAATTATAATGTCATGTTCTACACCGCAGTTCAGAAATACAAGTGCTGTAAAACAATAAACAAAACAAAAAAATACCATGAACTTAATGTACTGTATAATAAATGCACAGAGAAACGTGAACAGTAATACAGACGTAGTACGAACAATACTGATTATTGATTTGTGAAATGTCTAATTAAGTATTAACAATGCAATAGAAAGAATAATAGCAGGAATTTAACTTGAAACAATGGCATATCAGGATATTCTCTACAAGTAAAAAAACATGAATGGCCATCGCTCTTTAGTGAAAAGGTGATGCAGAGTGTTCCCTTTAGGACAGTGACCTTCATGTCTGCTGAAATACATCACCAGTCCGGCACCAGCTCTTTCTCTGTGCACATTCCCCTCCTTCCTCTGAAGTAAAACCTTGAGACGGTCCTGTAACTGTGCACTACATGAAGTCATGAAATCTCTATGTATTTAAAAAGGTCTTGGGCATTGAATTAATGGCTTTTTCACAGATTAATTGATCTGCTTCAGTGAATGATTATGATCAATTCTAAAACTGACGCAGGAGTTTTTAATTTTTTTATATATGAGGTAAACCATTGTAGATATGACATAAAACTGAATAAAACAGAACTCTGTTGTCCTGAATGGGCTGTGCAGCAAAAAAGCTTTGCTTATTAGTTATTAGTTATAAGTTATTAGTTATTAGTTATTAGTTATTAGTTATAAAACTAGGACATTTATTGTCCTAGTTTTTTTTTGCATTTAAAAAAAGCACAAGGATGCAACGTCATTAGGTCTGGAAGTGTACTTCTGTGTTGCATGTTTTTATTTTGAGACGTAATATAAGGGCTGGGATTGAGAATTGTTTTATAAAAACAGAGACTCAAATAAAAGGTGCATACTCAAATGGGAATGATGTAATTAATGGGGAACCACATGGATCTTTACTAGGACCAATGAACTTCTTACTTGATATCAATGATACAATTAGTAAACTTGTCAGGTTAGCCAATACCAAACAATAAGGACTCAGTTCTGAGGTAAGCAGCCAGATATATTCTGTGACTTAAGAGAATGTCCTTTTCTGACAGGCTGGAGGAACTGTACTGTACTTCTCAGGTTTCACTCTTCTGGGTTCTGAGTTCTGCTGGGTTGGATTTGTCAGTGCTTTTGGGGATGTTGAATACTTGAATCAGGTTCCTTCACAGTCTTCTGCGTTCAGGACTAAAAGTTTCAATTCCTTTGCCCTGTCTTACCTTTAAGCCAGGGAATGTAGCTGGTAGCTCTTTTCTGGATTACTCCAAAGAGTATCACTATCTTTTATATAGCAGAAAACTCATATTCTCCTAAATGCAATTAGTTTAACAATTTAGCAATCAGTTTTACAGCTTGAGCAGCTTAGTAAAGGTGAAGTAGAATCAAAAGATTTACTGCAGGATAGTGTGTGCTATCTGGCCAGAATTCTGCTGCTCCAATTATTGTTCTGTGTTTGTTGGTGTTCATGTCGATATCACTTCATCTTTCAGGTGTAACAGAAGTGATTATCCTATAAAAGTCATCACAAGGCTTACAAAAGGTTCCCTAAAGCATTCTCAGCCAGGCCCAAGGGAGGTCAATGGAAGAATACAATCGATTCTGCTCTTTAGAGTAACTATCTCACTGATCAGAGACTCACAGACCATTGTTACAAGACGTATCATTACTTCCAGGTAAAGGCTCAGCTTTCCTCTTTGCTCTGTTCAGCAAGCACAGTAGCGTGGTATCTCTCGACTACCAAAAGAAAGAAACATATTTCCTGCATTTATACTTTGAAGGAATAAAAGATTGAAATATAAATGATCTCACCCTCTTATTGTGCATACAAGTTGAATACTGTAATTCTGTAAAGAACACAACCATCTGGGTTCCAAGATGAACATATCATTTTAAAGCAATATTTATATTTTAAGTTGTTTAAAAACAAAAGTTAATGACAGCTTTTGCATTGTTTATGGCATGCATGAAACTTTAAATTTACCACATGGACGTTTCTCAAATACTTCTTTCCTCTTAGCATTGCTCCTAAATTTGTATTTCTCAAAATTAGCTATTTATTTCTACAGTAATTCAGAATATATATTTATTTGTAAAATATGTAAGTGAAGTGCATCTTATTTCACATATCTTTAAACGGAGTTACAGCTATTGTTCTCAGACTGTCTTGTGCATGTATGTAGGCATTCTGTCTCTCTCAGTAAGCCTGCACTGCTTTTCCTATCACAGAATTATATGGGGAAATCCCTGTCATCAGAGCTAAGCAACTAATCAATTATGTGACATTATTTATTTTAACCACCAAGGCGTGTCCTGCAGTTCTTTCCCAGGGGCAGTTGGAATCTAAGCAAAAATCATTAAAATGCCAATTCTGTGAGTAACTCTTGTATTGTATTGTATGTATTGTACTATTAGTATATAATTCGTTACACTGTGGCTGTGTTGTGTGTGTTAAGCTGCTGTTGCACTGCAATTTCCCTCACGGGATCAATAAAGTATCTATCTATCTATCTATCTATCTATGAGGAAAGACAACTCTAGATCAAATGTACCTCAGGCTTCTGCACAAAAAGCTGTTCACAGAGCCTGTGGTCCTATGATCAGTGTAAGTCAATGTGGTGCTGTGGTCAATGTAATCATCCTCTTGAATGTTCTCTGGATGGCATTGTGTGTTTAATATAGTACAGATTTGTTGGTTTGCAGTGTGCTACTGGCTTTTAAGACTTATATAGACCTCTTTTGCAAAATCTGCAGAACTCTTTAGAGTTCAGAAAGTAAGAATTATATTTCACATGTGCTGAAATATGTTTGCAAAGCTAGTTATATTATACCTGAGTCAAACACATGGGAGTTATATAATGAACTTATATTCTTAAATCAATCAAAAATTATCTTTTGAGGAAATTGCTTTAATAATACTTTAAAAAGTCTTTGCTAGCAATCTTTTAAGTCTGTATTAAGCATTTATAAACAACTCCTTAGTATAAGTCTTGTCAAATGTTTTGTTCTCTGCCTAAGGGCGATGTTTGTCCTTTAGATTTTTGTTAATGTTTAATGATTGAATGTGAAATCTGGAAAGAAATCTAAATTTTTAGAATTTGGATATTGTCCTATCTGCAAATCGCAAGTTACAGGCCCACTACTTAAGCAGCAGTTTATGTTCATTAGAAATAAGTAATATCTGGCAGACCAAAAGCTTAATCTGCAATTTGTGATTTCAGAATTGGTGGCTTCAGGTTTTGATTTTATACCAGCATCATTCTGCCCTTTTGAGTAATATACTGTATATTGACCTGTTGTCCTTTCTTTTGCAGTGACTGTTTGGTTGCAAAATCAGACGTAATAAAGACAACCATAGTAGAGTGAAAGGTGTTATATTGCACTAAAAGACACACTGCACTGTGTGTTGCTGGTAAAGCTTTTGTGCTCTGTATCTTATCGTAGGGTGAGGCATCATTCCAAGAGAGCTTAGCTGGTCCTGCGGGCAGTTGATTAATCAACTGTGATAAACACTCCTCCTCTTTGAGTGCCAACAGCTCAGCTTGTGTAGAAAGCTGAGACATTTCCTTTTTAAAATGAGCTTTCCAGCTTTCCAGTTCCAATTCTAAAGAGCTGCTCTAAGTGCTGTAGTTTATCTTATTATTGTTATGAAATATAATTTATGGAAAAGACAAGAATTGTCGATTGCATGTGAGCAGGGGATTCTGTGGGCTAGAATTCCATTTTTAAACCTCACTGGCTTTAGGTGATTTGTACTGGTGTTCTTTTGAGCACATACATTGGAATTTGTGCCCTCGTTTCTTTTCCTTGACAGTAATGCTTTTGAAATACAGCCCCTCTGAGCTAACGTGACTCCAGCATCAGCTTTGCTATTACACTGGATTAAAATGCACACATTTGCCCTTGTTTGACTTTCTACTTGAAGCAAAGACCTTAAAGGAATACAATTCTAACTTCACCTTCCTTTTCTGTTTTTTGCACTATATTCTGAACAATCATCTTTGTTAGTATTTCATGTTTAAGCCATTTTCAGCAGCCTTGTTTGAGTGACTGGCAGTAACTTTACTGCTTTTCTAGTCACTTAAGAGAGGACTGCCCTTCAGTGATGTAAAATGGATGTGGAGATGTATCAGAATCCAGAAATTTTATTGGTAGAATTAATCATGAGTAATAAAGTGCCACACTCCGCGTGGGGCGTTGCGGTGGCTCTGTGGCTAAGGATCTACGACTGTGGCTGGAAGGTTGCCGGTTTGTATCCCGCGGTCGGCAGAGGAATCCTACTCCGTTGGGCTCCTGAGCAAGGCCCTTAACCCCAGCTGCTCCAGGGGTGCCATATAAATGGCTGACCCTACGCTCTGATCCCCAGCTTCTCTCCCTGTCTGTGTGTCTCATAGAGAGCATGTTGGGGTATGTGAAAGGACAAAATCCTAATGCAAGAATTTGTATATGGCTGATAAAGTGATCTTATCTTATCTCTTTTCTTAAAGGAAACTTTCTGAGTGTAGGTTAAGATCCTCTCCACCACAATGAAGGTTATCCTGTCAAACGTTGTGTCATTTTCCTGTGTGAGGAAATTATGCAATTAGGAATTTCTTATTTGCAAATGGGAAGTATTTGGAAAAAATAATATTTCTATTTAATTAATGAGGAGAAAAGAGCATGTTTACACTTATATGATTTTTTTAAGAGGTACAACCGAAAATGTAGTTGAATTACATTTGAATTACATTTACTCAGAGTTCATGTTTGAGTGCCTGCTGACAAAATTCAGCTTGAGCCATTTCCTTCTGCAGCTACAGCATTTCCTATGAATTTGGCATAGCACAACAGCAGATAGTGCCATTTATGATTCAGATATGTTTTTCTCAGTTACAGCAGCTTGTGGTTTGTGTGTTGGCATCATTGTTCAGTTGTGTGTTTCAATCAAATCCTTTCAATTTTTAATTTTTGTGGAAGTTTTGTGTGATATATGTATACATCGGTGTGATCTGAAGTAATTTCCTTTGATCTTTTATGGAAAACAGTCTAAAAAATTGTACAGGAAATTCCAATCTGGAAGGACATTCATTGAAATGGGTTATATTTCTAAATTGCTTGCCTATTCAACAAAACCATATTTTAATTAGTGATGCACATTCCAAATGTCAATTTCACCAATGCTGAAAGGAGCATATGAAATACCTTAATAAATGTGCACACATGCTCTGTAATTTCCTAGCTACAGCTGTCAGTTCTCAGTTTAGGCATAGGGTTATCCAACACTTACAAATCAGGCTACAAATTGCAAATGTGATGTCATTGTCAGCAATGTGATGCAGAGAAAGGTGATCCTGGTGCACATTGCTTAAAAAGAGCACTGGAATTAAATATACTAAGCAAAACCATTCGATTCCTGACAGCTACCAAGTGGATAATAACGCTGCATTCCCTGTGCTTGTGTTTGGAAAAAGAAAACCCCTATAACTGATGGTATGCAGTAAATAAGCACACATTATAGAAACACAACTGCTACTTCGATCTGTTAATGCTTCCCTCTGTTGTATCCGATGGTGGTGCCAACATTATGCAACAAGCTCTTGGGTCTCCAATAAATGCCTCTTATCGTTAAGAAATTGTGACAAAGGGCAAGGATTGCAAGATAGAATATGGGACATTGAATGTGTTTTAGTGCGTTTATAATCCTAATCATAAATTTAAAATTGTAAAACTTACAAAAACATTCCAAAACATTTAACAGCTGAATGTTCGAAAACTACTGCAATTTGTTTTAATACTGCCACTGTAATTAAATTGATTGATTCTGTTATTGATTTATAGCATGAACAGCTGGGAGCTGCAGTGCTCACTATAGCTGTCATTGAACATTAATTTACACAGTGTCACCTGCAAGTGATCAACTACCCTGTCAGAAATTCACTCCATGCAAGCAATCGCCAATCAACCTCAGCTTGCATAGAACAGTATTGACCAGTATCAGAAATGGATTTGTTTTGCTCTATAATGCATTTGAATGTCAAGGCAAGGGACATTGAGCTCTGCCTGTAGGGAATTAACAGCTTGATCATTGACAGTGAAAAATCACATCTGATTCTGTGGAAATTTCCAAGGACTTTTAGTGTCTCAGCCGCTGCAGCCTGGATCAAGAAAGTGACTTGGGCCTTCACCTGAATGACACATACAAAAATGTTTCCTAGAAAAAAATGGGGAAAAACACTTTTGCTGAGGAATCATCAGTTAAATAGATGACATTCAAAGGTGTTTTGTGTTGTAGAAGTACAAGGGCAATTTCTATGAAGCTACTATAAAAAAGTCAGTGGGAATTTTTTTTTTCTGTAGGAGAAATTAACACATGAAATAGAACCATACACAGCCTTTGATAAAAGAACTCATTTCACAGAAACACACAGCACACTATCAATGATGGCATGTGGCCAAGGGCACTACGCAAGTGCTTAGGTAGCTTTAAATCCTAAAGGACTCTCAATGAAGCAGCATTGATTAAATACACTCACTAATCACTGTTTTGGGCACTACACCAATAATAGGTATAAATAATTATTAAAAATGCCAGCATGTAAATAATTCTTTTAAATGTTTGTACTCCATCCCTTTTTTCAAAATATTGCCTTACACATGCCTGAGAGTTTATTTACATGTTGTTGTTGTAGAGTTCAGTTTGCAATGATTTAGAAATTCGCCAATGTCCTGGTCTTTGACTTTCCCTGCTGTCCAGGAAGTAGATACACAGTCCCATAGACACAATCACTTACAGTACATTTAAGCTAGGACATCAACCCAGCAGTTCAACTTAGACTCAGCACTTTATTATCAATATGCAAGTGTCTGATTCTTTTTCAGGGAGGAGAACAACAGAAGTGATTTTCTGTATAGTAAAAACTGAAGACTGAGAAAAATTGAACTTGCTCTTAAGAAGTACTCGGTGTTTGTTGTATGGTCTAGTTCTATGATTGTACTGATTAAAATAGGCAGTTTAGTGTTGTACCATTTACTACTGGAAAGTCGAAAAGTATTTGGATACTGTTTGGATGATTCAGTGCTTTATTCTTTTCAAACCATGGGCTTAGATAAACAATTCAGAGGGAGAAGTGTTCTGTGGATAAAGCATACCACGGACTCTCATGTAATGATAAACATGGTTATGAAAAATGCAGTAGCAGCAAAACCCCAAAATGGCACTACATCATAGCAGCAGAACATCACTACCCAGAAGGCTATATTGCAACTACAGCATTTTGTACATTTGTACTGTGGTGCAGAAAACTAGTGGAGCACAATCCCAGTCTCCAAACCCTGTGGGAATTTCCCAGTTTCCCTCTAGCACTGCCATATACTTCTTAGTTGAACGAATTAATTAGGCAGAAGTAACAATTTCACACCTCTGTCGGTAAAATTCATTTGTTTATTTAATGGAACTTAAAATGCTTCTTTTTATATAAACTATTAGAAGTATGAGCTAACATTATAACTCAGGTGTAGCAGAATATAATAGTATTCAAAAACCATAATAGGAAATCCCACTGTTTAGGCCAAGGCTCCCAAGCCTAGTTCTTTGGGGGTCCAGGATCTTTTGGTATTTGTTTCACACAATCTATCAGTTACATAGTTGCTCTGATTATTTAATTTACTGTATAACTGTAATATTTCTAACCATACTACCACTTGCACCTTGCCTGTACATCTGTAAGTGCCTGCTGTCATTATAGTTTTCTCCACAAAGCCACCAATGTGTGTTTTGGGCTTAAGGGAGACTTTATTAAATACCATTCGATACTGCAGAGGCTGCAAACACTGACCTGGGGTCACTTTCATAAGCCATATCTAGGAAAGTGTGAGAAATTACATTTATCAAAATAAAAGAAAGTGTGTCTTATTGAGACTTAAATGCGTTTTTCTTTGCTAGACATTAAATCAGGAAGTGCCGTTACATTTCCTTGTATTTGTACATATTTGCACCATCTTTGTTTCTTTATTTACATAAATTTTCAAACAGATATTTAAATAAAGCATTTTGTACATTGATAACAGCAGTGCTCTTGCATTCCTTTCAATTTTAGAAAAGCAGCAACCCTTTATAGCTATTTTTTTTCTTGTTAAATTATTCCTTAATTCAAGATGTGTGTGTGCATGTTTGCTTTAATGCAGTTTCTGAAGAAAAACAAATGTATAATGCCTGATGTTATGGGAAAGTACTGTGAGCTTCAGAGATTATGTTGTAAGCCTGTATTTACAAGCTCATGCAGCACACTGTCCTCTTCTGACTTCAGCGAGAAAGATTTAACTATTCTAGTCACATCGCTTTCTCCTTGACGGTACTGTGAAGGCAGGAAGGGCTATATAACAAGACTGCATTACGGCCATGTGCCAGATGTTATCTAGTTGGAGCTTAAGGGATAGTGTTTGTTTTCTTTGTAGATACGATGCATGAAAGAAAGTCTTTCTTTTCTAGCTGTTCTTGCCTCTCAAAAGCTTTTCATAAGGAGTTGGTTATACAGTGCAACCATGATTCAGTGAGGGCCAGCCTTTCAGAAACGAAAAATTCATCCATATTTCCCTTTTAAACATTAACTGTGGCATACTGTGCAGTAAAACCTAGATAGATATAGCAGAAGCAGGACAAAATATTAATAGGTATGTGTATCCTAGCAGCATTATAGAATAAACGGCTGCAAGGAAAAGTCAATTCATTGTATCTAGACAGGGAAAACAGGACAAACCTGCAGAAATACTGTATGTATCTGCCAGCAAACAGAAATTAAATCACTTCCATTTAAGAAATAAGGCCAGGGATTGCAAAATGCACCAGACACTTAAGAATTAATGTATTTATTGGTTAATAAATTTTATTTTATTTTGTACAAAATAAATGTAGAACAAAGATATACATAAACTATCAGAAGGCTGAAAGAGCAATGTTTAAATAGCAGTGTTGTTTTCTTTTTTCGGTTATTGTCCTATTTAATTTCCTTCAACACCTTCATGTGTGTTCTGAACAGTTATCTAGTCATGTTAGAAGTGCAAAAGATGCACTTGGTGAAAGCCTATGAATTCAGCACTGTAATCTGCAATGTCAATTATAACAATTAATAATAGTATTGTTATTAAAAACTGGGCTATACATTTAAATATATAGATAAAAGGTTAGAAAGTGCTGTTAGTGTCAAATGAGTTTGGGTGGTGAGTCTCACAAGCAAGTATCCCAGGTCACATGCACATCTTTTAAGATCTTTGTAGCGGCGGATTTTTCTGGAATGGTAATTCTCAGGAAACACGACACCCTGAAACACAAATTACATGCACGGTCGGTTACTGTATTTTTACAGAAAAAATAAGCCAGTGATCTGATCTTTGGTTTTAGATTATTAAGGGGTGCTGGATGTAGAAAGAGGGCAAAGCATGCAGTTATAGTGTACTATCCCAACCTTAAAGGACTTTTTTTAATTTACTGTATATATTCATAATGGCAAAATAAAATATTCCAAATCAAGGTCGTCTTTAACTGCTGTTGACTTAGAATAATGGATGAATCATAAATGCCTAGGTGGAAGCAGTCATCCTTGTATTTTTTTTTAAGATGGTGCACAGGAAAAAGCAGATGTCCCTGCCATCATTCTCAGTATAGCTCTAGGTATTCCAAAGTGTTTTAGGAGCACAGCACATACTGACCCGCATTTATTACATAATGGGAACACATGAGCCTGTTTTGGTGTGGCTTTGAAAGCTTTGAAAGGGACAATGTCTGCAGAAAATGTTTAACCTCTTGTGTCTGACTATAGAACAACCTGACTTCTGTGTGTGGTTCATTTAGTTCCTCTTGTGTCGGTAGAATTTACATGCCCAACTCATGTTTTAGAGGTACATAAGTTACATGTGGAACATTAATATAGATCTGATGATATTAATAAGAAAATAATCAGTCCCTCAAAAAATGTTTGTGCCCTAAGGCAATACACTAAGAGTGAAAGTAAAGTAATCAACCCACTGTTATTCCAAAAATGAATATATGTGATATTGAGATTTTAGATATTTTAAAAAACTCACAATTTCAGATTTGAGACAGAAGATAATTTTTGTGCAGTACAGACATTTTCCCTGGCTTACAGCTCCATGAATTGAGGCTAACTGGAAAATAAATGTCACACTGTAAAGGAGTTCATGTTGTGCAAAAATTGTTATTTTTACAATGAACTGTGAAATTTTATAAATTTGTGTTTCTGATTTTGTGCTGTAAAAGCATAAATGTTTCACATTGGTGGCATATGGACTCCCCAGTGTTATTTGTTATAAGCAAATTTATAAAAACAGAAATTTATGTTTTATAAGTACATTTATAGAAAACAAAATGATGAGACTTACATATTCATTTTCCTTGGAGCATATTTTAATGTAATCTGGGAGGCTCTCTATTCTTTCATCTCTTAGAAAGAAAATACTCTTTTTCTCCTTGTACAGGTAGTAGGTAGGTGAAAGATTTTAACCTCACCCCTCTGTGAATCACATCTGCTTGTCCGTACAGATTACAGAGAAACTGTGGCACTTCACCTGCACTGAAGAGTTACTCTCGTAAACCATGCTAGACGAACCGCTTAGGCCAAAAGACCCAATAAAGCCCAGCAGCAGCTCACCGCAAGATGTTTTAGTTGTTGTACCATACATCATCTGTAACTAACATATTGGAAAAACAATTTAATTGGATCAGTTACAACCTAGTGTAGTCAGTGAAGTGGATACAAGAAAAAGCTCTGGTACAAATCAATTTCTGTCCTCTACAAACTAGGTCAAAGCCTGCTGGTATTAAATAGCCAATGATTTATGCATCATTTACATGCAACTGCAGGTTATATGGTGCACGTACAGTATATGTACATAGAAGATAGACTTAAATTGAAATTACACTTAAGTTCTTCCCACAAAATATGCATTTTCCTTGTATAAATACTAGCATTTGTCAAGGGTTTCTGTCAAACTCTGGGTTACACACAAAGCCCAGCTTCTCAGCACTGCTGTGACATCATCTGCTGTTTTTTTGCCTGTTGTTCTGTCCCATACTGTGTAGGTAGGCAATGAATTACAAGTAATGACATTTTGGTCATTAACTTACAAAATAATAGCAGCTTAATCACAATTTGTTTCAATTACTTCATTAGTTACTTTAAAAGAACAAGGACAATTAAAGTACGACTTTCCGTTTAACTTCAGAAAAATGACACATAAGTGAGCAAGCTGGTGTGTGCTTATATTGTGCACACCTCATAGCCCAGTGGCTTCCCTTCCAGTTGTTTATATACATCTGTCAAATCACAAGAGTCCACACCTCGGAAAAACATCAGTCTTTTCAAGTGAAATCATTTGAAGTGACACTTTGTTTTGGGTAAAAAGGCTTTGGTTGGAACTATGTGCCACACTACCCTATAGTTATTATAACTTCTAATTCCAACATTTGTGCATCTAAAGTCACAGTTTTCAGCCATTGATAGTTGTATTCCCCTTCTAAAAGCTCATTAGCAGGACACAGCTATTCCCTGACTAGCTAAATGAGTATATACAGTGTGCCTTAGTTCCCCCTGTGTCTTTTTCACCAGGTCTAAAACAGCAGAATGCAATCAAAAAAGCCTCATTACATAGTCTTATATATAATGAAGAAGACACGTTGAGAAATTGCACAACAGCAGATGCTAACAGGTTGATTACAAAAACGTTGAACATGGGTCCTTTATTTATGAAACATATTCTCCTATGAAGAAATAGAGGAGGAGATATACAGTACTGTAGGTGGGGACCTGCTTCAATCACAGCCCCTTGAAGAAACACAGCAGCTGTAACATGCCAGCAGCCTCACTGTACAGCAGATCAGGTGAAGTGAAAAAAACACTTCACCAGTTGAATTAAGTGCGGACCAGAAGTGCAGAGAGGAAAAAAAGGACAATCAGAATAAAATTAAAATCCCTACTCTTGCAAACAGCCATGCTGTCCTCAATAACCAATTCATCAGAACCTTAGTTTGATATTTCATCTGAAGTGCCACACCTCTTGAGGAGGTGGTGTGGAAATTCTGGTTCAGAGGAAAGAGCACCTCCTACTGGTCTAACAGCCCCACTTACAGAAGCAACCTGGTTGTCTTGAACAGCTCCCCATCCCAGGCCTGACCAGGCCTAGCCCTGCCTGGCTTCTGAGACCTGAGTCCAGGCTGCCAGCTGGTAACACTGCTGCCAGGTGGAATTATGGGAGAATAAGAGTACATGTTTTACATAGAATTAAAACACCTGCAGGATCTGCCCCCATCATCTGATTCAGCTCTGTAAGATGGATGCTGCGGCAGAAAAAAATAAATACTTGTTTTAAAAGAATGAAATATGCAAAGTTGTACATATGGCTGAAACTGAATTTTAACAATGTTATGGACAATATTTCCACCTCCCATTTGTAAAATAAAAGAATTCCTCATTTGAATTGTCTCTTCCAGATGTTAAAATGTTAAAGACAAAAGGAGACCTTTCAGGGTCACTGATTACCCCCAATTCAATTGATTCCTGATCTCATCCAAATCCTGATTGATCCAGGCACCAACTACACTAGGACTTTCCTTTTAGTTTTGGCTTTTGTCCTCATGTCCTAATGTTGGTTGCAAGTTGTCCATGGTGTTGACATGGCCAATACCAGAGGTGTGAGTCATACCCTTTCAAGGACTGCTCCATCTAAAAAGTTCCTTCATTCCGTTATCCAGGGTTATTAGCATAGCTTGCAGGCCAGGGATGAATCAGGTAGTGGTGCTTTGGGTTTTGTAGTATGCTAAACACATGAAAAGGTGACATTCCCACGAAGAAATTACATAAAAACAAAAACTTGATCTACCTTTGATTTGTTATACAGTACCTAGGTTTGTTCTCTAGCTCTTAATGCAAAGAAGACAGCCACATCACAGTGCTACTGGAGATGTATCTTACAAGCTGCACCCTCCAGGGTTATGGTTTGCATCCTCTTTAAAAGCCACCATAAATCTTTAGTGTGCTCCTTGCCTGTCAGGTATAATATATATTCCATGATATTATACATACGGTATATAACATAGCTCTTCTCTGTAGCGATAACCTTTGTCTTTCTGTTGTGTGTAATTTATTTTTGTAACATTGCATTTAAAATAAAGCAGTTAATAAAAATGTTTTTAATTGGCTCTTTTTCATTGCTGTGCAGGTAGCACACGTTTAGTGCAAAGACCTTGGAATTCTGTAAATGTGATGGTCATATGAAACAAAGTTTATTTTCTAATATCACATCACAAACTCTTTTCTCTTAATTCCCATTTTTGAGCATTTTTTTAAAGAATCAGCAACACCATCATGAAAGAGAAGTGCAGAAAATTGTGAAGCCTGCAATACTGAATCTAAAGTCTAAAATGACAAATTGTTAAACTGAATTAGAACATCAAAATTAAAATATTGACATTTATAAAACCGTTAAACCATTAAAGTACTATATTTCATTAGAATTGAAAATGAACAAATTATCAAAAACAAGTGATAATAATGAGCTTTTTAAAAGGTGCTTTGTGGTATTCTAGGATCTTTTTGATGAATTAAAAAGGAAATTATGAGACAATTATGAGAAATCTGTTTTTGTGACAGATGTTGTGTAAATGATGCATTGAGAATTTTTTCTACATGACGATCATAACATTTAATCTGAGGTTTCAATAAGCAAGGTGTTGCTTTCTGCACTATATATCTCAGATAGATACAGTGGATGCAAAATATTATACAATGCTTTTCGTTTTCCATTAAAGATTAAAAATCAAACATTTGCCTTATATTTTCATTTTTCCTAGTATTCTGAAAGTCAGAGGGTGCACATTATCCAAAGGGAAATATATTTTATTCCCTTAATAGGTGGTGTATGAAAGCCTTTCTGTAAATATTTTACTTTTTTAAAGATTTTTATTATTGAAAATTAATCACATGTTCAAACAGGTAATAGAAACTTTAATATTATTTACTGTACATTTTACTACAACTGGTTCTGTGTGACAATTGTTCTTTTTTCATACTATAATTTCATAAGTATACTTTAACTCTTATTAAAATCTTAACTTATAGACTCTTGGACTGTACTTGGCTTTTTTCATTGTATTTAGGAAAATAAAATATGAAGACTGTTCTATGAGAGAATAGCTTCCTGTCTGCATAATGTGCTTACAAAAGAGTTCTGAATTACCACCATGTGTGCACAAGCTTTATTATTAACAACAAATCTGTTCCCTTTTCAGATCCTGACTTTAAAGACTTGGGAGTCCTCAAACCTCTGCCCTGTAGGTGGAATTTATCCTGTGCTAAGTACCTTTTAAATATTTGTAGCTAGCAGTTTATGCATTGCTCAAGGCATCTCTAATCTGTTTTTTCCATGTGTTTCTCATGGCTCAGTTTGTGAATTTGAAATGGGAGGACCTGAAGGTATTGTTGAATCACAGCAAATCACCAAAGAAGGCAAAGCTTTAGAAACGGAGGCAGTGGACTGCAAATGGTATATCCGAGCTCCACCACGGTCCAAGGTCAGCCCTCTACATTATCATGACTCTCTTCATACACTCATCTGTTTGTCTACAGACTTTTTCGGAAGTTCTTGATTTAATCCAAAGACTTGACCTACCCGCCCATCAGTAATTTCCTCTGCTCAGTGAGGACACAGCAAGTGCTGGGCCTGGAAACTGGGATGGATGGGGAGGTCAAGGGCTGGATTTATGTTATACTTAAGTCTTTTTTTCCCCCATTCATTTTTATGCCCATTTCTGTGCCATAGCTTGTCAAGTTATGAGTTAAGAGTTAAGTTAAGTTGAGTTTTTAGAAAACGTATAGAGTAAATAGTCAAAGGCTAAATATATTTCAGGTGCTATAGTTGCTAAGCATTAGCGGGAAAGTGACCTCTGTAGACTATCAGAGGGATGTTGAAAAATGACATTAATGTCAGTATGCTTGTTAGTGTGCTATGTTTTGTCCTCCTTAGGCTTGCTTAATAAACAGTAATTCCTAATCTTGCAGAGCTAGAAGTGATATACTGGAGAAAGATCAAGCTTAGAGCATAAAAACTTATTTGACATTGTGCATGTCTTTAATCACAGAAGCATTGTCGCTGGATTGCTTAAGGCTGACTGAACAGCTATTCACATTTAGTTCAGTTTCAGTTCAGTTTATTGTCATATGCACAAGTGCAATGAAATGCTTATTTGCTCCAATACAAAGACATTAAAAGAATCCCCAAAAATATAAACACAGAACAGCAGAAGCAACAACAAGTTAAATAACATGCAATGTAAAAAGTGAGCCAGTGGTAGGGGTAGAGTTCAGTAATTTGACTGTTTGTGGGAAGAAACTGCCTCTGAATCTAGAAGTTCATGCCTTTATGCTCCTTTTATATCTTGATTGTTTTTGTAAGCCTGATTTTTCAATGAATGCCTAATAGAAAATACATAGAAATAACAATCAATTTTACTAAGAGAGGGTAAAGATTCTTGACTAATTACATCACAGATTGACATTTTTATCTTATTTCTTTCTCTTTTTATCACATGTGTATCTGAATTATTTAAATATATGCTTCTGTATTTCTTGAAAACACTGGGTGTCAATTAGACAAGCAAAGTACTCTTGCTTATACATATTTCATTTTCCAAAATGTATTTTATGTTGGAATTGTCCCTCTTCCAGGAAATTATAAAGGATAAAACTCCATCTCTAATGGTATTGATATTGATAAAAGTCTATGTGGAAGATGCAGTTTACAATTCAAAATGCAGTCTTGCATCATGTGTGTGTTGCCTGGAGAGAGCATTTGTAAGTTGTAAATGATAAGGCTGCTCTTGGTTATTAAACTGTGATGCTCAGGCCAGCACACTGTTATTGCTGTATACTGAAGTGGTATTGCTTCAACTATCTCACCTTATCACTCAATCAAAGCCTTTTCCCTTCCCTTGACAAATCTGCTGATCTATTGCCCACTGGGATCAGTGTAACTTATTGATTTACCCTGAATTATAGCTAGGCATGTTCTTAATCGATATCTATTTTTAAAGTGGAGAGAAAACCTCATAACATTTTTCTCACATTTCTAAGTCAGTTGTTTCCTTTGAGTTAACTCTAGCTCTCCATGGAAAATTGCAGTGCCTCCCAGATATGCAGCTTCTTCCAGGGGATTGTTTGGTTTAATTTGACACCCATTTCACCAGTTGATTTCAGTCTTATCTCATGACTTTCCAGACTCACAAATCAAATAGCCGTCTGCAATAATGAAATAACGCAAAAATCCTTTGGTCAAAATAGAGAAGGGAAGAAAGGGATTTCCTTTTGCAATCAAGTTACTTGTGCCGTGATGAGATGTAAAATTTGTTGTATCACATACTGTATAGTTATTATTCTTATTGATAACTTGTCATTTTCCCCTGATTTCACATTTTGCAAAGTCAGAATTTTGTATTTTTTACCTTTGTGTGGTTGTCGGTCATGTGCCAGAAGGACTCAGGAAATTAACTGACATAATGAAATAAAAATAGTGTGGCAAGCCAGGCCATTAAAGACCCAGTGACTGCCTGCCACAGGAGGCCACAGATTAGGGCCTCGAGGATTTGTAATATAGTTCACCTTGGGTAATCACAGATGGTATAATTGTTTAATTGTAACGCAAGTTCTCTCCTGAGGTTCAGTTAGTGGGCTTGGTGTGTACAGTATAAGTGTGTGTCACTCAGTGGTAGGGAGCAAAGGATTGATCTGAGTGCTTTGTAGGACTGTGTGTGTATACAGTATCTGTGGAGATTTCCTACAAAAGAGCCTCCTTCACTGTGCTGTACATCTGAAGTGCTTGTTGGTTTTTATGTGCTCAGACCCCTGGAGCCACCTTACTTGGGCAGGGGTCTGTGACAATGGAATACCACAATAGCAGGCATTTGTAGCACTGTGCAGCCAATTAACACCAGTCAGGGATTTTTTTAATAATAGTATTCACCTTGTAAAACCTTAATACACCAAAAAAAAGATTATTTTTTTTACAACAGCAGTTATATCCCTTAGACTAAATTTGATAACAATTGTAAAAAAACACTTAATGATTAGTCCTAATGTAAATTAAATGAAACAAAACATTTTTTGCATTTCTTTTATAATAGATGCACCTGCCTCAGACCTGGCTCTGATAGAGCCCAGCGGTAGACCAAGGTCTGGGCTAATGTAGTCTCCTGATTCTTTTGTCCTTGGTTCATACCAGATACAGAAGCTATCTTCCCAGATCCCAGCTAATTTCATTCTTTACAGGTGGAGAAATAGCGGTATTCTCTCAGAACAATTTTAACACAAAAACAAATGCAGAAATAGGATACTACTGTTTTGTATTCTGTGTTGTTATAATGAAATATAAAATAATGTATCACGAGTCCCTGTTGTTCTGCAGTACAAAGATGTTCGTATTTGAATCCAGCATCGAAACAATCACTCGGCGCTGGTAACAGATAAGATGTCTCTATAAACATGATTTGCATTTCAGATGCATCTAATGGATTCTCTGTAAGCGTATTCAGTCAATGGGAAGAGCTGTCATAATCTGTTCTTTCTACAAAGAGTATAAGAAATCTGTAGCTCACTACAGATTCAAACCTGGGTGGTCAGAGTGGTGCTCATGAGAGCCTGGGCACTGCAGATTGGCAGTGTTTAGTGAAACGGAGGCTCACCTGTACCAGTGTGCCGCGGTGTCACGTGACGGTTGTGACACATCACCATTCCCTTAGCGCAGTTGAAGCCCTGTGACCTTCTGGAGGCAGATGGCTTTGCCAGTTGTGGGACCACCAGGATTTGTGAACGCTCAGCTAGTTGGGAAACACTCTTTTCACTGAGCAGGTAGCTGCACTCTGTCCGCCGGGAGATATTCGGAGAGGGGCACACAGAGGGAGACTGGTATCGCTGCAGCACCGCATTGCAGGGAAAGGTCTGCCTCTTGCCTGTCGGGCGATGGGTGTGAAGGGGTGCGAAGCTGTGGGGCACTTCAAACCAGATTGGGGTCTGGGGGGGGGCACGTGGCTTGCAGTGGGAACTGGCCTTATTTCGCTCCCATGGGTTTTAGAGAGGTGGTGACCATGCGAGAGGTCAGCTGGACATCCCACCCCTGGGAGGGCATGCATTTCTGTAACGCCACTCTGCAAGTCTGAGCAGGATGGCTCTCGTTAAAGATTGCTGTGCTTTACCATTGTGAGAGAGCGGTGTATAAAAATGGGGAAATGACAGTGAAGCATATGCAAGTCACTCAAAATGGGGCGGAAACCATAGGGGACCAAAGTAGCAGTGCTGTATTAGCATGGAAAACCACAGGAAACTGGAAGCATGTGGCAGACTGTGAGGGTGCAGTAGAAAGACAGGATGAAGAGAAGTAATTGATTCTACAGTGGAGCACAGAAAGGGCACGAGAGGCCAGGCTGTTCCATTTTTATCAAGATTAAAAACCTTTTATGATCTGTTTGCTATGGAAAATGTCTGAGCTAATCAGCTACTATATATAACCACGATAAATGCCTGTTGCAAGTTGAATTAATAAAATGAGGATATAATCAAGAGAATTCTTGATTATAATCAGGCTTTCATCCATTATCAAAACAGAACCTTAACAGCATATTTTATGAGTTTCAGTGAGGGCACATTTTTACTTCAAATCTTTTGGAAATACTTCTATAGTTTAGTAGGGGGTCTAAAAGGGAAACTGTGCAATTCATTTAAAAGCCCTAATCCTATACTGGTAAAAAATGCTTCTCTCTTGTGCCTGTGTAATTCCTGTATAGTCATGTTGCCATGGTTAAGACTTTCCCCCAGATTTAATCAGTGTTTAATCTACTAACTGCAACAACTGTGTATATGAGTTAACACCTTTGATTACACTGTTTGGCACACACAACCCCAAAAGACATTTCTGCCTCAGCCTGTTAAATGTAAGTTTTTCACTTAGTCATGATACTGTATATGAAGACTTCCCAAACTCAAGAGGCTATTTGTACATATTTTTCCTTATAAAGGAAAACTCATGTGACAGATATTTTCATCGGACCTCTGTGTATTCTAAGCCATGATTCAGTGTGCTGTTTATGGAAGTTCTGTTGTGGTTCCTGGCACTCAGACTTTCAGATGTAAGAAACTGAGATGAGGATAAATCACATCTAGAATAGCTGCTCAGATAGTGTGGGCACTCGCCAGCTGGGGTTTAAAGCAGCCCCAATGAAAAGTAAGGACTGCATTATTAAAAAAACTACACCGAGACAATAAATTGAATGTTTCTTAAAAGGCACAAGTCAAGGTGTGCAATTTTGTGGGGTAAGCAATACTGCGCTTACATAAACTGTACCTTATCTTGATGAAAGCTGTTATCACAGGCACTTTCTTAATGCAGTCATCAATTATGTCATTGTAAAAAGTTTTCTTCTTAAATCAAGATTAATGCTTACTGTATACGTAGTTGCCTGTCCAGACAATTGATCCTGACACACTGTTGACTACAAAATACACATATTTATATGATTTATTCTGTTATTTGCAAGAGACCTGTAATGTCTAAATTATTTAACAGATTTTATTATAATAAGAACCCACAGATCAAGAAATACAGAGAGAGGTCAATGGCTTCTTCGATCTTCTGTGAACAAGAAATAGGGAATCGTTTAAAAAGCAAGACTTTATTTTTTTTTTAAATACAGAAGACATTACATCCAATCTTCCCCACTAGATACCTAAGGTTGACCTCCCTAATACACTCAGATCTGGGTTAAAGTCATTGTTAAGAAAAAGCGTTGCTTTCATAAAATAACTAATGCTACACAGGTGAGCCTTTTAGCTGATGCTAAAAAGGAAACAACCTTCAGTCCGTAAACAGAATACAGCCAAATTAATGGGAGAGAAAAACTCTACCTGGCAGTTTAAAAATAAAACTTAAATCTTTTGGCATGTATGAATAATACAGCTGCTTTCCATGAGCTGGATCAGTGAATACGTCCCTCAGTGCCCAACACGTGACAGGTGACAGGTGACAGGTGACAGGTGACAGGTGACAGGTGACAGGTGACAGGTGACAGGTGTCAGTTCGTCAGGGAGGATCCCAGGACAGCAAAGCTGCAGCTCACACTCTCCTGACTGTCTGCTTCCCTTCCCAGTCTGTACACAGCTCTCTTCCCTGTTCCTCGCTGTCTCTTCCAGAACTGCACAAGTGGCATGGGCTGACTGGGGAGGTCACTGGGAAAATCAGCCCAGCCACCTGATGTCCACCCACGTTGTGTTGTTATCTAGTTAGATATCCCTGAATCTGAGGGAAGCTATTCATATAAAATTTCTCAGCTGCCCAAACACACTTCAAGAGACACAGTGGCTCTCCCAACACACCACAGAACAATATTCTTCTTGTAAAAAACAAGTGAGTCATAAACTGTGCAATCTCTTACGCTAACACAGCATCACTCTGAGTGCTTTCTTCTGTGCAAAGCAAAGTATCACAATTTTTTTTTATCTTTTAATGCGTTGGCACATTTCTGTTGCACAAACCCAGACTTAAGAAAGCTCAATGAATTTACACTGAATTCCTGCTTTGATGAATGCAGTATAATGTAACTTTGCTGTTTCATATTTGCAAAGAAAAAAGATTTGATAGTGCATATCCATCTGTCATTCCAGTGTTATCACATACACAGAGATTCTTCATTTTTTTCTGTCAGTTAAAAGAAGCAATGTCTGTGATTTTAATGTATTAGTAGTTAAGCATCTGGAGAATTTATGCTGTTTCTGGCTGCCAATCCCATTTCAACACTGAAAAGCAACAAATGAGACAGAGAAAAGGCTGTAACACAGGATTGCTGTAAACTGAAATATGCCAGTACATTAAAAGATAACAAATAAGAAGAGATATGGATGAAACACTGTGCTGATAAAATTACAGAATGGATGCTACCATTTACTCTCCATTCATTTAGGCTGTGGTGCTCACAATGTGCTTACTCCATCTTACCTGAACTGTTTCTGGAAAAAATCTGTTAGAAATGCTTGATCTTAATGCTAACAGCTGAAACCAACTGCAAAACACTCTGATGTTATCAAAAACATTGTGAACTGCTGAACTACTCAAGTATTGTCAAAATATGAATGTAAAAGTAGGAATGCTTTATATTTTTAAAGCAAAAATTAGATGAATTTCATATTCCATTACAAGGTAGTCGGGCCATTATCACTAAGTTCAAAAGCTTTCTGTATACTAATAATTGATAGAAAAATTAATTTACTTGTGCATATATAACATAAAAGTTGTGGTTTTATTGTGATGTTCATGATCCAATGTGTTCACTCTGTGATTTTCTGGTACATAGAATGGATTCATACAGAGGTATTCTCTAAGGTAATGTTATAAATATTGAATATGTATTACAAGTATACTGTATAAATGCTTTGTGGATGGACCTGGCTTTTTTCTACTCTGTCATTTTGTTTTTCCTCGTTCTGATATTCTCGCTGATTGTGATTCAAAAAGATTCACTGTGTTTGGGGAAAAAATCCATATAGTTTGGTGTACTAAATCAAAGACAGCTCTAACACAGGCAAAAGAGAATGAAAAGGGCCCTTCTGAACTGGGGATACTTAGCCTGTTGTGAGATTTAGTAATTTTTACATCTCCCTATGCCTAATACAGCTGCAAATTGACACAACAGTTTGTGTCTCGGATTCAAGGCATTGCAATTCTGTGTATTTCCTCATAACACCTCAGTATCTCAAAGAGCATGTTAATTTTGGGTTCAAAATGTCAGCTGAATGTTCCTTTCTGATAAAAGGTGAATATGCAGAGTTGACTTTTTGTACCATTAAATTCATCCTGTGAATTTTGAAATGTGAATGATCCACACGCGTATTTGTATAATTTGTATAATTTACGAAATGAATATATGTTTTGAAACTGAATGCTCAAACTGACAACTAAGGGTAAGATCAGTTGCAGTAAATGTCAGCAAAAAGTAAAGAGAAAAATCTGAAATGTTGATTCTGTAAATATTCAGACCCATGAACCCAATATTTGGTGGAAGTACCTTTGGCAGAATTTTATATCAGCACTGACATTATGATGACTGGCTTGGATGTTTTTGTGTTGTTAGTATGCTGTGTTTTATGCTTACTAGGCTTGCTTATCAACAGTAATTCCTAATCATACAGAGATAATTTATGTATCAGCAGCACAAAAAGTGGTTGAGGTAAACTGCTGTTTTCACAGTGAGACAATTATTGTTAAGTATCATGCCATCAGTATGATTCTGTTTTTTCAGTCATAAGTTTTATGCAAATGGTAGAACAAGGAGAAAAATATTGAGATGCTCAACACTATTGTCGGTGTTTCATTCATAGAATATTATATATGTGGGATGTTTTTTGACACTGTTTTGTTGCTCTCTGTTCAGAGAAAGCAAATGCTTGTACTGTAAACACTGGATGACATTTTATTCCTTGTTAAAGCACAACTGTAGAGTACTAGTCCTGACACTTTTAACTAGTCAGATGCTCAAGCAGCGCAAGTGCCAAGTATGAAAAACGAAATGTACAGAATTTAATGTAACTCATTCTCTTCAATTCAGCTGCAGCGTGGTGGCTCATACATTAGCTCAATTTGAGGTTACCTTTCAGCACCCCCTTCATTCAAGCCTGTAGATGAAAGTACCATTCAGAAGCAGGTGAAAAGGAAAGTCTGTTGGTAATGTAATAGGCGTTGGTGGTGTAGGCGTGTGAATGAACCATCAACAGCATGCATTAGAGTAACAGAATCTATTTGCTGTTTTATAAGGTATAGATGTGTGATAAAATTATACTCTGATCAGCAGCGGAATGTCTCTAAGAGGAAGGCAAATGTGACAGCTGCTTTTAACAGGCACGTATTTCTGCCTAGAATCCTGTTAAAGCCAAACTGACATTGTAGGGACTATTAGTTTTTTGCATCAATGTCATTCATCTTAAGGAATTAAAGCATTACACTTTCTCGTCATGGTGAAGCACAGAGCACTCATTAAATGTAATGACAGTATACCATGGGCAGCAGGCTAGAACCAGAGCCAGGATTGTGTGCTACCTCAACCTAATACGCTAACAGCTGGTTAAATTGTAAAACCTGTCAAGCAACATTTCATAGCAGAACCTTGTATGTAGATAATCATAGCCCTCTGGTTAATAATTTTAAAGCAGTGCTGCTAGACAGATGGGTAAAGGCAATGTTGACTCAAGAATTACTTCTTGCAATAACTGAAGTTAATCTTTTAATGCTAAACTTTGAAGATATTTTTCTGTGTAATATGATTCGATGTACAGTATGAAACCCCAACATTTGGGGGAAAAGAGTCCTCAAATCCAGTTTCAATCTGTGTAGTTTAGAAAAAGAAAAAAAATATCAAGATAACGTACATCATGGTGTTTGTTCTTGTGTTGTCTGCAGATCTACCTGCGGTTCCTGGACTATGAGATGGAGAACTCAAACGAGTGCAAGCGCAACTTCGTGGCCGTGTATGATGGAAGCAGCTCGGTGGAGGACCTGAAGGCCAAGTTCTGCAGCACAGTGGCTAATGATGTGATGCTGGTAACAGGGCTGGGAGTCGTCCGCCTGTGGGCTGACGAGGGGAGCCGCAGCAGTCGATTCCAGATGCTTTTCACTTCCTTCCAAGAGCGTAAGCACTGTGACAGTGGAGCACACCTCCCACTGCACGCCCCACACCGCAGCTTCCACACCTGACGCTAATTAGGTCTGCGCTTTAACATCCCCACGCGGACGCGGACGGTGTTCAACCTTAGAACCAGAGTATTTGCAAGCCGGCTACAAACGATTATTTTTGTCCTTCATACACGATCCTCTCATATACTGGAAAACAATCGCCGTTCCAGATGAGTACACACTGGCACACCGTTCACTCGCTGACGAAGAACAAGAAGCTCAGGCAGTACCTTTTTGAACCCAACACTATTACAGAGCCAATTCTCTGGCAATGCAAATTAACAATTACCTAAGTGACTCTAAGTTACTCTAGCCAAAGTGACTCTAGCCTCACCCAAGGAAGAGTGCCTAGAACAATAAAGTGAGCAACCCCAAGGTTAAGTTTAGAATAAGATAGACAGATAAGACTTTATTGATCCCAAAGGGAAATTGATGTAAAGTAGTAGTTAAGTAAGTTAAGTAGTTAAGTAAGCATCCATTATCTGGATAAGGGTATCCCAGCAGCAGACCAGGGCACAAGCCAAGACTAAACCCCAGACTGGGCAGCAGCCCATTGCGGCCTCTCCACTCCCACCACACACATGCAGGCCAGCAGCAACATTACAGAGACTGCCATTATCCTAGCCAGCAGGCCTTGGCAAGTGTGAGCACACCAGAGCTCAGAAACTGGCAGTGGAGAACATGCTGGAACCACAGAGAACATTCCCTTGTCCACAGTCGAACCCGGGACCCAACTGTCACACCCCCCTTCACTTTGTAATTAATTAATCAAAATGTATATTGGGTGAGTAGTGTTATTCATTATTGAATACAGAGTTGGACAGAAACATTACCAACTAGAGGAGCAAACAGGTCTATACCAGTAGTAGTTCTACAATCTTTGTGGTTTATAGAGTCCTTTTGAAGCCAGCCCCTTAAAAAAAGAAGACACAAAACTGGCATTAAGGGAAAAGTGCAGACTTGGTATTAACAGAATGTCCTTAATGTCATTGTAGTTTCCATCCAGAACTGTATTTAGGAAGCATCAGCTGAAATCGTGTAGAACTTGTATAAAGCAGGCAAACTGCACACTGTCCATTGAATTTTTAGTTGTGTTAGAACAGTTTTAGTAGGGCCTGCTTCAATACTGGATAATTGGAGTGTCTGTAACTGCATGCTTGCACTTACCCAATGGATTTATCTATTGATTTATTTGTACATACAGAAGAACCCACAGCCATGGACAGAAGTATTGGCTCACTCAATCACCAACAATGTGACTAATATATTACACAGTACTTATAATAAATAATGTTTTTCTGCCATTGTGTAGTGAGTTTTAGTTAATTAATTTACGGGGGTAAATTCTGAGTTTTAAAATTAAGTATTCACTCCCTGTGTCTTAATTAATTCCCTGAATTAATAGTCATTGAAGGAATATCCAGTAGTCTTGGATCTGATGCCGTTGTTAAGTATTTCAGCAAATAAGATTTATCACCCTTAATAAATTAACCCAGCTGCAGCGGGAGCATGTCAATACGGAGGCTGTGACTCAGTGCTTAATGGCTGTACGTGTGTGTGCTGCTCAGCGGCTCCTGCAGTGCGTGTGCAGTGGAGCTCCCTGGACACACATCAGGAGCAGAGCAGACGCAGCCCGTCCAGGAGGTTCTGTTTGCTTCTGCCATTCTGCTGCCCAGGTCCTGACCCCCAGCACCAGGCTGGTCCAGTTCTGTTTGAGACCTGGGAGGTATCTGAATCTACCTGCATCATTTCAGGACTAAATCATTTCAGAAAATCTTTTCACTTTGGCAGAGTGGATTAGGATCAAGCCGGCTACAGTTATTTTCCGTGATTCTTTTAATTCTGACAAAAAGTGTTAAACAGCAACGTGCATACGCACATGTCTGGCAGCAGAATTACACTGAGCCCAAGAGGAGGAAGCACATTTGCCTTTTCTTGATACATGAACATGCCATCTTTCTAAAATCAGGAGTCCTGTACCTTTCAAAAAACCCTGTTTCATGCACACAGCTTTGTGTTCATCTGATTCGATTCAGAAATGCCTGAAATATTCCTTAGTTCTTTTCAGCTACAATTGCACTGAGGTACACATTCAAAACTGGCCAAAACTGGCAGGTACACTATCTGAAGCTGTGCACAAAAAAGGAAAAATGTGAGGCTTAACGTTAAAAACCTGCATAGCAGACAGTACATCAATGACATTTACTGTAGATCTCATGTTAGCAGCTTTAGTCTTTTGTCCTTCCACTCAATTACTATTTAATTGATGTACTAAGGGAATGTTCTGGTGTGAACAAAAGACCAATTATATTATAATGTGACTAGGAATTAGTTTCACTGGAGATTAGTCTTTACTTACCTTTTAATAAAGTCTGATTTGTGTGTTCCAAATGATTGGTTATGAGTGCTGCAACGCCGCCTTGTGGTGAAAATAAGACTAGTGCATGTCGTAATCTCAGATGACTAATCTTGTCCTGTGACTGTGAAAGTGAATTCACAGCAGCGAAATTGAAGGTAATTCACTGGCAACTTTAAAGACTTGATAAACTAAATATTTAGAAATTAGATAGAAGTGGAGATAATTACATGTTTAAAAATCACTCACAAATGACTTTTCAATCAATATGTGTATTGTACTTAAGAATATTTAAAGCAGATAACATTTTAATTCAATTGTTCAGTGCATTACTGTAACTGCACAGCTTTACAAGTGGAAAGAAATTAGTTAAATGTCCAATGAGTTAATGTCTCAATGATGGTACGACAAGCATAAAACTGTGACAAATTTCCTCCTACATTTCCTAATCTTTGTGACTGCAGTAGTGTACTATTGTGCAAGACTCACTTAAACACTGTCACATTGAAAGTCTGATTTGGTTGTTAATAATCTTGTTTCCCAAGAACTAAAATATTTATTCATATATGTTAAAGCTATTGTAAAATACTATATACGTATAGCAGAATAATATAGCAATATTAATAGTAGTATAGTAGAGGAGTAGAAAGGCCAATGTCTATGGAACTCATATTTAGAAGATGTTTCTCTCTAAGTACATTCTTCATTGGGACACCGGGAGACAAATTTGGAGATTGAGAGTTGTAAATTTTGTAAATTCGTTTTTACGGTTTCACAATATACACTTGCAGACACACTCCACCATTCTGTACTGTAAACACAACAATTTATTATTGATTTCTGCTCTAAAGTTATGTAATGTGAGTGTTTTGTTACACAATGTACAAAACGTACCTTTGGTACTGTAGTTCAAGCTTTACAGAGAAAAAAATCTGTATTCTTGAGCTGTAGGGGTAAATTAAAAATTCACAAATGGCTCAAGTTTCAATGAATCATGCCTTAGATTGATGGGGGCCAACAGCAAAGATTAATTCACTTCCACACAAATGACTATGCATTTTACTCCAATAGCCACAAGAAGTGATGTCAACTTGGGTTCACTTTCATTAGACAAATGTCACATGAGTGCATTTGTCAAAGCTTAAGATTCAGTTTTATACATGAACAAATCCCATGCATATTTCAAAGTGGCATGAGATGGAGACTCACACAGTGCAGACAAAATCTGTGAATGTATTGTAGAATACATGTTTACGGTCATTGACTGAAACTTTTAGAATTCTCAAGTGTACCCAGAAGCTGCTGAGCTAGGGGTGAGTTTGATATTACAGTATATGCTAATTCCCTGTTCCTCCATGATATGTTTCAGCTCCTTGTGAAGCAGACACATTCTTCTGTCACAGTAACATGTGCATCAACAACACCCTTGTGTGCAATGGCGTTCAGAACTGTGTCTACCCTTGGGATGAAAACCACTGCAAAGGTAGGCAGGCGTTTCTGGCTGGTCATGTTTCTTTAAATGGCTCAGTGCATTTTTAATTTAGCAAGTCTTGATGTTCAAATATTCATACAGTGGTAACATTGGGAAATATTGCTTTATCATACTCTGTGTGTTTTACAGTGAGCTTTGTTTAAGTAAGTGGTTTTCTATAAGACAGCTTTCTTTTTATTGTAGTTGTATTATACTATATCAGGATATTGTCACTTTCTCTACAGTAATCATCAATAAGGAAGGCAAACTTAAGATGAGGTGAAGAGTCTAGACATTTCAGACTCCAATCTGTCATTTCTGTTTGGTCCAGTGTATGTGGCCTCATCTGCTTTTCTTTCTGTCCACCCAGTAGAGAAACTGGGGAAGAATGAAGATGTGAATGTAAAATTTTAAGTGCCCTGATCTAGGGAAATAAGAAGTGACTTCGCTTTGCAGCAGAGGCTGCGTTCACATGGAGTGACTTTGTTGTAGCACTTGGTGCAAAGCTGAAACTGTTGTCACTGTTTGTCTATTATTGTAACATGTACACCATTCTGTCATTTTTAAACCATTTTAAAATGTTTCCGGCAAAGGTCCTTTGAAATATATGTACCGAAGTAAGTTATGTAGTGGAATACGTTACGACTCTGAGTTTTTTGTACTTTAAGTCCTGAGAAATTCTTTAATTCAAAGGCCTTACTGACTCTTTGCTTTCTCAGAAACCACAGGATGTCAGTAAGGCTATTCCAATGAAAACGACATATAATAAATAATCAACACATCAACCACAGCCAGATTATGAAACATCATCACTTCCAACAATTCTACCACAGGCTGACATTTAATATGACAAAACTGCAAAATGAAAGGAAGCAGTGTGGTCTTCACACGTAGATTGGCAATAACAAAGGAGATGGAAAATGGAAACATTTAATCCTAAACAATGGTCTTTTCCTGGGGTCTCTTTCCCATGAAAGTCATCCCTGTTCAGACTTTTTCTGATGGTTGAGGTATGAACAGATTTTTGTGACTTCCTGGATGATAATTCTCTGGGAGGTTGTTAAGGAGATGTTAGCAGGCCGACTGGTCCTGAGTAGAGTCATCGTGGTCTTGAATATTTTCCATTTGAAGGCTATATGTTTGACAGCCGATGGAGCTTCAAATGTTTAGATATAGTTTTGTAACCTAGTCCAGACCGATAAGCACCAGCTACTCATCTCTAAGGTTCATTTAAATCTCTTCTGATGTCATAACATCTTGCCACTACCCTGTAAGGCGAAGACCAAACTCGGAAAGGTTCTGATGATTACTGTATGTAGGACAGGACAGCCCAAACGTAGTCCTCATTTACTTGTCTCCCAGTTTTTAACTACTCAATTCTAATTTCTCCTTCAAATATGCAATGTAAACTAGGGGTTAACATATTATTCCACACGTACTGAAATGGAAATGAAGTGGTGAAAATATAAACCCTTTTGATTAATTAAAAAAATACCATTTGGGATTGAACAAGGATATCATGCTAAGAAATTGTAATTCCCATAATTACTGCATATTGCTGGTTCACAAAACATTTAAGATGGCTTACAAATTTTATAGGCTATATATATTTTATCTGTTCCATTATTATTGCAATACTTCATAGTTATGCCTTAACTCAGACATTCTTAACAAATGTAGTGAATTGATCTGAAAACAGTGAATTGGGAAATTCATTCAGAAAGCAGTGTCACAAGCATTTGGCTCATAATGCTGTTATACAGTATCAGTCCTTGCTGGCTCATGGAGGGCATACAACTTAATGGAAATGTGCCTCTGCTTTATTGCAGTGTGCTGTAAGGGACTCTTGGATCTGGAAAAACCATATGACATTTAAGGCAGACAAATGTATGTAGTGTTGCATGCAGGTAGCAAAAACATAAATACAAGATCAGAAAAAATAGCTTGAAGGAGCTAACTGAAATAAATAGGTGTTTTTGTCTACACTTCATGTTATCTTCTAGACAATAGACAGTAGCACTTGAAAGGCAACCAGTATGTTTGGATATACTGTACATAGTTTAAATCTACAGTATCTAAATACATTAATGTCCTTTTAAAATAATTATTAGTAAAACCTCACTTACAGTAGAATGTTGTATATAACTGTGGTCACCAGATAGCAACAAATATATTGCTGCTCTGAAATCATCAATGAAGAGTGACCAGACACATTCCCAGGTTCAAAGTAATGTCCTGCACTAACAGGCTAAAAGAGATCAATCTATTTAGTATTGAACAGACAGGACTATGGGGGGCCCTAATACAAATGTTCTTGAATCCTCAAATGCACTGACAAAGTCAAACCAATGAACTTCCTGAAGTACAAATGGAAGTGTATTTAAAGCTGAGAATAGGAGTCACTGTTTTCTACAGTGGGACTATGACACAAGCTAACCAGCCATATTGACAAAGAGGCATTACAAGTAACCAAACGAGTTAGATACATGGCCTCCTCTCATTTACAACCTTTATATTCATGTTTTCTACATATTAAATTAGTGGGGTCCCAAGTTGTATCACAGAACAAATAAAGATTGAACAGTGTATTTCTGAGAAAATTCTAGGTTGTTTCCTGTGAGAGGTGATAAATACCTCATGCAAAATCTAAACTTATTGATTGATAACTTATCGATTGTATGTGTTTAAGAGAGACAGTACCGTGCAGTTGCTGTTTGGTGGATTTTGTCATATTAATATACATACCTTTAAATGTATCGATTGTGAAATGGCTTTTATTAGGGCATGTTCTAACATGAGCTAGTGGCTGATGTTTTGATTACCTCCAATCCTTTTGATGTCTTGTGTTGTCTGTCTTGATTACTATCACCAGGTTTTGTACTGAAAATGGGGTTGCAGGTGGTCTTGATGTCACCTGTGTGATACATGCATTTGTTATGTCAGTGGACTAAAATGTAACTCAGTATCTTTACATCACACAGAAAAGAGAAAAGCGAACCTTTTGGACAACCTCACCAACACCAGTGGGACGATAATTGGAGTTACCTCATGCATTGTGATTATCCTTCTTATTGTGTCTGTCATAGTTCAGATCAAACAGCCACGCAAAAAATACATTGTAAGAAAAGAAGACTTTGATCAAACAGTATTTCAGGAGGTGTTTGAGCCCCCTCACTATGAACTGTGCACTCTCAGAAGTACGGCAGCCTCCGCCGATCTGGTGGACCTTGCCGAGGACTTTGAGAACTACCACAAACTGCGGCGATCTTCGTCGAAATGCATTCATGACCATCACTGCGGGTCTCAGATGTCGAGCGTGAAGGGCAGCCGCAGCAACCTCAGCACGCGAGACGCGACCATCCTGACCGACGCGCAGCCCCAGCCCGTCAGGCCCCTGATGCCCCCGGCCAACAGGAGGAGCATCCTGGTGATGCGGCACAGCTGCTCCCAAGACGCCGCAGACGGCTGTGACCTGGACGAAATAGAGGAGGTGCCCACAACCAGCCACAGGCTCTCCAGACATGATAAATCCGTCCAGCGGTCAGTATCCATTGATTTTTGATGAAGACTTTCCCATGGGGACTTCTTTGCCCAGACATTTTCTTCCCGTTTTCCTGTTTTCTGTTTTGTTTTGAGGTTGCAACTTCTTTATTTTTCTTTGATCTTTTCCCTCTTTTCATTAAGACCTCTGCAATCATTCATGAAGGGATAGATTAACTGGAAGAGATGCAGTCGCTCCCGACCAAAGAAAGTTATCATGTTGTCTCAGTTCTTTAGTTTGATACTAAAACTAATCACATGCCTCCCTTTCACCCTCTTGGCCTCTCACCACTATTGGAATTCCTGTCATTTCTGACAGATTGCAGACTGATGAGATGTAACTATATAGTACTTGGTGCATGCAGAATGTTATGGATCTGTTTTTCAGGACAGTACCAGAGCTTTCATCTTGTATCTCAAAGGCTGAGAGGTGTCATTTTAAGAGTAATTAAGAAATGTACACATTCTGTTTCAAATCCTAATAGAAGTGCTTGTTTTGTGACTAAAGCACCTTTGAATTTTATTGTAGTACTCAGACTATTCATATCATTATAAATAAACATATTTGAATATATATTTATATATGATAGTATAGTCATGAAAAAACCTTTCTACTCAGTGAAGTGCAAATATTTGGCATGAAACTGTTTTATAAAAGAAAAAAAACATATTTTTATTGTATAAATGCATCTTGAATGCTTGTTGACTAATGAGGAAAGATTAAATATTTACGAGAACATGATATTTATGAATTACTTTCTCTTTTCACATCTATTTTTTTAATCCATGCGACATGCAAACACACTTTCCGTGTGCCTCTGTCGTGCATGCTCGTGTGGTGTGAGTACATTACATGCTTGTTTCCTCATCTGGTGCACCTGTAAGTGCACAAGAGCCCTCTTCCAGAATGTCCTTCTCATTTCTGCATGTAAATGTTTCAGACCCCTCTAAAATGCTTGTGATCAAATGTATTGCATTTAAGTAGCATATGAATGCATATGTCTATTGTTTATTTTCCATGCAAAACAGTATTTTATTAAATGAAATAGCCATAACATTCCAGGTTCTGCCTCATTGGGTCTCTAAGCAAACATGAATCTGAATACAACACAACTAGGGTCTAAGAGACAATCTCAAGGTAAGCAAACAAACCTAAAACAACACAAATGTCTTCCGTTGGTGTTTCACAGTGTAATTAACATTTTCAGTTTCTTTCTTTTTTTTTCAAATCCAAAATCTATTTCAATAATTCAGATCTTTTTAATTAGTTTATCATTAATGTTTGGTAGTCACTTATGCTTTTCTGTTTTTTCATTATGATTTAACCATTTGTGTTGCTTTGTGTTAGTACAGTATAGCAAGATTAACCCTAATGTTCTTTTCTATTTTTTTATTGTTCTAAGCATGGATGTTTTCTTTTAACAATTTCCACCTTAATGGCTGAACATTTGTATTTGAGAAGTGCAGTTTTATATCTGCACAGAAAATATTTTTTAAAATTGGATGCAGATCTGAAATTATGGCCTGGATTTGATCAGAACTTTAAGCTACCAGTTGCCAATCACAAACCCAGTACACAATGAAGGCTTTTCCGATTTACAGGAGCTTCATGCACCTGTGCTTTGAAAATCAGGTATAGTACTGGGCTGAAATTGTTTAGCACAAAGAGTGGATGTTTTGATCAAATCCAGCCCCCATATTACATGTTGTTGTTTTGCTAACAGAATATTTGTACTTATAGTTGAGGCTTATTTTACAAAATATTGCTCCAGTGAAATTTACTTAAAAATATATATTTTTATAATTTGTGTAATTTTAATGCAAGACTGGATGCAAATAAGTATTTTCGCGTAGAATTGAAAATAGATTGTTTAGAGCTAATTTTACTTTGCATTAAGAAGCAATAATTAGATTTTTATGTGATTCTAAGTCAGGTTAAAATACCAATATCTTAGTATTAGATTTTTTTGTTTTAATTGGAAAAAATATATTGTTTTTTCTCATCATTTTGAGTAGTATAAAAATATGTTGTAATTCTAATATTTCTTTTAAGTGATATTACTCTAGAAAGTAGCCATTATTTTACTCTTGTCTTTGTTGTTTCGTATTGTATAATGTGTGATTTGTGATGCATTTTCCTGTGTTTTGCATTGTGTTACATGTGCATTGTTTCCATTATATAGACTGCTTGAGAGTAGTGCAGTCCTGGAGGGGTTCGCTCAGGCTTCAGTGAAATGTGAACATGTGGACCGCGGACATATACCAGCATGACATTTTATGGACTTTTCTTACTGGCATATTTTCATAGTGACACATAATATAAGTCAAATAAATGAGTGATGAGAACAACAGTGCAAAAAACTATGGATTTGTAACAGTAAGACCACAAAAACGCCAGGACAGAAATATGAATTCAGGTACTTAATTGCCCTGATTGTGACTTTCATATATTTTTATTTCATATCTGTTGGACAGTAAGGATTAGCAATATAATTTAGTTAATATTTTAAATAATTAGATCATTAGTCTGTGTCTCTAAAAGATCTATGAACTTTAGTAGTTTACTAAAGAGATTTAAAAATGTTTTTGTAGTTAAAACACTGTAAAAAGCATGCCATTTATGTTATGTGCACCTAGATAGAAAAATCTTGTGTTTAATGCCTGCAACCTGTACATCTTTAAATATGTTACATTCATATTTTGTATTAATTACATATTTATATCATTCATTATAGATTAACCCTTTTTACCCCTTACTAGATCAGTTTTTTCTTTGCACAATAGCAAGGATTTAGTAGATTTATACTAGTTTGTGCATGCTTTTAGAATACACACAAAAATGTTTTACAGACTTACAAAATGCTGACGTTAAAAGAAAGTAAATCTGTTTTCTATGTAATTTCTACAAGAAAAAGGTACTGCTGGAATGCATATGCTAAGAGTATTTTTAACTAAATTCAGACAGTACATTGAATAACATATGCTTTCCCATTTTTCAGAGTGGCAGAATATTTCCAAACAGCGGTGACCGATGAAACACATTTTCTGTATACCTCCTTTTAAGCTTAAATTATAATGAGACAATGATGAAAAAATAACAATACATTTTAATTTGAAGACTGCCTCCTGTTTTCTGTACACATTTCTTCCTAACAGTAAATGTGTTCTTTGTATACAAACATTTTGAAAAAACGTAAAAAATACTCATTTGAAATCCACAATATACAGAATGCATTTCATATCACTTATTCTTGAGTTGTTTGTACATAATAAAGCAAAATGATTTCCTTTAAAGTATTATTCACTTTGGTTTTGATTTTTTTTTGTTTCTCTTTTCTTTTATTGGTGTAAGTTCTCCAAAATATATTTATTTTAACATACAGAAGCCTTAGAGAACTGCATGTTTTTCTGCATGTCTTCATTTTTCAGTACTTAACGTACATTCTCTACTCATAACAGTGATTCCAAAGTCCTCAAAGTTTAGGTACTGAAGTACTTGTTTCTCAACACTGGTTTTAACATTAATTGAAAAGTAAACCCAGTTCTCAAAACCCAAGCCACTTGGTTTATCCAAGGAATTGTAGAGATCTGCTTTCATAGCGCAAATATGCCATTTAAATGTCTGACTGGATCTTGTTTCTGGACACTCCATGATTGAGTTATTAGCTGGACTGGTTCTTTTTGGCATTTTCTCCTTGCTTTGTTCATTAAAACAATCTTTTAGCTGTAAACACTAACCTTTTTTAGTTGTTGACAATAGAGTGAACAGCCCTGTAGAAAAATCTATTGATACAGTGTATGTTTTTCAGTATAACAGTTCTGTTTTCTCACTATAAACATGAATTGCAAAAAATATTAAACTTTCTAATTTTGTGTAAATAATGTAAGAATAGCTAAAAATCTTCTACATGACTTCTTGCCTTTTAACAATAGAGTTGAACGTTACCAAAATGTTCAAAAGTGTGGAGACAAAAGTGGACAGGTATTCATGAGACACAGTACTGCTCAGGTGCCTGCAACTAAACTCATCAAACATTCAGAGCTCCATGAAGTGAGGAATCTGCACAATATTAAAAATGGATGCATCTTTAAACAGAGATTTCACTTTATTTAAACGTAGATAATAAATACATCACATATTGAGGTTACAAACAAAAATGTAGCATAATATGAGTGTCCTTTGCTCTTATCAGGCCATTGCGTTTAGCTTAACAAATTTTAAAATGATAATTATAAAAGAATACTAATGTAAGATAATTATGAACATATTCTGCTACTTTTAACTTCTTTGTAAACACTAAATATAATTATGCCTTATATTCTTTAATGGCATTAATTAGATTTACTACAGCAAAACTAGACAAGCTCTTTTGAATTAACAGACATACCTGCCACATGACTTTTGTCCTCATTCCAGCCTTTTTAAAGTCAACTGGGAGTCAACTGGGAACAGGATAATGTCCATTTCTCAAGCAATCCTGACTGTAGCAGTACCTGGGTGTCACCCAGGAAGTATGGTTCTTTTTTTACCAAGTCTAATATGGAAGGTTACAGCATCCCCTGGGATCCTGGATAGTGTTGAACTCTCCTGCAGGAGCCTCGTTTGGCTCCGAGCCTGAGCTCTGACCTCACCTCCTTGGAAGCTGGACAGCACCATACAACCGCAGCAGGGCTACGGCTCAGCAGCAGCCTGAGTCTGAAGCAGGAGAGCAGCCCGTGAGCAGCCATGATTGGACCTTGATAGTGGCAGAGCTGCCCGTGTCACACTTACCCCCATGAGTGCGTGTCTCGCGCTGCTCCGGGTGACAGTCATCACAGCACGTGTCACGGTGACAACCTACGCTGTGGTTAATGTGTGGCCTTATTAGCAAAAAAAGTATTGAAGCCACTATATATGTTTATTTTGAAAAATGTGTTTACCTATAGTTACCATACTGAGATGCATTAAAATGCAACAAATGAGTATGGGGTCAAATGGTATTTGGTGCATTTTTAATGGTTGTCAATACATAATATTTGGTAACATGAGTTGAAAGCCACACTCCTCCATAAGTTCAAAATCAGATGACACCTGCCTCTCTCTCTTCGTTCATTAGACCAACTGTAAGACCCAACACTTACCCTAAAATAATTGTTCTCATAAATTAATCCCAAAGTGTAGAATTTCGTTTTGCAGAAAAATGGGGACTGCAGTTCAATATGTTTCTGCATCAGAAAATGTTCTTGCTTTTTCAGAGTATAATTTAATATAATATATCTCCTCTCTCCCAAAAACATTGCACGACAAACAGAATACCAACAATGTGTTAATCTCTCTTTTCTATAGATTTTTTATCAAATAAAAAATGTCTTCTGTTTTAATTTGAAACTGACAAAATATTCCTACACAAACCATGTACTGTCCAGGGGATTGTTTCTCATGGTCACTTTAAAATTAAATTTAACTTGCCAAGTCACTGCAAATTAATCTTCTCTTATTGAAATGCATTATACCTATTTTAATCATGATTTAAAGCAAGTGTTTCATTCTAATTAATATTAATTAATATTCCATTATATGTGAGTTCTCCTTTTCAAGATTGTGGAAATACTCAGATTAACATTCATTAATCCTGTGATGAGTCACTGTTTGTGTCTCAGCAGTCATGTGCATGCTTAATATTTCCGTGTGTTGTGTGTCTCTTTTGTTGTGTCATAAATTACTGTATGTGGTCATGCTTTTGCTTGTCATGCTGTTTACTGTAATGTTATCTGAATATATTTACTGTCAGCTGAACTCTTTTCTTTTTCTCCATCGGCAGGGTTTTGCTTTACATGCAATTGTAGGATTGCATTGAAGGTCTTGTCTGTCTGCAAGAAGGATGGCTTCCTTCCCAGTTTGATTCACATGATCTTATTTCCCCGTTCATGTCTTTGTCATCCTGAGTGTACTTTCCACTAATGTGTAGTAAATCACATAGACAAAACATTCACACTGGTAATGCTATTAACACAAAAGGTTGACCTAACTAATAATGTTCTGTAGCACAAGGTGTTTTGCATCTTGCCTTATGAAAGTTTGATAACATTATCTGCCTATTGGACTTTTCATCCTTGACAGGTTGCACAACATACCCAAAGCAAATTACAATTTCAACAGAAAACAGCAAAAGATCTCCTTTAAAGATAATCAATGATGCAGAAAATTACAATTCCAAATCAGAACCCATGCATCAGTAGAAAATGTAATCAGTAGATAATGTAAATGTGGACTTTAATCCACAATAAGCCTGATACCTAATGGGAATAATTTAAAATAAAGATCTTAATATCCAGAAAATTACTTATTTTATTAAACACCTTCCTTTATGAAAATAAATTATTAGTAATGCAAGTCAGATTAATTTCCAAATTGGTTACAGTAATTTTTCCAAATAGTTTCTTCATTATCAAGATTAAGACTTCTCATCTATAAATTCAGTGTATTCAGCACATGAAATGACCAAAACATTTGCACGGTGCTTTTCTGAGAATTTTGTAGTTAATATGAAAGTTACACGGTGCTTGGACAAGAAGACTGCTATATGATTAGGATATTCACTTGCTGTTATCTAAAAAATGAATTTTCTAATCCATTTTCAGAATATCTTGGCATTGGATTTGTTTAACATGGTGTAACTGCACTAGTGGGAAAGTTTCTGCAGTCTGGAAGGGGGTGTAACACTGCACATGTGCACAGCAGGCGATGCCCCTGTGTTAAAGCTGAGAGGAACCTAATAGTGTTTTCGTTTCTCTACAGGCAGATACATCACCCTACCGCATCTTGCCAACTATGACAACGTACGGAGCTAACTGTAAAATCCTCATCCGTCTTGAAACTGTTGCTCTGAACGATCTTATCAATTTGTTGTGAGCAAAAGAAAAAATACAGAAGTTCCTTTCTATTGGTGAATGTGTTGGGTGTTTTCTTTGCTGCACGATTCAAGGAATTCTCTTTTGTGTTGCTCTTATTTCAAACTACTGTATTTAAAGGTATAATATCTTCAAAACAAAAGTGTCACGCCCTCTGCAGCCACAGAGCGCTCCTGCTCTGTCCTGTCTCTCATTTCCGGTTATTTGCTGTCCTTCCGGTCCGTCTCTTTCCCTCGGGCTATATATTTCCGGGTCTAGCACTCCGCTCGGGCTCAGCATTGACGTTCGGATTTCCTGAGACCCGCCTAGCACCAGGTCGCCCCACGTCCGCTACCTGAGGGCATAGGTTTCTGTACGGCACTCCTGAACTCTTTGCACTAATGAGCCCGGGCTAACTCCCCATCTCGCCGCTACACATAGGGTCATTTTTGCTCTCCTGCCTCTCCACGGTTCGTCTAGTTTTTCAGACATCCGTGACAAGAAGTATGTTTACATTGTCTCACAAAGCCTTTTTGTCATTTTCCCGCCTGTTAGAAGATAGTTTCTTGGCTGGGTGGTGCAAACATACATCTCCCAGTGCATTCAGACAAGAGTAGCCTGCCGTCTAGAGCTTTGCTTCTTATTTGGAAAGTATACCTTTTCCCATTACCTTGACTTTCTCCAAAGGTTTGAAGTTCTGTGTTTATATATGCATTTTAAGATAGATTAAATTGTTAGAATTATTATTAATTCTGTTTTTGGGACCTATAACTTATTTTCATGATGCAAATTCGTTTAAAATGAGGAATAGAAAGAATTCTTAAATGTTTGTTTGGAGTTAATTGGCAGATGTCAGACAAGAAAAGGGTTGTGAATTTACTTGAGTCTCCATGTAAATCCAGGTTTCACTTCCATGACAAGGCTGTATGAGCAGTTTGAAATCTGAGCAAAATGTCTTTCATGTGATGTTTTATTCTGAAATGACTTTGGTCCCATGACAGCACTTATCCAAAGGAAAATGGTCAAGGAAAAAACAGGAGCCATCAAAATAATTAGTTAATTTCTTGATGGAATGAATCACAATTTTAAAGTTAAACTGTGAAGGTTAAAGCTGTATAGGCCTAAAAATCAGTACTTAGATGTACCATATGTGCATCATTTTATACAGTCTAGCAGTGTAATAAAGAATCCTATCAAATAAAACCAAGTACAGGCAACATTCATAGCACACTGAGTACCACTCTATGTTAAAACAGTCTTTTCAGTAATAATAATTACAAAGAAAAACTTGTCACTGTGTGCAAGTGTGCCCTCAGATGGGCTGTCCTTGGTGTTGTCCCACTTTTGCACCCTATACCAGCTTTGAAAAATGTTGTAAAACCCCAATAGAATTAAATATGTATTAGATATAAACAGTAATTTCTTTTTTATAGTTACCTATTCAATGTATGAGACAATATGGTGTATGAAGTAGAAATCAAAGAATAAGAATCAGTGTGTGTGAAGTAATAAGGGAACCCATAGTGAAATTAGTGCAATTAATAGTGGAAATAGAATCAGGTGGTTAAATAATTTGTTTACAAGTAAACCAAGAGTGAGTTTGGGCCGTTCTATCCTATAAAATGGTCAGAAACATTGTTTTTGATCCCAAGATCAAAACTAATTTCAGAGGACCTCAGAAAGAGAGCTGTTGATGGAATAGAAAGTCTATAATTGGAAAATGTTCAAGACCAGCCTGACTCTACCGAGGATAGGTAATCCTGCCAAGGTGTCCCCAGCATCAACCCAGTAAATCATCCAGGAAGTTGGAAATAACCCCAGAGTAACATCTAAGGATCTGCAGGATTCTCTTCCTATGGCTAATGTCAATGTGAATGCATAAACCATCAAGAGAAGACTGAACAGAAATGGTTGACATGTGAGGAATACCAGGAAGAAACCATTGCTCTCTTAAAAGGACATTACTGCCTGTTTAAAGTTTCCCAAAGAGCACCTGGATGATCCACAAGACTACTTGAAAAATGTTCCCTAAACATACAGGTCAAAAGTTGAACTTTTTATTCAAAATGAAGAAAGTTTTGTACGGCCAAAACCATACACTCTTTTCCAACAGCAAAAACTAATCTTGTCCATCAAGCATGGCGGTGGGAGTATCATGCATTGGGGCTGCTTTGTTGTCTCAGGCCCCTGGTAGCTTGCAATCAATGACCGACCCATAACAGCTGCATTGAATCAGTGAATTCTGGTGCAGAATGTCAGATCCAGTTGTCAGCTGAAGTGGAGCCAAAAGTCAGTCATTCAGGCAAACAATGATCCTAAACAAACCAGGAGACCTACAATACAAATGGTTAAAAAAGAAGAAATTCTGCAATCTTAAATTAAAAGTCAAAATCCAGACGTAAAGCCCATTGAAATGTTAGACAGAACATGAAGTGACACATTCATGCAAGGAAACCCTCAAATGTCACTGACTTGAATTAGTTCTATAACGAAGCACAAGCCACAATTCGTAAAGGCTGATGTGAGAGACAAAGATAAACGGTTACAGGAAGTGTCCAATTGAAGCCATTGCTGTTCAAGGAGGTGTCACCAGGTACTGAATGCAAGGGATCACGCAGTTAATTACTGTTGGATCATTTTGGTAATTAGCAATCCGAATATATTCAAGTCTTCTTTTATACATTCAAGAAGGCTATCTATTAAGAGATATGGACCTGAGTATGGACCTGTCTAGGGGGTTCACAGATTTTTTTTCAGCACTGTATGTTCAAGGACAGGATCCAGCTTCGACTGGTAATGGATGGAACAGAGACGTTAGGAGCTGTCACATCACCTCCCTGGGATACTCGCTGAAAACTATTTTTTTTAAGGTTTAATGTAGCAGAAGTTGTTTTTTTTTTTAAATCATGTGGCCTTGTCTGTATTAAAGACAACAAAAACATGAGGAAAAAGAAGAAACAAAAGACCTGAAAACAAAAGCGATCTCAATTTTGGCATGAAGAAATTAAAAGCACTAAGGATCTGTCTGAAAGCAAAATTCAGAAACAGTAGAAATTAAATCACCTCACTTCATTCTGTCCAAATAAGGTACAAAACTCCCATGAAAAACCACATGGGAAATAAATTACATCAAAACAGACAAGGTAAGAAATTATTTCTTAATACTGATGTTTCTTGTAACTACTTAGGTCTTTATTGTGATTTTTAGGTTTAATATATTTTTGCTGTTTCTGGAAAACAAGAAACACTTATATGCCTATTTAGATCAGATAGGCCAACAATATTGCCTCCTCACCTGTGGAATTTAGGGGAAGTCTCTGTTCAGGTTACTCTGTCATCTTACTTTTAAAATGTATTATATGACAATTATATAACCCTACAGTGAACCCGTCCACATTTTGTGAGCATAACCCTCCTCTCAGGTCCTCTCATGTCTGTTACAGTACATTTAGGTTGGGATTTCAAATTTTCACATGACTGCTCTGTACTTCAGGATCCTGAATTCAAAACTTTAAGATCCTGAAGCAACATTAACTTCAACTTTATTTGTCATTATACTTACACGGGTGCATAGTATAGTGAAAAGTGCTTCTCATTAGTCTCTCAGGTGCAGTATATGTATATAAAACAGCAGACAAGACAATAGACAGAAATACAATTACAATAACAGTGTATATTGCATTGTTAAATATTTTTAAAACATTTATATTTCTGGGAACACACACTTCAAATGTTTTTGTACTGTAAGGTTTTTCTACTTATACCGAAAATGTACCATATTGGCAGCAGTAAAAAATTAGGAGCTTACTGGAATGGATTTTATGATAGTTTGGAATTCTGCAGAAGGATTCTCACTCAATATATCAGCTCTGACCCTGAGAGGAAGGTGGGTAACAGGAATGTGTGATGCAGAAAAGCGCAATAAAAGATGGCACAGTTTTTGCAGCCTGTTTCCATTATAAAGTTTTATAACATATCCCATTTTGCTGACCATTACACATATACTGAATGTTTCAATACTCTGTTTATTTTGGCTGTGTAACGCTGCTCAGCGTTGACTTTATAAAAGTTTTGCTTAAGGAGTATTATTGAATGTCAGGTATGGCTGCATTACTTCTTTGGCTCTGTCTTGTTTTATCTCTTAGGCTGTAGATGTTAAAACCTAAACTCCTTCTTCTCTCTGTCCTGGTTTCTAATCCCAAGTACAGATCATACTGCATTGTTTAGATGGTCTAAAATATGTGATCTGTTTAAAACCTGAGACAAGTGATATGTGAAGATATGACACCAGCCAGCAGCCTGGCTGTGCAATCGACTGCTGGGTCTTTGAACGAGGAACCTGAAAGAAGGCAGAGCTGGAGGGAACAAGGTGAATTTCCAGGACTGCTGCCAGAGCAGACACAGTGGCATGTTCATGTTGCCATAACTACCCTTCACAAGTAATGGCATTCTGTGAAAGAAACTGAAATTAAAGTCTGTGTTTTGCACATCAGGGAGTAGAATTAAATTAACACAAACAACTAAACTGGTAGCTATGCCAAATCAAATAGCAGAGATCGAAAAGGGAAACTATTTTTTCCCAGCCAACTCACAGCTTCGTTAAAGCAGCAGAAGAGAAGAGTGTAACAGATGAAACAATGTTAAAATAGGAACAGCCTTAACCCATCAGAATATCAGAACATGCAGGGAAACACGTACTGCACTGCACGTGTGGCAACAGCAAGGAGGTCTTGAGTGGTTTAGAGATGTAACCATTTCAATCTTCACTATCATGCAATACCCTCAGGAAAGCGATTCACTGGTGATAATGGCCATTAACACACAGTTGGACTGCAGCTGCTGTAGGTGTCTTAATCCAGAAATAAAGTCAACAGGTTCTGGAATAGGTGTCTTGGCCTGTCCAGTCCCTGATCTGATTGAGACAGTAAAGTATAAATTTAACAGGAGAGGTAAAGAGAAGACTGCAATGAGCACCTTCTGTACATGCTGATTATACACAGGAGTATACAGGGGTGACTAGGGCTGATCTGACAGCAGTCTTCGGGGGTGCCCTGCTGACATTGTGTGACAGACTCACTCAGGTCTGTGCAGGGGGGGCTGCCAGCATAGCAACATTTTGATCTGTAGTCGATTGCCACCAAACATCTCATTTCCTTTCCAGAAGGGAGAGGACATTTCTGCAGAACACCCGTTTCTGCAGAATCTTTCTAACTTTCCAGAAGATCCAAAAAACATGGTTTTGTATAAAGTGAGATTATTTATTAATTCATTATTCTGCTAGGTATCAGATCCATGATTACACAATCACACTGTCTTTCTGTAACTCTAGATACCATCCCATAGTGTGCATTGCCCCCTGTACTTTCCATACTAGGTGTTTATTTACAAATAGGGTTTTTTTTAATTACGCTTTAACTGTTTAGTCCCAGATGGGTTAATGAACTTCAAGTAATACCCAGGTTGCTGATAAACCGTTGCTGTTATCACTGACAAGCATGCCACCATGTAACCCATTTACTTACAAGCGCCTGGGTGTGAATGGCAGCAGAAAAAAATACACATTTACCAGCAGTAGCTCTTTCCAATTTGTTGGTGCACTAGAACTGCAATTGCAACTACTTCCTAGTTCTTTACTTCCAGTACCAGGCAAATAACAATACTGCCTCTAGGCTGGTAGATTCCCTAGATCCATGTGTAGTTCCATGAAGTAAAAACCTGGCATTTCTTTAAAGAATCTGCTCAACAAAGTGTGTTAATGGTTTTCCTGTACTTTGTGTGAGTGTGAGGGAGACAGCACAGAGCCGCCTCAAGCCCGGGCCCCTGTCACAGAGAGAGATTTCAGACGGGGCTGAGGTCACGTCTGTAACACTTTCAGCACACTGAGCAGCGTTACACAGAGACCTTCAAATCTAGAACAATTAAGTGAGCAATTCATTCAAGAAAGATCATTAGAAGTCCAGGGAGAAATTAAAACTGCACGACACCACGGTCCCGCAGAACAAGCGATGCGCTCCTGAATCATTATTAACATAGCGCCACCTTTACAGCCTTTCCGACGCAGCGTGCACCGATTTCGAGTCCATTGAATTTATTTCCTCTGCATTATAACCACCTTTGTGCATCATTACGTCAGTCATACATCAGCAGCATTAATTTACTACAAAGAAAAAAAATACTGTTCCTCCATATATAGAGAGAAAAGCATATATATATATTAATAGTTTCGGGCTCGGCGAGGACGGACTCGGTGACTCAGACACTCGTTGAGTTAAGAAAACAGCGCTTTTATTAAACTTCGGTACACCCAATCACAGCACACCTGCGCCCGCGCCCCAGCAGAGCAGAAGACTCTGACTCTGGAAAAGAACGAGCAAGCGCCTGAGAGAAACGAGAAAGAGCAACACACTGGGGTCTATTCGGGTACCTACACCGGTATAGGGTGGCAATCTGATACAAGTATATCAGATTGCCACCTGGTGCGAAACCAGGGAACTATTTACAAGAATCCGAGTGATCTCCCCAGAATGTCCGCCAGTACAGTGGGTCAGCTGCACTGGTCAGCGGCTTTACTAGTCCCCCCCGACCACTACAACACCCGTCCTGCCCCTCGCCGCGCACCCCAGCCGGGCGCTCTTCGGCTGCAGCGCCAGGCGAATGCGCTACAATATTATTGTTTTTATTATGCAATTACAGACAGCTTTGTCGATCAACCATCTCTGAATTAAATCACGTTTTCTCCACGGGCATAAATCCAAGAGACTTTGGCCAGTCGTTCTACATTTAATTTCTCGTAATCTCTACATCTAGTATCAGGTTTTCTGTTGTCTTGTCTAATATTGTTGTGACATTTTTTGTGATCATTTTACTGTCAGCGGGTTTCTGTTCTTTCGGGTTTAAACCAATGAAATCACAGCTCAGGTCAGGACTACATTTGTATTGTAACGCTACGGGGTTCACGTCGGCCCCCCACCGTCGGGGACTCGAACCCGGGCCTCCGGCGTCACTCAGCAGGGACCCAGCCTCTTGAGCCAAAGGGGAATCTCCCGTCAGCCCGGCGGCTGCGGTCCCTGCTATTCACAGGGAAGGGCGGTGACGTCACCGCGCTGGTCAGCCGGCTCTCACAACCTGCAATGGAGGCCGTATGCGTTATAACTATAAATATATATATAAAAGGAACGTGTCCTTAGCAATATAAATACTTAAAACTAAAATTTTAAAAACACGTTATTATGTATGTATTTCAAAATCGAATTCCTTATAACAAAGGATGATTTTCAATTTCAACAATATAATTTCATATTGACACATTATAGTTAACCAAGTTCATATAGTTCTGACTTATTTTATGATACAAATTAAATTAAAATTAAGTAGCAAAGCAACTCGCGTGTATTAGGCGACAATCTTGCAACACGATGAGCATCACTAATCGAGCCCCGATCAACAGGCTCGCTGGCTTGAAACGGTGCGCGCAGTGCATGCTGGAAATTGTAGTTTGCCTCTCACGAGTGCCTCGCTGATACCGCGCAACTTGCCTTACGCGAAAACTCCAACTCCTACAATCCCACAGCTGCATAGCTTTACTCTGCAATGGCGAGGTTCTTGGTGGACTACCTACCGAAGACTTCTTAATTAAAGTTACTATCAGTCAAATACATGCGGATTTTTTTTATTTTGCAAAGTTTAGGTGTATTGTTTTTGACCTTGCGTTCGGTCAGCCCAAAGCCCATTTTTTGTTGTTGTCGCTTTTTATTAGCATACTTACATCTGTGACAGTTTTATTTCGAAGGGGCAACATGCTGTTTTCTTTGATACTGAAGTCCCAGCAGGTGAGGTCAGCCCGGTGCTGCGGCTTTCGATGCTACCGACAGTTGCACAAGGACGGCGGGAGCTTGCAGCGCGCCTCGCCCAGAGCTGCCGTGCGGTCCGTCTGTGCGGCCGGGCTCCGCAGCGCCCTGCACGTCCCCAAACTGGGCGTCCCGGCCGACCCCGGGCTCAGAAGGGGGAAGCATGAAAGTTCAGGGCAGTTACCCGCGCAGGGGCGCCGAGGCGACACTTCGACACTGTCCACAGCCCAGAAAGGTGAGGGACTGGCCCGGGAGCCGAGCTCGCGATTTGCCCTAGACGCTATCTGGGACAAGGTACTCACGGTGGAGCTGGGTGGCCTCCCGGTAATTCATTGGTGTGGGCAGGAAGGCAGTGATACCAGTTTCCCTCGCTGTCCAAAAGCAATGACAGTGTCAAGCCAGTGGATTTAACAGTGAAACACGAGCAAGAGGACAAAAATGGAAACTGCTTGTAACTGCGTTTAAAAGTTTACTCAAAGGGCTGTGCGAGTGTGGAACAAGCTACCTTGCCAATATCCTGGTGTACTTCAAGAAACAGCTGGGTAAAAGCTACCAAACTAGCTACTGTAGGTGGACTGAATGTCTCGCATCTCGTTTGTATCCTTTCTTAAAAGGTTTCTGGTAGGTCTTTATTCTTGGTGGACAAATGAACTGTGTTTGCAAGAATGCTCCTTTGGAAAGTGGGTTAGAGTGAAATTCTGAAACAAGTGTGTAGAAGTGTTGCTGGGCAGCAGAGTAGAGTGGTGGTTAGGTCAAGACGGGGAGGTTGAGAGTTCAAATCCCAGGGGCACTGCTGCTGTGTTCCCGAGCACGGGGCTGCACTCAGACTGCTGCAGTAAAATAAGTCTGTAAAATTGGGCACAAGTGCCACGTTGCTCTGTTTAAAGGGCTCACTCTAATAATAATAAAAGTGTTCCCAGACTGTTTAGACTGGCAAGTATTTTTAAAAAGAGAAACAGTAATGTGCTTTCTTTTCTCCTCCTTGCAGTCAAGAAAGCTGGGAAGGATTTCACGTATCTAATTGTGGTGCTTGTTGGGATTGGAGTAACAGGTACGTTCTCGTGACCAAGGTGACAGGAGCTTCCTGTTAATACACATTCATTACGGAAAACGGGTGTGTTTTTATTGTTTCATCAATTTAACATCAGTTATGTGCATCTAAGATTTATTATATTTTCACATATGGAAATCAGTTTCAAATTAGATTGCTATAATGTACCTGTACCATATGCAATCCACAGAAACACCAAGAGCGTGAAAACATAAGAAAGGTTACAGAAGTTATGCAAAACCCTGCACTTGCCAGTATTGTCTTCAGCCAGGCACTCACCCAGTCATGAGATCCACATTGGAGCCTGTGATGGCAATTCTATCCCAAAGGAGTGAGGGGGGGCAGTGTTTCATTGGCCTTTGTGTGGGTGAACTGTGTCTGTAAGCAGGAACAATGTTTGTGCAAGAACAACACTGGAGCACGTCCTCTTAAAACCGATTGAACTGCATATCCTAAAATTGTGTAAGATTTAAAAATATGTCAAAACACAGATCCGGGGCTGTTGTCCGCTGCATGGTGGATGAATGCAATTCGATAGACCAAAGAGATAAGAAGTCAGACAGCGAGGTGTGAACTGAGGTGAAACATTACTTTGTCTTTTATCAAAGTAAAGATTCGCAACCCAGTATTTGAACACAGACACTGGCGGGTCGCTTTTTAAAGATTTAATCAGATTTGCTTGTTTTACTTACATATTCAACAGTTTACTTCCAAAAATCCCAAATTAGTAGGAGTATGTGTTTTATGGTACCTGAATAAAAAAGAACAACCTTGCACTTCTTCAGTCCATTTTAAAACAGCCTGGAGATGATGGATGTTACGAGCCATTTTCTAGAACTGTATTTAGGTTTGATGTTATGATCTTTTCATCAGTCTTAATGTAGAAAAAAATCCAGCCAGTTTTTCATTAGTTTTCATTAATGTCTTCGGAGTATTAACTCAGTGCAATTTATCAGTGAACATTGCAAGTACAAATGCAGATGACAACCATGTAAACAAAGGAAGGCTTTCCTGAGGTATAACAAGCTATTATTAATTACCTAATTATCTGTCAGTTCACCTTTTAACTCTGCAGAATGTTAATGTGTTGCTGGCAGCTCAGTGTTTGAGGTTAATGCACTGAAAACTACATCATGGTCATTACGGATGGGAGCTGAAACATATCAACTGCTTTTATGCACAATCATGAGTTTGGGATCATGGATAAATTCATCCATTGTATTGCTTTAACATTCTGAACACATTTGCATGCATTGTTTTTACTAAATGAATGAGGGCTATTGAATTTCATTTTTGCAAATAATGAATTAAGATGCCATGTCTTCATTCTGTTCTTTTGGGGGAAAAAAAAGCTTTCTGAATCTGTATTAGGTGGAGGAGTTGGTAGCCATAATTTCTGCATGACTGTGTGTCTTTGGCTTAATTACAAATTGGTTGATTTTCTTTTTCTTCAGTATTTAATATGTATGCTTTTTCAATTATTCTACAGTCCTATGAGTTCAGTTTAAAAAATCATTTCTGTTCAATTTCTCATTCATCTATTGTTGTTTGTATTATGTAGTCACAATATAAAAACTGCAACCACTTTTATTTATAACCTACTATACATTTGAAGCCTCAGAGCACATTGGATTGTTTTGATTAGCCCTCATTGACTCTCTCCTTCCTTCAGGTGGATTATTCTATGTTGTCTTCAAGGAGTTGTTTTCATCTTCTAGTCCAAGCAAAATCTATGGAAAGGCTTTGGAGAAATGCAGAGCACATCCAGAGGTAAGGTTAAAGAGGGCTCTTTGCACAAAGGGAGAAAATCAGAACAGAATAATCTATGTGATTAAATACAATGTTACACACTGAAGTGGAGAACCCAATTCAATAATTTTGACCTGTGTGGAACAGTGCTTTGCTGTGTGTTTAGCACCTGTCCCACATATTTAGATTCAGAGCTAAAAATTGAATTGAAATAAGAACGTAAAAAAAGGATGTGTAAAGGAAGAAACCATCTGTCTTAACTAGCGTGTTCAGTTTAGAGCAGATTGAAGCCAATGTATTCATATTTGAAGGAAGTTTGAGGGAATTAGCTTTTCTCAGATTTAAATTTACTTCCCCATTTCAACTTGGTGTAATTTCAACTTGTTGTGCTCTCAGTCATGTTTATTACTAACCCCCAAGACTGTCAGTTGGGTCGAGGTTGTCTGTGCCATCAAAAGTTTTGAATACCTGAATCCGGTCCTCTCTTAGTCTTCAAGAATAAAGTGAAGGGTCATTCCTTTGAGTCCAGTAAAGTATCTGGTCACTCATGTCTGGAATCAAAACAGCCATATCTTTTATAGTTTAGCATGGTATCCACAACTGACATATTATTAGTGCATAGTCCACCGTTAATGGGGGTCCGGTGAGTATTTTGGGGAATACCTAAAGGCAATATTTTAAATTGTAAAGGAGTCTGAATGTGGCACATGTAATCTCAGAATTAAAAGTAAGTTAAGGTGTGAGGAAGCTGGGGTAATATAGGTTTCCGTAGAATATAAGCTGTGTTTTGCTGTGCTGTACCATGCTGCCCTGTGCTCTGATGTGCTCTGCCGTGCTGCCTTGTCACATATTCTTCTCTTTTTGAATTGTTGAGATCGTTGGAGTGTTTGGAGAGCCGATCAGAGGCTACGGGGAGACAACGCGCCGTGGCAGAAGGCAGCATGTGAGGTAAAACAAGCGTAACGCCAGGGTCGTCCGAAAGCCAGTCCAGCCCTTTCCCCTGGGCTAGTTACCCTGTTCTGATGTTTGTTTCAGTCACGTGGAGTACATGAAGGACGGGGTCAAGCACATGAGGTTAAAGTTTTACATCGATGGGGCTGAACCAAGACTGCAAGGAACTGCGCATGCAGAAGTTCTGGAGGTACAGTGGCACGTTTTCTCTTCCTTACTGAACTAGCAGAGTCAAGAACCATTTGAAGTCAAATAAACTGCCTTTTAAGTGATTTTTCATCTCTGCAGAATGTTACGCTCAACGTTCCTATGTTCCTTGTGGTAGCTGTGACCTGCAGCTCCCAAACTTTCAGACTTAATCTTTTTCAGTGTGCAGGGCCTGTTGCAGATCGCCGTCTTCACCACAGACACACTAACCAACCAGTTTCATTACCACCAGGATGCTTTGAGTTCTGAGCTTTAATTAAATTATTTTATTTGTTACATTTGTTTTTTGCAGAATCCCAAAACAGGAAAATATGAATTCCGCTACCTGTTTGTGGACGTAGATACATACCCACGAAGAACAATTGTTGTTGAAGATAACCGATAAAGGCATTGATTAGCAGGATAGAATATCTTATTACAACCAATAACAATTCTGGTTCAGTGTGGAAGCTTTTCTGTCAGCAGACGCGATGATTTGAGAAGAGAATAAAGATGGGATTTGTTTATCTGGATTCTCTTAAGGCTTTTTCTGCAGAGGTATTAATTTCTAGGGGAATAATAATGGATTGCAAGATGGATTGTAAGAATAGCTGCATTACAATGGTAATTATGGTAAAAAAATGTATACATCTTCTTCCAAAAGGAATTGTTTGCAGGAGAACATCCGCAGATAGTGGGGATTTAAAAATGAGTCAAATTAATTATTGTGACAGAAAGAAATATAAATTTGAATTATTGTTAAATTGCTCTTCGAAAAGCCAGATGCCTGCATCATTTTGATTAGGTTTTGAGTCATTTTGAGTTTTTGCTACTGCACCTTCTAAACCTTTTCACCCCAAAAAATAAATGCACAAATCCTTTTTCCAATGAATTAGCAGAAAATGTTTCACACACAAAGTATTGTAAAAATATAAAGTAGAAAAGGAAGCAGTGATATTCAGAATGAGATTGCAGCTTGTTATATATAAAATAATAAAAGCAAGATTCGTGCTCAGCTTGCTGCACTCCAGAGCTTCCTCAGGTGGTTAGAGTTCCGCTCGGTTCGAGCTGTCCTCAGCAGCCTTAGCTTTTCCAGGCTGTTTATTTTCATCAGGCTTCATGGCTGGAAACAGCAGAACCTCCTGAAAAAAGAAATCCAGAACAGCTGCTCTGACTGGGTCTTTACTGGCAGAGAAGAATCAGCCTCCTGTGTGATGCTGCTGTATGTGTGTATTAATCTTGAGCATTGAACAGAAGTTTTACATCAACTTAAACTTATTCTAAGGACATGTGATTCTTTCTTTTATGTAATAAACATTAGCTTTGCTGTCTATAAAACAATTATAAAACTTTTTTTTTTCATTTATATGAATTATGTATTGTAGGGTCAGCTGTTTTCTGTTGTTTGTAATTAACTTTTATGCAGGAAATGTTTGGATCCATTTCATTGCATTCTGTTCTGTTTGTGGCTCATTTTTAAGTTTTAAATTATTTTGTGCAGCATTTTAACATAATATAAAAGTTTATACCATTAATGAAGTGTTTATCCTTCCTCTTAGTATAAATAGGTAGTGCTGTCAGTCTTCACATGTCACATAAACCTTAAGGGCCAAATTTACTAAGACCAGGATCAATGCAAACAAACTGCAATTTACACCTGTGTTGCAACAACTCACAGTTAACATGGCTAGAGAGACTGTTAACAAGAAGAGCTGAAATGTACTAAGATGCACATATCCTGTGACACTTTAGCAAAGGAGTGATCTCAGAAATAGGCTTCAGAATACATGGCAGTGGTTAACATTGTAACATTATAATAAGAGCCTGAGACAGCAATGCCTAAGGTGAGTAATAGTTTAATCACTGAAGGGATGTCATGAATCCTGTGAGCAAGACGTTTCGGGTCATATTGGATACATCCAGTGGCTCCTGTTTTTCCCTCCTGTTTATGTAGTGGAAGAGGGTAGAGAGGACATGGAGTATGCTTTTTTTGTATTTCCCCAAATTTATTAGTAACCATTTTACAACTCGTGAAACAGGACCTATTCCTTAGTTTTGGTGTGCTCCTCAGACTGCTGGAGAGGAATTTGATGCTCTTCTGTAGAATGGCCAATGAGCCAAACAGCCCCGTGCCATTTGTGTGGGCAAAAGCAAATGCCCCCTCTCTGTGGAAAACAGAAATGGTTTGGCTTATAAAGCACTCCAGTTCTTATCACATACCTTGATGTTGTTGGAGTCCGTCAGCAACATGGTTAGACGGTCGATCCCTATTCCCCACCCTGCTGTTGGTGGGAGGCCGAATTCCAAAGCTGTACAGAAGTCTTCATCAACGCTCATCGCTTCAGCGTCACCGGCGTGTTTTGCCTGTCGATGTGGCGTATACATGTTCTGTACAGTCTTGTGTGGTCAGTATTGCAACATGGCTGGAGCTTTTTTGCTGAGAATTTATATTCACAGGGATAAAGGACTGGCTATAGTGTGTGAATGACAGTCAAGTAATCACATACATACTGCAGTAAACTTCCCACTTGTTAACATATTGGGTTTCAGGTGGAATAGAGACCGCTTAGTAGACAGTTGGTACCTTGGCTTGTTCTTCAAAGAGCTGCCGCTGTACGTGGGGGTCGTTGAGCTCTGTGTAGGCATTACACAGCTCGTGCTTCATGACGAACAGCTCAAACCGCTCAGACAGGCCTGCCTCAGAACGGTGCCTGAAGGAAAAGCATGCTGAAGTTACAAACATGCAAGAGGACTGATATCGGGGAGAACAGATCCCATAGAGAAATTATTGCACTGTGACTAAGTTAAAGTATACGAATAAACGTAGTACAAACTATATCGTTCAGGATCTAAAGACAATTGGATTTCTGCTATCATGGTTATGCTCTGACATGTAGGCCTACCATTTTGCCAGAGGGCTCATGGTCTGTGGATGATCACAGATGAAGGTGGGATTGATGCAGGAGACCTCTAAGAACTCTCCAACCAGCTGCAACAACACAAGGTTTGAGCTGACAATTTAAAGTTATAAAAAGTTATAATGGATATTTGCTGTATTAATGTATATAGCAAGAACCTGAAACAGAATTTTTCTGTGATTTACTGAACCACAGCTGCCGCTGAGGTATGTTAATGTTTTTCAGCTTTAAATATTTTCTGGAATGACCAGAATCACATACTTCATTGGCCATATCATAAAAGTTAAAGTCATTAATGCTTTTTACACATGTATAAAACTAATATAACAAGTGGTGTGCAAAAATTGTATCTGAATCATTCAGCTTCTTTTTGGTTTCATCAGAGATGCGACTTAATTTAGAAAGTGATATGTTACCGAGAGAAATTAATGCTGAAGGCTGGCAGCCCTATAAACCTTTTAGAAAGTTAACAATGCAGGACCAACGCTAAAAAAACAAAATTGAAGGACCTTATCTAAAAGTCTTGCTGAGGTCCTGGGAGCACTGCATTCCAGTCCTTTTTCTTGACAAAGTCTCTCTAGAAACTGGCGGGACTCTGTGATGGAAAATATGTAGATATTAGTTATTTTCACCGTTGTTCTGAAAGAAGATCAGCATCAGACTGCAGCAAGTTTATGGCTTCAAAGCTGTTGTAGACCTTTATTGTGGTTTGTTCTTCTTTCCTGGAAGATAGTTTTTTCCCTATGAAATCAGGGGTTTGGAAGTTTTGGTATTTTTTCTACTACGATATTATACTAAAGGTCTGTTATACCAAGGGATGATTACATTGAGTTTCTTATATGTAAGTAAACAGTATAACATATTCTGCTGAAATTGTTTTATTCTGCGTGCGAGTTGGCAGCTCCAGGGAAAAATAAACCCTTAAGACCTCCCACAGAAGGGCATTCATGAGCCTGAAATCGTAAAGATGCCCTGGTCTTTGAGCAGGAATCGGGGCAGCAGTGATCTACGCTGACGAATTCAGTCTGACCTTCGCTGTCCAAAGCGTCTGCCGCAGGGAGACTGACTCCCAGCGCCTTCCGCAGTTCCTCCATCATCCTGATCCTGCGGAAGGGCGGAGTGAAGTCGATCTCTAGCACCTCGCCTTCAGGGCCTGCAGGATGGTATGTTATCTTGTAGCCGCCTGTGAGCTGCAGAACCATGCCTGTGGGGGCAGGAAACGTTCCAGAACAGACCAAGAACAGATTATTCTGACTTTTAAAAGGGCTGCGTTCTCCTTACATTGATGTGGAAAACTTTTGGTGTTTCACACTAAGCGTAAGTGGTCAAACTAGAGTACCAATCAGCCTGGATGGGCTGGATGGCCTCTTCTCGTTTACAGCCTTTTTCATGTTCTTGTGATATATTAGTCCAAGCTATTAAAAAAAAAAGTCTACATAATTTAATTTAATCCAAAGCTATTGGGCTAGATAGTATTTAACAGGTTGATTTGTCTACATCTACAGTATGTAAATCCTCTCTCCTGATGCAGTAATAATTTTCTGGTACAAGAGGGCATGTTTGCAAATGGCAAATCATAGTCCAAACATAAAATGTCATAAAGGTATCAGAACAAAGGAGGGATGTTAACCTGACTGATGTGAGCTGTTCCACTGGTCATGAATTCATTTACTGCGTGTCAAGCCAGGGAAACAGCACAAAACCAAAACTACCTGAGATTCTTGTTAGGAACATGTGTTTGAAAGATAAAATTGTTGTTGGTCAACATATTTTGTCAGCCAGAAAAGCTGTTCATGTTCAGGTTGAGAAGTACTATTTGAACTCGGAAAGTTATGTAAGTTTCCATATCAGTTTAATAAAACATGTAAGCAGAGGGTTTCATGTCCATTTTATAAGTATAAGGGCAGTTATTTTTGCCATAGCTAGAAATGTCTTATACAGTACAGTAATGCCATGAGCTGCACATTTCACCAATCTGAAACCATTTCAGTTTGCTTTTACAGTGGGAGAAAACTGATTTGTACAATCACATGTACTGTAGTAATTCATTTTTATATTGGTCTTCTTTCCGTTCATTCTCTGTCATGTTTTAAAATTTACCAAAGCTTAACTCCCTTTACAGTGATCCAGTGTCACTGTCAGTTTGCATAAATAACCTTCACTGAATTATAGTTTGTCAGATTATAGATTTTGGACTCTAAAGCTTCGCTCCCTTAACATCACGCCGAGACAGGCTCTTCTCACAGTACCTGCCAGCAGCTCTTCAGTGATTTCCATCAGGTCGTTGTAGTCAGCATAGGCCATGTAAAATTCACATGTGGTGAACTCTGGATTGTGGGTCAGGTCAATGCCTTCGTTTCTAAACTGGCGCCCGACTTCGTACACTCTATCCAGGCCTCCCACAACGAGCATCTGGAGGGGAAAGATGTCAGGTGTGACTGAGTGGGATGAGCAGAGGGACATGCCCAGCTGTGAGAGATGTGGCTGGGGCTGGGTAGTACCTTCAGGTAGAGCTCAGGAGCAATCCTCATGTACAGGTCCATGTTCAGCTCGTTGTGATGGGTGATGAACGGCCTGGCCGCAGCTCCCCCAGCAATCATGTTCATCATGGGGGTCTCCACCTAGGAAGCCAAGAACAGCCTGAAGCCTCAAGCACAAGTTGCCTCCTCCTTCACTAAGGAAGCTGCAACCAAACTCCTGGTTTATCCAAAATGCTCAAGTGCCCTTCCTGTAACTGGAGATAAACCATGCAATAATTTAACAACTGACTTAATCGTTTCAGAGTAATTTTTAAACATGACTGTGCAAAAAACAAAAGGGAACATTTGAGGAAAAGTGTAGTGTTGTTAAAGTTCATCCTTAACTCTTCGCAGTTTATCAAACAGTTTACTAGATTCAAACTGATTAAATTCGTACACAAGAGTAATCCCACTTTATCTCCCTTATATATGAATATATTGTTTAGTGAAAGCTCTTCATCTTCAGCATGACAATGAAAAACATCATAACAAATTACCATCCAAAGAAATATAAGTAGCGAGGTTCATTCCTGTTCTTGATGTTACACATCAGAGATAAATGCACTGTAATTAGTTATACTAAATAGCTGTAGTTTCTTAACAAAGAATGTCATCAGTGAGCTAGAACACTGTACTTTTACCGTGGTATAGACAAGCTATGATTTTACTTTTTGAAACCTTTTTCTTAATAAGGTGTCAGATATTGTGTATAATTGCTATTTCATGACGAATAACTACACTGAAGATCAGAAGAATGCTTTGTGAATATTTATTGAGTATTTTAAATATAAAACATTTTAACTTAACCCTCCAGAAGATGAGGTGGTACAGACCCCATTCAGAGTTAGTAATTAACAAAGGGGTATCTGCAAGACTGCAGATGGGGTGGAGGAGAGTTGTATGAGTCAAATGTAAAAAAGAGGAGTTTGTGTGTGGTTTTATCTTAACTGTTTTTAACTAACGATTATGATTTTGAATTGCTGGTTAAAATTGACTTGTTTGTAATTATCCTTCCAGAAATTCAGTTAAGAACTTTCACTTAAGAAAATATGTAATGCATACTGTATATACATACCCTATGTAAAGTTGTTTTTGAAAGATGTAAATCGTACCTCCAGAAATCCTTTATTATCCAGAAAGCTCCGTAGGTATTGAATTATTTTAGCTCTTGTAATGAACTTTTGCCTCACTGAATCATTTAGGATCAAATCAAGGTAACGCTGGCGATACCTTTTCTCCTATAAAAAAAACAACAATTAAATAAAAAAGGGTGTCATGCAGGTTGGTTTTTGCATCTCATCAAAGAGGTTATGCTGAGCTAGGCCCTGAATTTCAAAGAAAGTTTAAAAAAAGACGACCCCAACACTTTGTTTCCAAAAGCAAAATGACAAAATACAGTAGTTACAAAAGGAATCATCCGTAAAGAAACAGGGATCTGTGCTCATCGGGAAAGGACAGACTATGTTCTTAATGTCTCCTAGAAAACTGCTGCTGCAAAGTTACATTACATCAGTAACTGGTTCAGCAGCCCTCAGCCCCCGGAGGTCCAATAGAATCAGCACGTTCTGCATGCCAGATACTAATTCATTCCAGACGGGCATGATGAACATGTCTGTCGCCCCTCCCTGTGTGGGTGTGGTCTGCCTGCGCACCTGGTCCCTCAGGCCGAAGTGCAGGTGGGGCAGCATGTGCAGGCAGGGGGACAGCAGATGGAGCCGCACGGGGATGATGCTCAGTTCGCCCTTCTTGGTCTTGGCGGGGCTTCCTTCCACTCCGACAACGTCCCCGCGGTGCAATTCCCTGCTCATCTCCACAAACTGCTCCTCGGACGCGTAAAATCTGAAATGAGACAACGCTTTTCTTCCTTCTATGGCCACAATGACATTTTCTGCGAAGCAAAGTGCAGGGCTCTAGTCACTAGAAAGACAGATCAAGCCCTTTACGGCTCATACCCTTGCAAAGGCCCCCCAAGCACGAATATACTGAGAGGCGTTAAATGCCATTGGTGCAATACTCACTCTCTGCATTTTAATGTCTCTGCAAATGTTAAGGGAACTGGCAGAAAACCCACTGGTCTTGTTTTTTCTTACTTTACTTATTCTTCCTAATATTAAATTTAATGCCATTTAACACATTGAATATATACAGAAGTATGTTACTGTTATTGGTACGATGCTACTTTCTGTATGTGTTTCTGTAGACAGGGAGGTCATATACAGTAATTGTACATACTTGGCGTTTGCCATGATCTGTAACTTAACACCTTCTCCTCTGATGTCATAAAACAGAAGCTTGCTACTGGCTTCTCTCTTGGCGTGAATTCGACCTGGGCAACATAAGAACAGGTTTTAGAGTGCAGCAATATTCTAAAATATGTTTTTTTTAAATCTCATACAAAAATATTTTATTGTGTGTTAGATAATATCAGAATCAAATATCAGGATCTCTTCATTTCTTAACAAATGTGATGCGGATTACACTGGGAAAGCAAGCCGAGTAGCTGTGGATAAGGCTGGAGCACAGGCTCCTGCTTTACCTGCTATGGATGTGACCACATCCGTCAGATGCTCTTCTGCTTTGAGGTTTGCGTACTTCTCGATAAACTCCATGAGAGACATCTTCACGTGGAATTTGTGAGGGTAAACCACTTCGCCATTTTGTTTCTTCGAAACAATCGCTTCACTCCTCATTTTATTGTATTTCTAAAACGAACAGTTTTTTAAAAAAGCACAAATCTTCAATACAAAAAATAATAATTCCTTACACTTACATAGCGCTTTTCTGGACACTCCACTCAAAGTGCTTTACAGGTAATGGGGATCCCCTCCACCACCACCAATGTGCAGCCCCACCTGGATAATGCACCAGTCTGCACCCCACACACCAGCTCTGAGTGGGGAGGAGAGCAGAGGGATGAAGCCAGTTCAGAGATGGGATTATTAGGAGGCCATGATTGGTAAAGGCCAGGGGGAAACCCCTACTCTTTTTTAGAAACACCCTGGGATTTTCAATGACCAGAGAGAGTCAGGACCTAGGTTTTACGTCTAATCTGAAGAACTGTGCCTTTTTACAGTGTAGTATCTCCATCACTATTAGGACCCACACAGACTCCAGGGTAAGTGCCCCATGCTGGCCCCACCTCTTCCAGCACCTAACACCTCTTCCAGCAGCAACCTTAGTTTTTCCCAGGAGTCTCCTTCCAGGTACTGATTAGGCTCATACCTGCTGAGCTTCACTAAATTGCCAGTTGTGTGTTGCAGGGTGATGTGGCTGCTGGCAAAAATATGTTTTATGTATATCCTGTTAAAGGACATTTAAATTTTTATAAGAAACAATACTGTAATATCATAAGAAATGAGGCGTTCCAGATATACTTTAAAGGGAGTACACAAAAGCACTTCACTCGTGAATAGTGTTGATGTCACACAGAGTGCAGCAGCATCATACTGATGCCTTGTACAGAGGCCTTTCATACAAGATGGCCCAGCCAGGAACCTGAAGTTACACCTCTTCTCTCTACTTGGTTGTCACAAGAAAACTGACTGTTTTAAGTTTGTGGTGGTTTGCAAGTCAGGTTACGATAAAAATCAGAGGTTGATTTTAAGATCCAGTGCTGCTGTGAACGGGCAGGAAGTGAACAAAAGTGCCAGCTCCACTGTGTTTCAGGACTCTCATGCTCCTGGACAGGCTGCTCCTGATCCAGAAGGGGTTTAATTAGTGGCCAGAACACCAACCTTCAGGTTCACCGAGACTGCTGAATGGATATATTGCAGACGCACAGGTCACTTGCTCCTGAGGGGAGTGCACTGCCTTCAGGAAGGTCACTTGTGGGTGAGCGGTTTGTGTTGGAACATTGGAACGACAGCAGTGTTAAATGTAATGAAACAGTCAGGCTTCAGAAAACGTGTGTAAGAAAGACGAAGCACAAGTGGTGGAAGAAAGGCCTCGATAGCCCTTTGACCTTTGCTCTGCTGGTGTCTGCTTCTTGTGTAGAGTAAGGGTGGAAAAACTGCAGTAAGATTCCACCACACTCTCTGATATTTAAAAGGCTGCTCTGTTGCTCTCGGGAATGAAAGTGAAACCTTCGATGTTTTGCCAAAAATTGTTTTGAAAATGTTCTAAAAATACCCACCTGTTAAATTAGTACAACAGGGTAATTGTTAAATAGTAAGGATTTTTTGTGTGTATTTAGGCTTTCTTTTTATTTGTGAAATCCTACATATTAGATATAAGACACAAGGAACAGAGTCATGCATGTAGAAAACTGAGAGAATAAACTGATAACCACAGAGTATTCCTGGGTGGAGCAGCCTTATCTGACATTTTGGGCTAAATAAAGATAAATAGTTCCAGTATCTACAAAACAGCTTCTCAAAAACTCTCCAGTTAAAATTGAACTATAGCCATTTAGCAGGAACCTTATGTAATTTTTAAATCTCTGAGGGATTTCACAAGCACCACAAAGAAATAAGAAGGATAACTGCTGTTTATATGCAGACAGACAGAAGAAAGATCTTCTGAACAGCTAATAATTTCAACAGGAGAGTCCAAATACAGTTTTCATTCATCATGGATTCACTTTCCTGTTATTGTGTGAAAATACACTTTTACAGTACTAATTTTTCACTGTCGAAGAATCACAAAGGTAGTATGAAGCTAATCATTTCTGTTGTCCTTAGATGATTATGAATGTCATTTACTTACATGGGTCTCCACTTCCAAAGACTCAGTGATATTTCCAGTCTGTTTTCCACTACAAATAAGAGATAAGTGTTACTGTCACTTTGAGAAAAGGATTGCCAGACAGTTTTAGACCTGATGGGGTATCTGCAGAATGACATACTTGTTTTTATATTATAGAAATATATACTATTATATTTATATTATTGTATTTATATATTATAGATGAATGTTATTAAATAGCACTGTATATTGTATATTGTAACCTAGTTCAGTGTGCCTGTATACAGTACGTGTAATGGAGCTGTGTGTTCAAGCTTTGATTTACTATACATAACTTACATATAATACTCCATTTATATGGATTATAAAACAATTTACATGTACATAATTCGCAGATATGCCATATCAAGTACAAGTAAAATAAAACAAATAGGGACATGAAGTCTTAAAGATAAAAAATGGGTTAAACTACAAGGTCTTCATCTCCTTTTTATTATTTTAAAATATATTGTCATGGAATATATATCTTAATTTCTACAAGCAATACAACTTATTTAAAAGTGTTTACCTTGAAGTGGCATCTGTCTTGCTTCCATTGTTAGCCATAGTTCCCACACTCCTGGGGTACCTGAGAGATGTCTGTTCTGTGCCCTTGCCCAGCTCTAATGACAGTATTTACAAAGCTCAGATAAATACAGTAGCTACTGAAAGTGAAAGTATAAAGTGTGCACTCAGAATGAAAGCTATATGAGGTCACAAGGAGTGCCATCAGGTCTGGAGGGATTATTTTTGTGCTCTTGTTAGCTGCTGGCAATATTTTGAGAAGTTGGTCTTGTTTCGGGAAGATCGTTGTAGATTATTGTGGTATTGTATGCTGGTGCAGTAATGCTCACCTGTCCCACTGCAGGGCAAAACAATATTAAAAGCCTCCCATCTTCTTCAATTTCTAGCTTAAAAGGCAAATAGATATTACACAAAATTACAAAACACACAAACTGGCATTTACAAACTACTTTTTACGACTGGAGCATTTACTAAACTAGAGATAGACTAGATAGTTTAGTCTGCTGGACTAGACTAGAGCTTGCATCAAGATCCCAACACCTTAAAGACAAATTTCCACACTTTTGGATGGACAATAAAGTTATATAAATAAAGCTGTAACTCACTCTCTCCTGTCTCACATCTTGCAGGATTCTGAATACTTGCTTGATGTTTCCTTCTTGTCCCTTAAATCAACAACTATAGAGTTTAATTTTCTTTACTGCGTCTATGTATGTTTGACATTGCTGTAAGGCCTGGATTTAACCTGGTCATTCTTGTTTGATTGGATTTCAGTGCAGTAATGTCCATTTGTAGCACAGCAACCAGTGCTGAAACAGGAGCATTTTCATTTCCAGCTTGAACTTAAAATGCGAATGTTTAATACAGCAGACATTATTAACAGTTCAATATAACACTTTCTTTGGATATGCTATGACTTTGTTCAGTCTTGGAACCCTTTGAGAAATAATTTAAAGCTTTTCTATTTTTTTTACTTTTACTTTTGCTGACTTGAAATACAGAACACAGATCTTTTTCGTGCGTGTAACAGATTTTCATTATCCTTTGGTTTTGTTTCTCTTTTCTGGCAACACAGAAGGGTGAGGTTTTTACATAGCAACCCGAGCAACTTATGATAAACACAGAAGCAACAGAACAGGATGCTGGATGTTTACACTGGAGCAGTATTTACAATCTGTCTCTTAAGGCCATTGTTCTGACTGAAACTGAAGGAAATCCTGGTATTTTAGAGCACGTCTATAGGTCCTTTCTCAACCCAGAGAGGAACACATTCATGGACATACTGTACAACCAGCTAGTCTGAGGTGAAATGTATTTTATACAACAATGACAGCTCTAAATATTCCAGCATTATTTTTCAGTTACAAAAATGTAAATACAATGAAAAACAATGAGAAAGGAATTTGAAAGGTGGTTACAATAAGTCTTTTTGTGGCCTAAAATACGTATAGTATGTTAGGGAGTCTTATGTTAAAGAAAGGATGTCACTGAGTTTCTTTTTTGTTGTTTTTTGTACTATTACTTGTGGTTTTTGCACAAGTAAAATAAATAAAAGCATTCCATTAGAAAGCAGCATGTGGTTTAATAGTTTTTCTTACAATACCTGAAACATTTATTTGAACAAGCAGTTTAGGAGTATTTTGAATTTCACTATTGTTGATGTATTCTAGAAAGAGAAATGGACTCAGCATAGGTTCTGGTAGCATTCTTGTATTTACATGAGTCCTGTTTTACGTATGTGTCCTTATCAATACTGTTTTTTTAAAACCATTTCTCTTCCCCTGCATGTACTTTATCTTGGATTTCTATGGCTTTTGTTATTCATTTTTGCCACCCTTACACTGTTATTTTCTCTCTCTCAGTCTCTCTTATGGTTTTTAACTGAACTCAGTTTCTCTCGTCTAGTTGCAGCGAGTGTTAGGTCAGATCACATCACCATCTGTGCTGTGGTTTCCATGGCATAGGAAGTGTAAGAATCTGCACTCAAACTGCATTGATGATCAGCTTGGCTCTGGCGCTCTGGGGCTCAGAGAGAAACCAGGTCTTTCATAACCCTGCTGTCTTTCACTTCTTCTCTTGAATCTGTAAGATACTGGTCATTTCATAGGATGTTTTATCGCTTTATTCTGTTGTGTATTCGCCATAGGTGGGTAAAATGTGTTGATTGTTATCCCTGTGCTGTGTGTTTTCATTGTGACTAAGCAAAAAGTCCCCCCGTCTGGACTACCAAACCTGTAGCTGAGTTCTTCACCGCAAGAGCTACAGTAGCAGCAGGCTTCAAGGTCACAAACACAATATCATAGTCTGGATGTTGTGTTTGTCTTGAGAGTTTGTTTTTTTTTTATTCCCGAGATGAGCTCAATACCCTACAGTGCAGAACTAAATCAGCTTGAATAATACTCCAGCAGACTTTCAAACAGCATGAATCAGCAGAACCACCAGGGAAGCTGTGACTCATCCTGTCTCTGGGACCTGCCACATCCTGTATTCTTAAATCAACCACCTTATATACAGTTCTTCTGTATCTCTTCTGTAGACATCTAATTAATTAAATAATTATTTAAAAAAAACATAGAATTTAACTAAAGTCATAGAATGCCTTTGCAGACTGTCGTAAATTCCTTATTTCATTACTTGTTTCTGTGCTTTCAGTTGTTTCTCTTTATTATATCTGCACAGTAATTAACATTAAAATTGCAATGCCTTGAACAGAGATTCAGGAAAACCTGTTTACAATGCCACTACAGAAATAAAAGCACAGATAAAAGCACATAAAACCACAGATTTGAAAACATTTCTTTAAGCAATCTGAGCACATCATGTGCCTGATCCCAGAGGTTTTCACCTGTCCCTGCGGTCTCTGTGCAGTTCGCTCGTCTGGAGTGATTTCAAGAGTTCTCCCTCCAGCAGAGTATCCAGCATCAGCACCATTTCCACAGTGATGCCTTTTTCTGGAGCATTCTGGGTTCTACTGTGTCTGGCACATGAAAATTACTCTGCAACTTTGCTGCAGTTTCTGAAGGGAGTCCAGTAGTCATACACCAAGCTGGGTACGTAACCTGTGCCAGATCAAGACAATTCCTCTGAGAAGGGTTATGAGCAAACATGTGAAATTCAGTTGATACCTGCCAGTAGTAATGGATACTGTACATTACTCTTATGCAAAAGGTAGTTTATTGAGAAAAAACATTACATGGTACTTCTTCCTCTGGCAAAAGGATCGCATTCAACAGCACACGCACATGCAAATCGCTGTCTGTAAAATGGGTAGACATTAAAACGGCCATCGACAAAGCCCAGATTAAAATATAAGAACAATTACTCGAGGAGGCCGCTCGGCCCACCAGCCTGTTCAGTAGTTACTAGTAATTGATCAGTGGATTTTATCCAGCAATGTCTTGAGAGAAGCCAGGGTATCAGCTTCGGCCACATGACTGGATGGGTTGTTCTACAACCCCACACCCCTTATAACTCCAGATTTAATGCTGTACATAACATCTGCCCAAAATTGAGAAGTTATTGGGAAAATAACATCTTCCCAGATTATGTGCCCACCTGCTGCCTAGCCTTGCTCTGTTGTTAAGGATGTGACCATACTAAGCCTGCAGACTTCAGGACGTCTTGGGACTGCTGATGGACAATCACTGACAATGTCTGGTGTCCTAACACGGTCTATGTAGCCCAGATATTGATGGGTGGACATTAAGACACACAACTAACTGATGCGACAGCTCAGCATTCCCTCTGACATGTGCCTGGCTCCAATATACAGACGTCTGAATGTGATTTGAGCTCCCTGTGTCCAATCCAAATGGGATTGTACATTCAGGAGAGCATCATTTGAATTTGAGCGTAACAGTATATGTCTTATCGTATTCGCACAGTTTTAAGATGTGTCTGTCATTCTGTGGCCGAAAGCGTACAGAATCCAGGCTTGAGACAAGACCATCGTTTTTTGTCATGAAATAAAACGTTCATTAAAAAAAGACTACGCTGGGCGAAACGTCTCCATGAACATGAAATAAAGTGTAATATATTTGTGTTCCATTAGATGTCAGTATCTGCCATGAATACTGAAAATTAGAAAGCAACTCAAAACATTTTAATTAAACTATTAAAAATAGATAATAATAATGGAGATTTCACTTTTTACTCCCAATTTAAAAACCAAATATGCACTTATCTTAAACGTATCTTCATTTGGTGAAAACGTTTGAACATGGTATTGTAACGCTTACGGCCGACAAGCACTGTGTGTAAGAGCCGGCGTACCAGAGCGGGTGACGTCGCCGCCCTTCCCTGTGATAGCAGGACCACAGCTACTGGGCTGTGGAGAGATCTCTCTCTAGCTCACGGGGCTAGGTCGCTGCAGAGAGACGCGGAAGTCCCGGGTTCGAGCCTCCAGTCGGGATGGGGCCGACCAGATGCGGCAAGGGCGCCCGCCTGAGCCCCCGTTGCGTTATAGTATCAAGATGACAATGATGGAGTTGAGATGTAATCTACCTTGTGTACATCGTGCGCACTTGGTAATGGAAATCATCACTCCTGTTTTCCTTTACAGAAATGGTATCGTCGAGGGGAAATTAAAAGAGAAAATAACAGTAGAATGTGAGCCTGTTCTGAGGACTGCTTGCGGCGTTTTCTGCAATTGTAAAATATTCATTCACGGGAGTCTGTAAAACGTTACCGACAGGAGAGCCTTACCTAGCCCCTGATTATTCATCTGAGTCTCGATTTCCTCCTCCGCCTCAAATAAATTTTAATAAAGTTCAAAGTTTACTTTCACTTCGCCTGAATCGAAACTCGAGCCTAACTTGTCAGGCGAGCGTGTGGGTGCAGTCATTCAGCCCGCACTGCGCTGGAAAACAACAGCTCAAGCGACAGCTGCGCTTCTGCAGAACAGGTAAACAGGCTTTTTAACGTGTGTGTAACAAGCACCGGTACAAATCTACAGGCGCTGAATAACTTCATAGGTTGTTTTTTATGTCGACAGTTTCCCTGGGGGATGTCTTGTTTATTTATGCGCTTCTTTATTGTAAATGGTCGTTCAACGTCGGAGTACAATGTATGAGCATCCACAACGTTTATTATTGGTTCACTACGAAATACAACACTTAGGAATTGAGCGAATTGAAAGTTTTTTTTTCAGTCAGTGTTTTAGTGTTTTAGTCATAGTAAATGTGGGTCAATCAAATGTGGAGGGATGCAAAAAGAGGTATGCGAGGGAGAGAAGGGGATTATGCACAGTATTTTATCACGTTTTAGATCAGGAAGTGACGTCAGGAGTGATTATGAGTTACTGACAGTTGAGGCTGATTGAAGGCTGTTGTCATCCCTCTGTACTTTAGTTATAAACTCCATTTAATATTAGACAACACAGGGGACTGGGAGCTCTGACTGCAGACACTGGTCAGCTGCCTACTGTGATAGTGGACACCGGTCACATGGGTGCTCTGTGGAGTGTTTCTATACTAACTATGCCTGAATCAAGATAATCAAACTAACACTATACATTAGAAAGAGATGTGAGCTAAAAACAGATTCCTGCAGGACCCATTACAACGTCACCCTAGTTTGGGCTGATGCAGGTTATCAGAGCTGTTTTCTTCCTTTTATCTAGGTATTAATCCACATGCCACATTACTTTAGATGTCTACAGCTTTCAAACTATGAATTAGTCATTTAATTTTATTTTGAATTAATTCTGACCATGTATTAGTACTGTTTTAATAGCTCGCAGTAAACACCATGTGAAAAAATAAACAGCAGATTTTGAAGCATAGAACCATAGTGCTCTAATTTTTTTGAAGCTGTTAGGAATTTCAGTGGTATAATCATAGCGTTGTATGTATAGGCCTCATGAGATTGTGAAGACTGTAGATTTCACAGGGGATGATCGACTTCTGATATAACCATGGCAACAGGAGCCTTACAGCCACCTTGGGTGGGTACCTCAGACCTCAGAGCTAACCTGCTTCTCTTGCTTCTGTATTTGGAGCTTAACTGCATAGTAACAGGAAGATACAAAAGCAGCCTGCAAGGCTGCAGGAGTCAGACAGATGTCAGCCTCTGATACTATATCTGTGCTTATGTATTGAATAAAGACCATTGCTGAGACGTACAGTATATTCTGAGTCTTGAGAGTTAGTCTGCAAAAACTACAATCTGAAATGAAAAGCAACTTTGATATGAATGACCAAGTGTTTGGCTGTTTCATTTAAATTGGATGTGAGTACAATTATGCCCATAATAACTTATTATAATAAGCTATAATTAGCTATGGTTACAACTGACAGTAGTGACACTAGTTAAATCTCAACAGACAACCGCAGCCTTTCCTTTCTTTCTGAAGATGGGCATCTGAATGATTTCTTTTCTTGCTTCAAATTCAGGTTGATATGAAATATTTTTTTAGTTTTTTCCAAATGTTTTGTAGGAAACTACAGTAAGAACAGTTTAAGTTGACCACTGCTTCCTCCTCTAAAGAGATGTTCATAATATGCATTATTATGATCTGTAATTATTATATTCATTAATGTATTGAATCATTCAAGGTGTAAGTTAAGGTTAGGACTTCATACTTCTGATGGGAAGTTTACACTGTAATTTGTTGTGTTTTGCTGCAGTGGAAGATGCCTTTGATGTAAAGGGGTCCCATCCAAGAACATGTCCAGTAAGGGAGGTCAGCAAAGTAAGTCTCTGTCTTTCTAGAAATTTCTGTGTGACACTTGACAGACAATGGATATGTGCTGTGGGTGTGTAAGTCCATGCATTTTGAGAATTGCTCACAAAGAATATAGAATTTTATCACCTTTTCAGCTGGTAACGTCCATATTTTATCTTGTCGTCTTTGATGGTAGCAAGTGTCTTACCTGCCTCTTACATGTCATGTGGTCTGATCCTCGATGGAGCTGAGGCACGCACTAGCGTGTCACTGACTGATGCCGACACAGGACGCCATGCTGCAGCAGCAGGCTTGCTGGAGGGAGTATGGGAACACTTGGAGAGAAGGGCTGGGGTCCCCTGGAGGGGGGGCTCAGCTGGGTCTGTGTGTTTCTGCTCCTGACTGGGTCACATCAAGCAGCCTCTTTCAAACCAATGAACCAAACTAGCGCTTGAACTGGATGACGTATCTCCAGCCACAGCCTTTTGGTAATAGAGCTCCCTCGCACCTTGAGAGCAGGGCCTCATTAGAAAAAACACTTCTCATTAACGAACGCCGCAGCGGCAGGTACCAGATCCGTTGGAGCAGGTGGATGCTGGGATTGGTGGAAATGAAAGCACGGCACCTCCGGAGGTCGGCCTGGGTTCTTGCGGCTTGGTTTGTCCTGTAGAATTTGTGAGTGAGAAGCACTTTCCTCTCGTCTAGGGCCGCCCCCTCGGTCCGGCGGGGCCGTCCCGAAACAGCGGCACAGCAGCAGAGCCCGGGGGAGGCCCCTCCACTCCGCAGGTAACAGCGATCCCATGATCCCACACTAGACAGCCGTTTTAGTAGTTATTCCAGTAGTCTTCTCAGTATGTATGCTGGAAGCTGTGAACAGCTCCAGGTACAAGGATCAATTTTAAAGCTAGTTCTTAAATTCAAAATGGCTATGCTTAGGGGACCTCTGATTTTACATTTAAAAATGTAAAAATATGATTAAATTAAAAATATTCATTATAATCATTATTAATGATTAAAAATTTGAGTTTTTAAACATATTATTGCAAAAGTAGTGGGGTTGGGAATATGATGCTATCTATCATGATACTGTGTTTTTGTTTTATGTTGTCTCAAAATAATTATCAGTAATGACTAAATCTGAGCAGTACAATCAATAACCACCTTACTGTATAATCTTCCTGTGTGGAATTATTCTTAATGTTGTGACAGATGCTTTCATCCAAAGCGATTTGCATATGAATAGTTGTGCATTGTACTGCAGCAGGTGCCACATCTGCACCCATCCAGTTACACCCCCAGAGCCAGAGCCCTGACCAATCCCCACACCAGGAGCTCAGAGCCTGGCAATGGATCGGCACCAAAGACAGAAAGAAGACTGTCTTGTATATTTAAAAGAATCTGACTGTGGAAACCTTGGAGGGCAGAAATATTATATACAAATTGCAAATGGTACAAAGTGCAAAGGGCACCGTTCTAATCATATACATATGTTTTTAGGATGTGTGATAAAATAACAACAGTTTGTTTAGGACACGTAGTTTGCATTAGCCAAGAGGGCGGTTATAAAGGAGCTACCATCATACTGAATGTGTATAAGAGTACAGTTTCAGAGCTTCAGCTGTCTTAAGAGTCTTTCTTTCTCGCAGCAGAGGAAGATCCTTCCTTTTCTGAAGACGCTGTCCTTCTTTCCAGAGTCCCCTCCTGTGTCCAGCGGCGCCCAGCCTGGGCCGCAGCAGCGGAGTGGCTCCTCCAGGAGGGACAGTCACCCTCGCTCACAAGGGGCAGGGAGAGATCGCGAGCCGCACAGCGCAACTCCCAAGGGTGTGTGTTCGGACAGCTGCTTCCCATTGCACATGAGAAGTCTCTTTGCTCCCGCTGGAAGGAACAAATTCAAAAATGAAGGAAGAGAAAGCAGTGTTCTACTTTCTATTTAAGCATATAGTAAAAGGTTACAGTTAAAGGTTTCTACTGAAGCATAGTTCGGTACTGTAATCAGTCAACCCCCTCTGGATGTCATCATGTAAAAGTTTGCAATATTTTTCTTAGCTCCCAATAGAACGGTTTAATTCAATTAAATTGCAATCAAGGCCTTTGCTGCTTCTTTAAAGTGCTTTTCTGAAAAGTGTCCAGAACACACTAGAAGATGACAGCCGTCTGTCGTGAAGCTTGGTGAATACACATGTATTGAGGCCATGTGCTTGGCCAGAGGCACGTGGCTTAAAGCCCTTTCAAGTATAATATCCTGATTCTCTCTAGATGCCTGTAGTTTACCACAGGGGACTTTTTGTAGAGGAGGACATTTGTGGAGAGATGCCTCTGTGTTGTATCCATGTCTCACACACTGAATGCCCAGCTGAGCTTGTAAATAATACCAACAAGTGGTTTCAAATTAAACAATGAAAAAGTCTGAATAGGACCAGTCATATGCACTTTTCAATTTCTAAGAAGCAGTTGAATTTAATTAGCTTATTTCTGAATATTGGATGTTGTACGTTTAACTATAGGATTAGCCTCATCTTGTCTTTCGTGTCAAATGTCTAACAATTCCACGGTTTGCAGAGACGCACGATGGAGACAGCAGCCGAGGCAGCCAGTCGGAGGACAGAAGGGGCGGCCGGTCTGCGTCTCGAGGGAGAGCCAGTGAGGGCACTGCTGGGCCTCGCTGGAGGCGTGACCACAGTGCCGGCAGGGGGCGTTTTCCACAGATGCCACAGCCCCTCAGCGTGGTGAAGAATCCAATGGCCATGATGTCTTATTGGGCCTTGGGTGGCTCGTGCAAGGCTGCTCAAGACAGGGGAAGGCCACTCAGACTAGGTGAGAGCTGCTTATGTAAAGGAAAAACACTGCAAGGGTGTGAAGAACATCCCTTCCACATGTCACATTAGTTCAAATACAACACTTAGTTTTTTTTTCTTTATTTGATGTAGTTCTGTGCATCTGTTGCTTTTCAAACCACCTTCTTTCTTCGATGTATCCTGTGCAGATATCCCATTAATTTGTTTTGATTCTAGTTAATCAGCATGGCTCGCAGAGAGGTCACCAACATCTCTCCCAAGGAAGAAGAGTCTCAACTGAACCCAGGGAATCTGGACTCAAGCTGTTCACGGACCGCAGGCCTCACAGTCTTTCCAGAAGTCAGAACGCAACATGTAAAGGTGAGGGGAATTAGAAAAGTTCAGCTCCTCATCATTTGTATTCATTTTATTTTATTTATAATTCTTTTTGGAGTTCCTCTGCTTGTAAAAACATGTTCTTTACAATAAAGTCTGATAAACCTAAAAACAAATCTAAAATACAAGATAAATTATATTTACAAACAATAAAAATTAGAAAGGTTAAACATTATATTTTAAACCTTCTCTTAAAGGGAGCCCAGGAGCTCAAACTTGTAAACCTTGAGCTAAATACTCAGAGAAGTTTTTTTCTAAACATTTCTAGATTCTGTCCCTGCAAGTGAGAGACATGGCACACAAATGCTGTCTGGAAAGAGAGTCAAAAGTATACCCAACCTGCTGGAGATCAGCTGTTATCCAGAGGACCACAAGCAAAGATGGCGAAGTGAGGAGAAGTCCAACAGAGCAAGACAGAGTCCCCATGTTATTTGTTTAGACTACGAGTCTCTACAAAAGATTTTAGAGAAGGATTCATCCGAAATAGTCATGGTGCTGGCAGCTCCAAGAAGTGGTTTGAAGGAACTTTTAGACAAGGAAGACACCACTGATGATCTCATTTCCATTGCTCTTGAGGTCCTCAGTAAAGTGTGCACCAATAAGACCAACAGGCAAAATCTGCAGCATCTTCTTATTGATGTCAAAGAATCTCAGTTTCTGAAGAAGATCCTACCTATGTTTGTACTGAGGGTGAGCAGACATACTGACCCAGATAAAAGAACACAGAGTCTTGTTAAGCTCGACCAAATCCTGACCCTCCTCCTCACATTAATTAGTGTATTTCCTGCTAGTGCAGTCATCGATGTGTCATTTATCACCACTCTCGTGGAGAGTGAAATCCATCACCTGCAGTCCACAGGAATCACTGTTCTAGAGCAAACAGAGAACAGTTTAAGGTCCCTTCAGGAAATCATAGACCATCTGCAAGAGAGAAAACGAGAAGGGACACTCAGATCAGACAACTATACCTTCTTAATGGGAAATGAGGCTGAACCAGGTGTTAAGAACTACAGACAGATGTCTATCTTTCCCATGTATGAAGACATACATACAACTGATAAACCATTCATGAGGCCTAACATTATTGGTAAGAAATTTGAAGATGGCAACACCTACCTTGATACTCATTTCCGTCTCCTGAGGGAGGACTTTGTGAGGCCTCTCAGAGATGGGATCACCCAGCTTCTGAAGTTTGAAGGGACAGACTTGCGTCGGGGGAGGTTTGATGACATTCGCATCTATTTCAATACCCGTATTCTTTCCCCAGTCTGTACGCCTAAGGGGATTCTCCACAGGGTGCAGTTCGAAACTCACAATTTAAAAGGTGTCAACTGGGAGAACTCGAAACGGCTCTTGTTCGGAGCACTGCTGTGCCTCTCCAAGGATGACTTTGAAACAATGATTTTTGCCACTGTGGCCAATCGAGACATGAAAGATCTAGTGAAGGGCATTACGACTCTAAACTTCACTGAAGAAGGAAGATTGAAGCTATCTGACGTTTCTCAGAGTGATACTTTCTTAATGATTGAGACAACTGCGTTTTTCGAAGCCTATCGTCACGTGCTTAAAGGCCTACAAGAGATGGCTACTGAGGAACTACCAATGCAAAAGTACATAGTAGACTGTGATGCTGAAATCTCGGCTCCAAAGTATTTGATGGGACAACAGCATAGTTACAGCCTCCAAGCCCTGAAGACTGATCAGCCTCTCGTACCACAGCAGTGTGCTAAGACTCCAAATATTCAGAAGCCTGATGACTCTGGCGGGACATGTAGCAGTGAGAATAAATCAGATGCTGCCATTTTGGGCAAACACAGTTTAAGGGGCCTACAGTTTAATGATAAAGAAGAGGCAGACATACTGAATTTCAGTCATTGGCCCAGTAAGGAGGAGCTGCATCTGGATGACTCTCAGATGAAGGCGTTGCAGATGGCCCTGACGAAAGAGCTTGCCATCATCCAAGGCCCCCCAGGAACAGGTAATTATCACAAATCATTAGCAGTCCCTCTCCTTTTCTCCTCCATTCTTTCCTTCTCCCTCTATGTCACCCTGAGTTTCTCCCAGTATTATTTAGTTTATATATTGTTTCTGTCCCTCAGGCAAGACGTTTGTGGGTCTCAAGATCGTCAAGGCCCTTCTGGCGAACTCCCACCTCTGGAGCTCTGGAGACAGCTGTCCTATTCTGGTCGTCTGCTACACAAACCACGCGCTCGATCAGTTTCTGGAAGGTGCATGCCCACTGTTGACACTGTGTGTTTGCATTGTATGGAGTGACGCACAGATATTTTACAAAGTTTTATTGTACGCAGTTGTCAACTACAAAATGTTTTATTCTTAGGTTCATGCAAAAGTCTAACATAATTAGAAACAGAAAAGGCAGGTTTTTACTGACTACAATTTTTGATGGAATTCAATGTGCACATTTTCATTTCTAGATTGATTTTAATTAAACCAAATACTACATTTCAGTTTTAACCAACCATTTCAGTTACTGATTAACTGGAAAGATTGAAAAGCAGGACTCCTATCTTGCTTAGCATTTGCGTGTCTTACATGCCTTGGGGAATTAATTTATGTACCACAGGCATGTATTTTATTTTTGTTTTAATTCTCAAAATCATTTTCAACATTCTTCACAATATTTTGACTGCAAATTAACTATTATAATGTTATTTTGTTTTTGCTTCTTTGAAGGAATTTACAAGATTTTTAGAGGTCGCAGAGGACTAGTCAGAGTGGGAGGAAGATGCACCAGTGAGATCCTCAATGATTTTTCTTTGAATAATCTGCGGAAAGCTAATAATTTTAAACAGAACCTTCCTGGACATTTGCGAGCAATGTTTGCACAGGTGAGGTACAGACATACTTTTGACATCCTTAGTTTTTTAATTAGCCAATGTGTATTTAATTGTTTCACAAATAGATTCAGAAGGGCAGACATACAGGGATTTTAATCTTGTGTGTAAAAGGTGAGAGCCATTACTGAATCTCTACTAATGTTATAGATTAAGAGAGTCAGAATACATTCTGTTGTTGTCCAAAACATGGCTTTTTAATAATTGTTACAACTTTGGGTATATTCTTGGGTGAACAAATTTCCTACATTTTCCTACCGTATGTCTACAGAAATGAAAAGGCCTTTCATTGAAAATGTGGAGAAAAAGATTGCTTAGCTTCTTTTCTAACATTTTGGAATGAAAATTGGAGCTGTAGTACAGGCATAATTTTTTAAGGTTGATCCAGAGATTGTTGTTCATGATGAGGAATATTGAACCATAAAGGAATCGGGTGGGGATAGGGGATAGTATCACATAATGTGTTTTGATATTTCCAATTTAAAAGAAATTCGTAAGATTTGAAATCTATTTATGTACACATAGCTTTTAGACATTGCAGTGGGCTTTTACTGTAGGAGTACCTAGAGACTTAACATTACTAGTTAATAGCAGGAAAAACCGAGAACACAAGATCTGACACAAGATATGGCAGAAAGTATTATAAGAAGAGAAACCCAGACAGAATGATAACTGACAAATCATATGGTTGGCATGGTTGTGGTTGCCGTTCCAAGGTTGGTTCAGTGGTAATAAAATGCTGTTTGTCTTGGTTGAATCAATTTGTTGGGTCAATTGCATAAAACATCATTAGGCAAGTGCATCTTTTCCTGCGGGATATCATGCTGTCTGGTGGATAAAGCTGCCTACAGGTTTCCAAAAGGGTCCAGCTGTGGTATTTTTTCTGTGTTTCAAGGATGATAGCCTTTATGAACTATACAATCCAGGAAAGAAAGACAGATGTAGTGTCGGTGTGTCAGCATGCAATGTTTGAATGACAGTGCTATTGTTTGCAGCTCACAGATGAGAGGAAAGACAAAGAGCAGCTCATTGGGATGATGGCAGCTCTGCTTGAAAGCTCCTCCAAGGGAGTGGTGCATGAAAGTGTCCTGGAAGATTATATTGTCACTCTTCATGGGACCACCCTGGGGAAAGCAAAGGTTGGCCAAACACACACGGCTTGTTGACCTGTTTTATTTCATTTTTCTGAGCCTTTCTTAGTTATCTAACTCTACAGTGTAGTATTCCTGGCTTGCCAGAAATTAAGAGGTATTGTATTGTAGTTAATTGTCATTTTTTGGGCAACAGGGTGTCTCAGGCAGGAAACAACATCGGTCACTGATGCTAGAATGGCTTGGAATCTCCATGCTGAGCAATTCTTTGAGGCAAATGGGTGAGATAGATTCTTCTCCTCTTTCATCGTTCTGAGCAGTTCCTAAATACCAGTTCAGAAACACTAGATGTTGAAATAACAGCTAACCTCAACAGCCAAAATGTTCAAATAATTATATCCTCGTATTTCAAAATAAGTTACAGAATAATTTGTATATATTAAATTTTGATGTTTGAAAATTAGATAACAGCATATTTTACATCTGCACTTTGTTTTGATTAGTAATGTACAGCCTGTAAGATATAGCATTGCTCTGTGGTCAGTAAATTTCAGTAAGGTACATTGACAACTGTATGTGTACTTTTTTCTTAGTTTTCAGTTTCTAAAAATTTATAGTTTTTAACATATTTATTTTGACAATTTTGTTTTCTATTTCATGTGCAGATACTGTTCAAATGTGAGAAAATAAGGCAGAGCAGAAAGTTAATGTTTTTTAACTCCTGCATCTCTCACATCGTCTGTTTTGCACCTCATTTCTGTACTCAAAGAAGTGAAATCAGATAAAAGATCAGTTCATCAGCCTCAGGAGAGGCTTTGACATCTATAAGAAAAATGATTTCTTTGACAAATGTAGCTTAAGAAATCCAGCAGAAATATCACTATATGGTTAACATAGTATTCCAATATTATTTTTACTGGAAGATGGTGAGGGACAAGTGTTAATTTTCAGAGTCAATGATGTCACTGGCTTGTGGGTCTGTGTGACTGGGGTCAGTGTGATGTCAATGGATGTCGCTGCAAATGAGTTTGCAGATCCTCTGCAGAGATAGTTTTTCATATTTGTCAATTATTGGAAAGCAAACTTCAGAATCCAACAGAATACATCAAAATACAATTTCAAATCATGTGATTTAATGTGATGAGGAAAGTGGAAATCTGTTAGAATTTAAAGAACCAGAGAAGACTTAAAAATAAAAAATAAAGCTTGTCCTGGAGCATATTAGAAGAGGGATTTTCAGATGGAAATCGTTCAAGTAAAACATATCCCCCCTCCGCCCACACGTAAACATTAAATAATGGGTTTAGCTGGCCGTCCACAGCACAGCCATGACAGCATGTCTTCATGCAGCTGGTTCAGTTCTCACGTCTCACTCACTGGTTGCAGAAATCCCAGACCTTCCCGATCGTGCGTCTGTGGAGGAGGACGACGACAATGAGAGGATGAGTGAAACGCGGAGTGAGCTCGGAGGGTCCGAGGAACTGGAAGCTTCCTCTCAGGAAGCCACAGGTACCAGCTGTCCAAGATTAGCTGTGGGGGAAAGGTCCACGGCGGCGCTACTCTTTGACAGAGTTTCAGACCGTCTTAATATGAGACGGACACATCGATGGATCTCACTCAAGGACACGCACTGAACCAGCATGTTTCAGTCTTTCGTCTCATTAAGGAGTTACTTCAGTGGTAGTTTTATACTTAATGGTTTGCATTGCGGTTACTCTTTCCTTTATAGGTTTTGATGATTTGGAAAGCACTGATCCAGAAAATCTCTGTCAGTCTGAAGGCGAAGAAGCTGAACCTGAAGATGGTAAATTAATCTTAAAGATACGAAATTTCATTAATGAATTGTAATTAATTACACTGTTACTGTAGCTCCTTGATTTATACACATCACAAGAACAATTATACATTTTGAAAAATCCTAATGAATTTATCTGCTACAGATTTAGTTCTGAGCTCTCCACTGTCAATCTACTCCGCATTACAACAGCGTGTAGAAATTGAAAGGGATTAACAGAGCAGCTGTTTATCTAGAAAGAAATATAGTATACAGTATAGCTGGAGCCAATGACAAACGAACTTTCAATACATTTTTTAATTGTTAAACTCTTATATGAGTTGGAAACAATGGAAATCACTTTTAGGTTTCTAAAAAACTTTATAGATTTATAAAAAAGATGATGGAACCACCAAACCCACATCTATTTACAGTATTGTATAAAGTTGAGTGATACCACACTTACAGTATATCATCCAACAAACAAAACAAACACCAATCAGAATGACAACTCTGCTTCAATTTAAGAGAATAATACTGAAGACGAGATAGACGAAGATGAAGTTGGTTCATTGCCAGATGAGATGAGCTCTTCTGACAAAGACGTGGAAAACGCAGCAAAAGTCATGGAGCTGGCAGACGCCATCAAACAAGAAGGTGTGTTATAGCAAAGCTGTCACATGGCAAAACTGACTTCTTAACGCAGCTGGATGGGGAAGAGCCTCTTTCTGAAGCTGAGTGGAAGTAGCGTCTCATCCGGGCCCCTAATATTCCCGCATGCAGTTCTTCATCGGGAGGAAATGGAGCACTTTTACAAAGCGCAGATGCTGGGAAAGGGCGGGGAATTAAGGCAGGTCTTTCTGTGTTTGTTCAGACAGCATGAGTGATGTTGCCAGCGTGACTACAGAAGGGGATGAGGCTGCATCTGACCTAATCCAAGTCACCGAAGAGGCTGACCTGGTTCAGGCTGAGAGAATGATGGAGGGGGATGACGTGCAGAAGCACATCCAGCATGCTCAGAAGAGAGTGGCCAGGACGCAGCAGGAGCTTCTTGTATACATCCCTGCAGAGCAGGAGGGTCCCGAGGAAGAGAACAATGAAGAAGCCCATGATGAGGAATGGCAGGTATGTTTATACAGCAGACTGTTGTATTTCGAGTCACAGAACGCCTGCATTGCAGTAATGGGCCAGTCAGTGATAGAATGTCATGTCTCCTCCCCTACCTGTTTGCAGTCTTTTCAGATTACAACACTGGTGACCCCTAGTGGCCCACCCTTGTCATTACACATCCACCTCAATGCAACAGGGACAGTATGCTGTAAGTGAAATAATTGCACTAGGACAATGACATCTATCAATTCTTCCATCATCAGATTTCAGATATCACTATCATTCCTACTAGGTACTGTGGCACCACACAGCCTACCCCAGAAACATATGGCTCAAGGTGGAAACACCCCCTGGAATAAAACACCAGTCTGTCTTAGGTTACACACACAGGGCTGATTCAGAGGCTCATTTGAACCTACCCAGTGTTTCATTGGAAGACTGAAGGAACCCGGAGCATCAGGGAAAAAGCTATGTGAACAGTGGGAGAGCATGCAAACTCCACACAGAATGTGCTCCATTCTGGAACCAAGCCCTGGACACAACACACTATCACTGACCACCACAACCCATCTACCAACCCATCATCAACCCATCATTTAATGGAAAATAAAATAGCAAATTTTCTATTCTGTTCTCAGATAACAAAAGAGATGAAGACAAAGCTGAAACAAGTTGTAAAGCAGGAGATTCAGAAAACTGAATATATGCTGGAAGAAGAAGCTGCTCAGATCGCTGACCTTTGGGCACTGTCATACAGACAGCGCTGGAGCCTATACCGGTAAACAGTGCCCTCTGTGGGCCACAAGAACAAATGCAGCCTGCTCAAGACTTATTTAAACATTGGGACAGGGGAATCCATTCTTGCCCCTGGGGATCCACAGATCTGCTGGGTTTCAGTGCAAATGAGCTTAATTATTTATTATGAAATAAGATGATGAAATCTTAACTGGCTTGTTTAGAGTCTTATCACGTTTTTTCTTCTCAAATGTTGGAGATTTCAAGTTACTTGAGAAACAGTAATTAAAAGGCAATTTCCTACACGAAAACAATTAGATGGTTGGAATGAAACCTATTATTTGATCTATGAAATGTTCAATTATTTAACTGAGTGCAGAGATGGGGAAATAAAGCAGAAGGTTTATGGGTCCCCAGGAAAAAGGAGTTCATCGTGCTTGTGTCAATTTCAATAGCAAGATGTCTCTGAATGCAGAGCAGACTGATGCCCACTGTTGTTGTAGCCATAAGGCTTGAGATATACAGCAACAGTATTTACTGTAGACTTTAGATTACACTTCTGGAGGGGAAAGACAAAACATTAACACAGTCTGCGGTTTTATTTTAAAATAAAGGTAATATCCAAGGTGTTATTTAATGTTTTGACCTTAGTTAAATAACAGTCCAGATCTTCTGTAGTTGACATGTATTCGGCCACAAGCCATTTCTCCACCGCGGTGACAGCCTGAAAGATTGATCAGCCCATTCTTCTCTGCCTTTGTTGTGTGGCTGTTAAATGGTATGAATGTTTTCCCAGGCTCTGGCTTCACAAATACCGATGTGACTTACGGGTCAGAGTTCTAGAGGACGAAAAACAGTATCAAAGGATAGTGAACCGCACTGATGAGCTGCGAAACCTGGAGGACGAGTCCATCCTTAAGACAGCCAGCGTCATCGGAATGACCACCACCTGTGAGTCTGGACAAGTCATTTCCAAGAATGGCTGTGATCTTGGGCAGGAAGAGAGCAGCAGATTCACGAAAGCAAAGGGCTATCCCAAGCTTATCTCCTACCATTAATGGAAAACCCCTCTTCTGATTACAGTCAGATAAGATCACTTTATTGGCCATATACAATTTCTTGCATTAGGAATTTCTTTTCGCGTAATCCAGCTTTCTCTCCATGAGACACACAGACAGGGAGGGAAGCTTGGGGTCAAATGGGGTCAGCCATTTATACGGTGCTGGAGTATAAATGGAGTAGCTGTGGTTAAAGGCCTTGCTCAGGGGCCCAACGGAGTAGGATTCTTCTGCTGGCTGTAGGATTTGAATCAGCAACCTTCCAGCCACAGGCACAGATCTTAAGCCACACCCACTCAGGAATAAAGTCTTTTGACCTGGGAAAGCCGAGAGGAAGTGAGTTACGCTTCGTGAAATTTTCATGCTTGTAACTCCAAGTGCAGTTTTGGTTTACACTGTTTATAATTCTGCCACAGAAAACACATTATGAGGATTGATCCTGTATTCTGAATGGAGTTTTGTGTACCTCCAGTGGAGCTGAGATACATGCAGCACAATTTCGTCCCCAGGTGCAGCCCGATACAGGAAAGTCTTACAGGACATCAAGCCCAAGATTGTCATTGTCGAGGAGGCAGCGGAGGTGCTGGAAGCTCACATAGTGACAACACTAACCCCCGCATGTGAGCACCTCATTTTAATTGGGGACCACCAGCAGGTGAGAGAGATACCCGCAGACACGGGAGGTGTTGTTATTTTGAATAAAAGCAGTGCCTCCCTAAAGCACAACAGAACATGTGCTTTTCACTTGATTGTACATAATGAGGCCTGGATTAAATCCAAAATACCAGCATGGCAGACAACTGTAAATTGTGGTGATGGCTGTTTGTTTTTCTGTGCTTCTAAGCAAATTAGTCTGCATCTAGTTGGTAATGTGACTGCCATGCACTGTCGATTTAAACTTTAATTGTGGCCTAAGACACAATGAGACATGATTGTCAATGAGACCTTGTGAGCACCCCTACTGAAGCACTGACATTGTTTCTGCAGTGTTTCCCTGGGGTGTATTAATTGTAGAACAAAGGCTGAATTCTACAGGTAAGTTACTAGATGGCACGCAATGAAAATGATAGAGTCAAGCGCCTGGAGAGACAATATAAGTGACTGAAAAGTAGACCACAGGACTTATTTTGTGCTGGAGGTGTCAAGGCCCCCTCTCATTTGTAACTGTTCTTAAGTTGTTAAACTGACACTCTGAACCCAAGTGAACATTTGATCCTAAACACTGCTGTATCCTGTCTTCTGAAATCAGGACTTGTCCTGGCCCAAGGCTACTGTCTCTACAAGTTGCAAAACATATCCTATCTCATTAATAATCCCAAAGATCACTCAAATACTTTACAGCAAACAACTAGGTTCTTGTTTTTTCGTGACTACCTTAATGCTCATATTATTGCAATAATATGAAAAACTTAATTTTCCATATTATTGCAAGGAGAATTTATGAGGATCATAGTCGTTTTTTTATTATTTGAAGGTAAAGTACCTTTCCAACCTAACCTTTAAATAATAAACAGTGTCCGTGTTTGAGAGGCTCATCAGAATGGATGTACCTTTTTTCCCTTAGACCTAGGTTACTGAGAAAAACCTGATTTGCTCATTGCTCTTGCTCATTGCTCTTCAATGAATCAGATTTCAGTGTTTGCAGAAACAAAAATTTGTGTTGTTTTTATTTTAGCTTCGTCCAAGTGCTACAGTGTACGAATTGGCAACAAATTTCAACCTGGAAGTGTCCCTGTTTGAGAGGCTCATCAGAATGGATGTACCGTTTGTTAGGCTTGACTATCAGGTAAATATGATGCCTTTTGAGTACTTTGTACACAAATGTGTTCCTTCAAGTGTTAGGATGTAAAGTACCTTTGCCAATGAACATCTGAGCACTTGTGTGTGATGGTCATGGTTTAGCTGCTCATGTGAGTATGCACTCTGTCTGCTCACATGGAATTTGCATCTTTGTTTTTCTTGAATGTTTTGTGGAGTAAAACATTCAGCTCACAGGGAGGTCGGTTTAGTAATTATTATTTATTGGATATTTTAATATCAGCAGCAAGATTATGTTCTTTAGTTAAGCTTTTTTCTACAAAAACTCAATAGATGTCTAGGAAAGATCATTAGAATCTGTTTTCCTGCAGGTGAAAGCATCTGTGTTTTGTAATGGTGCTTAACTTTATTACCAGTGTACATTATGATATTTGGTCTGATAAAGCTCCTCATATTGACTCTTATCAAATAAGGTTTAACTTTGCACTGATGTGAGTTTAGTAAACAGTATTAAAATTATACATTGAACTGTACCATTAGATTTTTTGTTTTAATATCCCCTTCTGTAGCATCGTATGCGTCCCGAAATCGCCCAGCTGTTAACTCCACACATCTATGACAAGCTTGAAAATCACATGTCAGTCAACCTGTACGACAATATCAAGGTAATCTTGCAATAGTCTTGTTTCTGCTACCCAATGCAAAAATGTTGTGCTGCCTCAATTTACCATGCGTGACAGTCCTCACCCTTCAATAAGGAGTCTACAGGGATCTGAGCACAAATAAAACAGACAACGGCAGTGCTATGTAGTGCAGGAGGCTTTGTTTCAGAGAATGTGCAGGTCTTTACAGCACATTCTTTACACCAGAGCAGCCGTCCCCAAGTCCCAGCCACCATGCATGTCGTTCATGCCCTTCTTATCCCGAGCAAAACCCCTAATTACACCCATGTGAGAAAGTGCATTACAACACCAATCACTGATGGTCATCTAATTAAATAATGAACACCCAATGTGGCTATTTACAACATTTAGACAGCCATAATTGCAGCTAGCCCCATCTTAAGATGCCCAGCCACACCAAGTTATTAGATTTGTGTTTATTAAGTAACAAAATGAGTACAGTGGCAACACAAATGTCTCAGTTAACAAGGGTTAAAAGTCTAAAATCTTTATTAATCTGTCTTTGCTATTTAACAATAATTTTAATGACAAAGATGATGCTTTAAACAGTCACTTGAGAATTGCAAATAAATCCAATAGTGTTCATCTTTAGCAGTAAATGACAGTGTGATAAGGATTACTTATAACAGGGTAGCTTCGCACAGGTCAGATTCTCTGAAACTTCCTCGATTTCTACTTAAAGTGTTTCCCTCTCTCAAGTACATTTCAGTATGGAACATATTTTAAATACATCTATAGAAATATGGTTAATATAAGACATCTAACATGATTATGAAATTTTACAAAACATACGAAAACACCTTGAGGGGCACAAATGAACTTTGACACGAGTTACACTTGACAAAAAACTGTACTCTGATTCCTAAGTATTTTTGTGTTGTTTGTATGTCATAACAAACTTTCAGCTTAATAATAAAACTAGCCTTGTGTTTGAAATCATAGTATTTTTTTATTTTACTTCAGGGTGTCACCACAAATGTCTTCTTTCTGGAGCACAAACACCTGGAAGAAAACATCCACGAAGGTCGAAGCCATCAGAACCTTCATGAAGCAAAATTTGTGAAGTCACTTTGTTATTACTTTATCTGTCAGGGGTATAAGCCTTCTCGGATAACAGTTCTGACAACATACACAGGGCAGCTGCACTGTTTGAAGAAGCAAATGCCCAAGACAAAATTTGATGGAGTCAAGCTGTGTGTGGTTGACCGTTACCAGGGAGAGGAAAATGATATTATTATACTTTCGTTGGTCAGGAGTAACCTGGAAGGGAAAGTTGGTTTTCTGAAAATACCCAACAGAGTGTGTGTTGCCCTCTCGAGGGCAAAGAAAGGCTTGTTCTGTATTGGCAACATGTCCATGCTTTCCAGGGTTCCTCTGTGGAGCAAAATCATGAATGTTTTGAGCAACAATGGTCAAATCGGTGAAGCCTTAATGCTGCGCTGTGAGAATCACCCTAAAACAATTACTTTTGTGTCTGACGAAGAGGATTTCAGCAGGGTGCCCCTGGGTGGATGCTCGCTGCCCTGTGAGTACCGTCTGAACTGTGGCCACGTCTGTACCAGGCTTTGCCATCCAAGCGATTTGGAGCACAAGGAATTTAGATGCGTGAAGCCTTGTGAAAAAACTCTGTGTGAGGTTGGGCACAGATGCCCCAAAAGATGCTTTGAAAAATGCGGTGCGTGTCAGGTGATAGTCACCAAGACGATCCCAAGTTGCGGGCACAAGCAGGAGGTGCCCTGCTCAGTGCCCCCGGACCAGTTTACCTGTCACATTCCCTGTGATAAGAGCCTGCCATGTGGCCACCCTTGTGTCCGTGAGTGTGGCTCCCCCTGCACTCACAACTGCCCGCAGTTGGTGACAGCTGACCTGGACTGTGGCCACCAGAAGAAAACTCAGTGCTGGAAGAAGAGGGAGGCCGAAGAAAAGAACAAAAGGATCACATGCTGGGTGAAATGCGATGCACAGCTGGACTGCGGCCACGCGTGCTCCGGAAACTGCACGGAGTGCTCCCGTGGAACGTCGCACATTCCCTGCCACTTGCGTTGTGGAGAACGATTGATCTGCTCCCACAGATGTCCAGGGAAGTGTCTGACAGAATGTGTGCCTTGTGCCGAGTCCTGTGAAACCAGGTGTTACCATGGGAGTTGTAAAAAGATATGCTCGGCGCCATGTTGGCCTTGCAGAAAGAAATGCGGCTGGGGCTGCAAACACTGCCGCTGCACGAGGCTGTGTTTCGAACCCTGCAACAGGCAGCCGTGTCTCAAACACTGTTCTAAGAAGCTGAGATGTGGCCACAGATGCATCGGCATGTGCGGAGAGCCATGCCCGGAGAAGTGCCGCGTGTGCAACCCCGAGGAAGTGCAAGAGGTGTTCTTCGGGAACGAGGCCGAGCCCAGTGCCCGCTTCGTACAGCTGATGGACTGTCGCCACATGTTCGAGGTGACGGGCTTTGATGCCTGGATGATGCAGGCTGAAGAGGACGAGGTCATTCAGCTGAAGGCTTGTCCCAAATGCCAAACTCCCATCCGCAGGAGTGTACGGTACGGCCCCATTGTCAAAAGAATGCTGATGGATATAGAGACTGTGAAAAGGAAGATATCAGAGATGTGTACAGAGCAAACCCTGAGTTCACTGAGACAAAGAGAGGGTCTCGGTATACATGTACCACAGATCCAGGACCTGTTGTCCAATTTAAGGAATCCTGAAATAGACCTTCACAGTAAAGTCTTTTACAGCAAACAGATCATTCTTCATACAAAGCTGGCCGAATTAAAACACAATGTTCAGGTGACCTTGCCAAGTAGAATCCTTCAGTTAAAAGTCAAAATGCAGATAGACCAATGTAATGAGATTATCTCGAAAGGGGAACGTGACATGACTGAATATGAAAGGGAAATCAAAAGGATTTCTCTCCTGGCGGAGGCCTACACCATATCTCACATGCGTAACAAATTTCAGACTTCATTATTGTTGTTTCCACAACGTGGGGAACTGGAGGAAATAATCAACCGACTCAAAGAAAGTGTGATGATGCTTAAAGAAGAAGAAATTAAAAATCTGAGAATAAAGCTTGACAGCATTGCAAAGATGCTGCATCTGCATGTGAAAGACAAGATGTTGGATGAGACAGGGTATACCGTGATTGATTGTACTATTTTTAAACAGCATCACTGGCGCAAGTGTGGTAGAGGGCACATTTACTTCACCAAGGAGATTGAAATGCAAATGAGAAGGTGCCCTGAGTGTGAAGCACAAAGCCAGTAACTGACCAGTGTTGCACCTTGTGAAGATATGGTTGTAAAATGAAATTCAGACACCTGTAGCATTAATATCACAGTGCAAAAGGTACAGCAAAAGTCCTTATTGTCGTTTCGATAAGGTGTTTGACGACACAATACTTAAAATAAGTCAACTTTTCCCAACACGTTCTCCCATTTATTTTCACAATGAGAACCAAGGAAAAGCTGTACTATCCCATATAAGAGTGGTTATAATAATGTGCTTCATTTGTGTTTAGCTTCTTGTGTCTGTAGGGAGCAGAGGGGAAATTGATTACTAGTATTATGGTTTGGTACCTGATATTTGTCAGGACACTGTTAACAGTTACTTCGTTTGTCTGACTTGATGAATGTTGTTGTGTAAGTACTAACTGCTCAATTTCTAATGCAAGTGTTAGCCAACAATACACATTATCATGCACAAGGCTTTGGATTAACAGTAAAAATGATGTTCAAAGAGAATTTTCCATTATCCATTAATTCTTTAACATCTTTTGAGTTCCTATTATTTACTATGTGATTTATATTATGAACATATTTTCATTATATATTGCTTTGTATTGATAAAATTTAAAGTAAATTAAAAATAAATAAAAAGTTAATTTTGTTACGTATTATAATTGTGTAGACAGAAATCATTATAGCAATGTAATTTGCATTTCCCTTGACTGAGAGTGATTATTTTTGGTTTTTAGACATCCTAAATTTGAAAAGTGTTTGTCTTTTAACTTGTTTCTTCAATCTAAATTGTTTCCAACCACTTCAACACACAGACCTGTACACAGTCTCCTCTCTCCTCCTGGCCATTAGCTAGCTCCTGCTGGTTAACCAACTGATGATGAGCAGACACAGGCGGGCGGGGGTGACGCTATATCCGACACGCCCATAATTACTTTATTTCCTACAGAGATCCATTTTCAAGAAAAACCTGAAAGAGGGCAGTTAAAATACTCAAATACTGGTACAGGGCTAATTCCAATTGAAAATCCCCTATGACCTTAGTCAATGTACAGATATGACCCAGATCGAGAACTGAAATCACTCATCCCACAATTAAGCGCTCAGCTGGAGCAGAAACCAGGTGCCAGTGTTCCTCCAGGACCAGGGCTGGAAGCTACAGGTATATCTCTCACACAGAGACCTGACAGCAGCAGGACACGTCAGCTTGTGCTGCGATCAGGGCACATGTTCCCCAAGTGGGCGCTCAAGGGGTAGCTTGAAGTGTGTGAAGCCCCAGCCTCAGTGGAGACCTTTAATATTGACTCTTTGTCCTGGAGGGCTGCTGTCCTGTCTGTTCAGGTCTTCATTCCACTCTGAACTTTTAACAACTTGTCAATCAGATTGTTCTTTTACGACCACTGATAACGTCTGGCTTACTGAGGTTTAACGAAAGATCTATAAAACCTGTCTGCTGAAATGGGTTCCAGTGTGTGACAGTTCTCAGAGAAGCCAGCAGGAAATTAGGGCTCTGCCGTTGCTGCCTGATAACAGGATGATTGTGCAGTTCAAGAGAGAAAAACAAAAACAGCAGTCATTCATGTGACACCTGAAGCCAACACAACACGCTCTGTGTGGTTTGTGCTAAATGAGGGATCACTCTGGACTCAGGTGATGAAGCTGTAAGAAATAGCAAGGGGTACTCTGGTCTCTACCAGTACCAGAGACTCTGTCAGACAATGCAACTACATATGGCCAAACTAAGCCTTAGCAGCGCTCCTTTCGGAGGATACGCGTGATATCGTCCTCTCTCACCGGAGCTCGGGAGCTTTGCCGTCACGCAGACGCAGCGCCCTTGTGCAGTCGCCTCCCGGCCAGCAGGGGGCAGCAGCCCGGAGTCCTGGCCCGCGGCGCCCGCGGTGCGCTCTTGCCGGGAGTGGGGGTGTGGGGCGGGGCGAAGCGTGGGAAGGGCGGAAGGGCTGGCAGGAGAGCGCCTGGCCGTGTTTATGTTTCTTGGGGTCTGAAACTCGAAGCGGATGGGCGAGCAGGGGGGTGGCATGGCTTGGAGATGACACGGTAATGAAAGGGGGTAAAAAAAAAAAACACATCTAGGAGACTGGTGACACGGTAAGTTTCATTCGGGAAATAGTAACGTTAACTTCGTGGGATCGATATCTGTGTGTGAGCACATCAGATCTCACCATCATGATCTGTGAACTGTTTAAAAGTTTTGCCAGTAAGTTGCGTGTGGGTGTTGTAAATTAGCTCAGCGTTTCCGCTCCCCTTTCCTTAAGCATAGCTAGGGAAAATCCGGATTTCTTCACCTTAGGGATGGTTTCGTGATTACACGGCCGGGGAGGGTGCCGACTCTGACTCCGAGCTGAGAGGCTGCGCTGGCAGAACATCTCGGAGGTGCGGACGGCTCTTATCTTACACCCCGAGGACCGGGCAGTGCGTGTGTGCTCACCCCGAAACCCAGCTCTCTCTCTCGGTGTGTGCTGGCTGGCGGAGTCTGTCTCCGGCAGCTCGGACCGCGCTTGTCTGCAGGTGCGGGTCGCCGAGTCCGGGCGACTCTGTTCGTGAGAGGCCAGTCAAACGGACTTCAGCTTCGTGTGTGTTTCTCTCCGCTAGGACGAGAACGATCCCCGACCCCTGTATGTGGGCTTTTCTCCCGGGGCTCCAGCGCCGCCACACCCACTGTCTCTGCTCCGTGAGACGGGCTGCCGTATCTGTGTCGTCCGTTGGCTGTTCAGGAGAGTGGGTGGCGTTTGGGAAAAGCGTATGAGACATTGGGGTACGTTGAGGAGAGGAAGAAATAGCCACTTTAGTCTTTTAATCTAAATTTTAACGTTAGTGATCGCAGTTTGTTAACGCAATACCCGCTGTCTCGGTTCAAACGGACGGCATGTAATAACAAGCCCAAGTCATTGGATGCAGCCGGAACAAATTCTAGGGTTTGGTTCTACTAATGTGTACTGTCTCTCTGAAGGTAAAGACGTGTAATTAATACGACAGCTTCCAGCCAGTCTTCGCTTATGTTTGCGGTCCTAACCGGGCTCTCGAAAAACGTAGTGGATCGCCTCCAGACAGAGTTCTGTCTGTTGACTGTTTTATTGTTTTTTATTTTTAAATGACAACCAGACGACACCCCCTTCGTGAAATCAGGTTCCCCGAGTGAGAATTCTCTGCTGCGCGGCGAAATCCTTCTGCCTAAACTGATTTAATCAAATGTGAAGTGAGGACCACAAACCCAGAACTAATAATGAGCCTTAATTAACAGGAGGACACGTCCCTTCCAGTCAGACACCTTCTCCCTCTGTGCCAGTTGTGAGCTGTCAGCTGTGAATTCTGATTTTCTCTGCATGAAATGGGAAGCGTCTAAACAGCGCCTTAGTCAAGCTAGCTGATTTTTGAGCAGTGCTTGGGAAAGCTCAGATAACAGTACAAGTGTTTCCTGATTTAAATACCTTGAGAGGCAGTTGCTGAACATGTCTGTATAAGGGATGTTCTCCGCAAACACTTGTATTTTATTTGAACACATGGGCCTTCAACCGGGCTGAAAAGGTTTGTAATCTGCTGTTGAACAGGTGTGCTAAACAAAAATATGCTGTTATTTCAACTGGAGACATTTCATTTTCTTAATTGATTGGTTGGCAGATGCAGATTTTAAGTCAAAGACCTTGAAAGTGCTTCTATGGAAAATTGTACTTGTCCTTTTTAAATGTTTCATATAGAAAGATGGGTGTGACGACTCTTCTGAGGTTTGCCTGCTCTGCAGAAGTCTCTGAAGACATGAAGACACTTTTGGCCTAGCACGTTCAAGGGAATATTTAATACTTCTAAAAAATGGGTGCAGCAAGAGTGCTATGATTTAATCTTTGAAGAATGTAGAGGCTGAAAGCCTGTGCCAGGTTTTCTTCTCTGGATGTCCTTGCGCTGTTCTAGGCAGGACTGTATCTCTCTTTGGCTGCGGGGTTACTGTGACACACTCCTCAGGCCCTTGCTCTCGTGAAGAAGGCTTCCGTTTTTAATGCCCACGGTGGCTGCGTTGTCTCGGCTGCAACCCTAAGAGTTCAGAGACAAAGGCAGAATCCTACACTCCTGGGTCTTTGTGATCAGCTCTGCCATGTGTCTCACCCTTGCCAGCCTGCAGGGCCGAGCGGTGGTGAGCCCTGTATGGACTTGCAGCTGTAGAGATGCTACATGTTTAGAAACCGACAATAAAACACTTTGACAAGTGCTTTACAAAAGGCCTTAATATCTCACATGAAGGACCACACCTGCAGTCTCCTGTAATCAGTCCTGTAGACTCTAGAGACTGGGGTGGAGGAGACTTTGCCTTAAACTCAGGCCTCAGGTGCTCTGATGGATGTTGCCCGTCTGGAGTTGGTCAGCAGGTCTGGACGGAGGGAGTGTGTGTGTCTGTTTCTGGTGAGGAGAAGGTCGTTGCTGTGTCCCTGGCAAGGAAGGTGAGGCCTGCAGTGGGAGTGTGATGGCAGGGAGCACTTTCTGTTCGTGCTGGTAATGAAATTTAAGGGTCAGTTTCCATGGCGATAGTTGTTTTGCAGTCAGTTTGTTTTGAAAGCAATAAAAAAACTACATAAGCTTCTGGTAAAAGTTATTTTTCATTTAATGTTCATCAGCTGCTTTGCTTTGAGCAGTTATTCTGATTATTACTACTGCTTTTATTGGGCTGATGCTGTGAACCCAAGAGACTCTGGTGCTCGTTTACGCAGCTGGCGCACCTGTGTGAGGCGCCCTTGTCCTCCTCAGCGGTGCAGCGGTAGCGTCTCTCCTGCAATCTAAACCCATGGTCCTTCACGCTGCGGTTCTGAGCTATTAACTGTTCAGCGCTCGTACTGGTCGTCCGCTGTAAAGCGGTTTAGTTCTGCTTTAAGAACCCTGCTGGCCCATTAAGCTTTTTCAGGGCAGCCAGGTTTCATTGTCTTGAATACAGGTCTGCCTGGTGCTAAGAAGATGGGAAAGCTTACAAATGAGAAGAGACCATACAGCCCATCTGAGCCGAACAGGCCAGGATAATGAGGCAGACACCCTGGTCACTGTAGAAAGTGCAGTCTAGGCCTGTAACTGGAAAGTCATGGGCTCCAATCTCAGTCACAGATTACTCCAGTAAAACATTCAGCTGTATAAATGGGTGCAAATGTAAGCATCAGCTGAATATACTGGTAAGTAATGAGCAGCATCTGGAATGTCTTGGCTGCTGTCAGGCTCCCCTCCACACATGCTCTGATCAGCAGGTGATGTTCCCACTGTGCTGCAGCATGTCCCACTGTTAGGCTGGGCTTCAAGGTTTTTTTTTTAAGTTCACATCGACTTTCCTCAGTGGTTCCATTGCAAAACGAGAGATTTGTTTTCCTCATTTTCTTCAGCGATGGAACATGCTGTAGGCATGCAGCTCTCCTTCCTAAGAAGGGCTATTAAATGCTATCAATCGTCCTGTTATTGTGCATATAAACTGTATTGTAAAGCCTGTTAAAATCCACAGTTCAGTAGTGAATTATGTAATTCAGTCTAGTATTGATGCAGTAAGATTTTATAAAAGCTTGTGCAAATATTTTTCCATTTAAGAAAATTTGGAAAATACAGAATAAAGCAGCTGAGGAGTCTGTTTGTGATGTATTTATGTAACATTTTTAAATGCATCAGGAGAAACATGAAGAGAGGTGCATTTAAAAAGAAGTGCCTAAGGACCCTTCTTATACCATTTATTTTGGAAACTGAGGATCATTTTTCAGGAGTCCACTTATATTTGCCCACTCTTGATAAACTTATCATCGGTTTCGCTTTAGCAATCGTGAAGGGAGGAACTGAAAGACGTCTGTGCCCAATGTCCACCTTTTCCTTCATACCTGAGTTTTTGTGAGTTAAGGGAACATTTTATCTTTGCACCTTAGTGATTAATATTTATCTTGTACAGTTAATGTACAAAAATCGTATTGTAGACTGTTTAATCTTGCATACTACAGGGGTTAATTCCTTTTAAATAGTTTATATCCCTAAACAGACAAATTAACGCATTGATTATTCTTTCCAACAAGTAAGGAAATGGTAAGTTGTAGGTAATATACACTTCTGTATTAAAGTGCGACTGATATAATTTGCACTAATCTTGTAAAAAAAATGTATAGTGTACATGTAAGCTTCTCAGAGGCTGTTAGCAGGCACTTGTTTTTTTTTTCCTTCAGGAGAAGGTGTTCTGTACCCTTAAGTGAATATCTGAATACACCTGCTTAGACTGTAGCTGTTTGATGTCCATAGTTTCTGTTGCTCTGCTGGAGATCTGGAATGCAGGAGGAGATGTACAGTAGCTGCACTCGGGTTTCTGCTTCTCCAGCTTCTCCAGAGCACAACGACGCAGGGCGGCCAAGTAACTTCTTTCTTTCCGACCCTGAATGCCAGAGCTGGGTCAGCAGGCTAGTGGGCGACCCTTCTCCTTAACATCAGAATGAAAAAAATGAGGTTCTGATGCTGATGTATTAGTATACTGCCCTAGTTTTATTCTAGCATTTATTTTGTCAGAATAAATTAATCTAACAATTAATTAACAGCATATGCATTTTTTATTCACTGGTTATCTGTTTTGGTAGAGAATTAGATCTCGGGGTTGCGGAGCTCAGCTCCCTCAAGACCCCCCCGAAGCCAGTGCCGTTCTGAGAATATAGACTCAGGCCCAGTCCTAGTGTAAGGCTTTGTCCTTTCAGCAGCGTGGGGTGGCTTGTCAGAGAGTAAGAGCTCTGCCAGAGTCCTGGTGTTTTAGTATCATTGTATGTTAGCTCGACATTGTTACTAACTCATAAGCATGCTGAGGTACTCTTAAATCATTTTCTAGTATCTCCGTTTTTTGAAACTAATTACTCAGTTTTATTCAAAGGCATATCCTTTTTTTTTCTTTAGGAGTTGCGCATTAACGCTTTGTGTGTGGACTGTAGATCAATAGATTTGTCAGTTCTGCTGCAAGCGCTGATCTCTGAAAGGCAGGAAGAATTGTTTGACATCTGTGTCAAACGGAAGAAACCTCCTGTTTTCAATAGGTTTTACTTCTAACACTCAGTAAAAATACCACGGACTCAGTCCAGGTCAATACTGTACATTTCACTGATCTTGGATATCAGCAAATGTAAATCATTTAAACCTACCTTCCTGTAAAGAATTCCTGCCGACACATGAGGTAGACATTTACTCTTTATTAATAGATTAGAGGAAGCCCCATTTATTCCCATATTCCTTTTTCTGCTAAAAATACAAAAAATGTACATTGTAAACCAGGGAATTGAGTAATACAATGAAGGTGCTTTCTGAATAACTGGATTATATGTGCTGTGTGACTCTAGGGGGATTCCTATCCTTCGCTCAGCGATGTGCTTTGGTTTGCTTTCAGGCTTTGAAGAATTTTCTGCAATATCCTGTCACCATACAACACAGCATCACAGCCTGTGTTTTGAGGCTCTTCTTGGCAAGAAAATATTACTTGAAACCTAGTTCTCTCTTGATAATGCAGCATCTAAACATTAAGTGCACTATTGAAAGGTAAATTCTTTGAAAACGTCAAGATAAATGGTGGTTTCTGGTGAATGTGGGCAGCCATGTACTGCCGGATATCCGACAGACACCAGCTTTTCTGTGTGCTGGGTGGTAAATTCATCAGCCCATTTCGGTTCAGGTTTGTTTAGTTTTGCACTGATGTCACAGCTGATGCTTTTTGTCCAAGTAAACAGTTTTCTGGACACAATGTAGAGTAAGTGCCTTTCCAGATGGTTAAACAATGCTAATATGAAACCAAAATCTCAATAATCCCTGTGTGCCAATTAGGATTAGTGCTGCTGATTATAGTGTTGCTGCAGCAGGACCATTTGTATGTATTATTAATGTGCAGACAGATGTAATCAGGGAAATTGAAAATGTCAAATTGTTCAGCTGCAGCCTGTCTATAAAAATGTTAAATGTTCAACATTCCTCATAAATTTAATAACTGAGTACCAGCAAAACTGTGTATAAACCCTTTTCTTACATAACCCTCATCCTGCACTACAGGAAGAAAGAAGATCTGCTTGCTTGCCTACTCGCAGGATGAGCAGGTCCACCCTCCAGTGTGGAATGTGGTCACTTGAGTTATCAAGGACTTGATAAAGGCTTTGGGAATGTGGGGCTTTGGCCAGCTGTAGAGGACCTCTAAGGGTGCTAATCAGGATGCAACTGCTTAGTGTGCTAGTCATGTTACAAGCTGTTGAAACCAGGAGGCGTTTCAGAAAAATCCACCCTGATTCCTTTATCTGTGGAGGACTTACCCTGCAGCCTTGCCAACAGAAAGTCCCTATTCAAGGAAAGCTCTCCTCTTGAGGACGGCTAATGCTGACATGACCACATACCTGCCTGACCGCACCCATCCCCATGCCGCTTGGGCACTGAGGCCTTTCTGGCCAGATGAGAAGGTGACACTTGTGCCATGAATGCCTAATGTGCCAGACTAGGGCCCCTTTGAACATTTGTGGGATGAGCTGGGATGATCTGTGGCATCTAGGGCTCAGAGACCAGGCAAGCTTGTCTGGGAATGGAAAGGAAAGGCTTCCACAACCTGGTGCACTGCATGCATTGCATGTTTACAGTTTGTCTAAAACTGTGCATTGCTATTATCCTGGAACTGTCACAGTAGAACACCTGTTGATTACAGATGACATGCCATGTCTGTTCAATCAAATCTTAGTTCACTTTTTACAGAAACAATTGTCACTCTTGTCCCCAAGACTGAGAGTGCATTGCAGTTAAGTGTTAAATGTCATTTGTTGCTGTGTATTTATAGAATTTATCACTGAGCCAAGTTCGGCGGTGCATCGAACCACTTACCTCAAACTCTGACAGATTTTCTAAATTTGCTGCAAAACTTTCTTGACAAAGCATTCATCAATATTCTTGTTGCTGTTGGTAGGTTAACATCAAATCATGTAGAAAGCATGTGTAAATAGTTTTTGCAGTAAAGGGTAAAAATACTACTGTGCTTTTTTCTTCATTCCAGGTAAAACTGGAAATACATGAAAGTTGTTGAATTTTGGAATTTCTCACTGCATGTAATGAGTACGGGCAGAATTTTAGATGTTCTTTTTCCCCTATGAAAAACAGATGGACTTGTGTAGGTATAAATTGACTTTTCAAATGTAAATTAAAGCCTAATATTTTGTTCACCTAGTAAAAGCTCCAGGTGGTTGGGACCCTCTGTAGGTTGCAACTCACTATGGATGCTTTTGACATGAGGACTTTTTTGCCATCAAGTGGCTTTAGATTTCTAATGTTTCTTGCTTGGATGATGTGGATGACATGGATGATAACTGACCGATTGGGCTCAGTGTGCAAAGGCTCCTACCATTCGGAGCCATAAGGTGTCTGACTCGCCGTCGGTCCCAACGTTGGCTCCCGCATCCGCTGGGAACTCAAACCCAAATGCGATGGAGGTACAGGGAGCAGGTTTGTTAGGTGTGTTCTTATGAGGAGATTTACAAGCTTTACAGTAAAAGTTCAGCATCCAGCAAATCCTGTCCAAAAGAAATGAGAAGAGCTGCTGCTAGCCACACCTGTAATTTGGTGCAATCTATTCTCTTATTTTCGGTTGTAGGAGAGTTTTCTGACGTTAAAGGTGGTTTTCAGTCTTTCCAGTAAATCGAGTGGAGATGAGGATGGAGTGGTTCTGTGAGCGCGGCGGCTGGTCTGTGTGTCTGGGGCCTGGGCGAACGCACTGCTTGGCAGTGGGCAGGCGTAGAGCTGCCCGGCCTTGTATCTCTGTGTGCTGGGCTGGTCGCTGCCTCGTGGCTGCTGGGGTTGGGCAGGTGCAGAGAAGGCAATCAGTCAGGTGTCAGTGTACTGATGTTGCAAACAAAAAAATCGAAACATTTACACTGTGGGACACCTTTTCAATTTTTCCATTACACATAGAATAGTTTTTCACATTCTTGACCACATGCCTCCCCAGTATCTTTACTGGAATTTTTCGTAGGTCTCTTGCAGAAGCTTTGGACTTGACCTGACTTGGCAAGTTTGTTTGTGTAAAAGGGAGCTTTAGGGCATTCATAGCTAGGAGCAGGAAGTCACATGTTCTGTATGCTTACAGTAGCTTCTGGTCAAGGCTATTTCAGTCTTAATACAATACTGGAGTAATCTCAGGATCCACCTGTATTCACCTCTCAAGATATGTGTTGTTTATTTTTTACATAAAGCGTGTGCATTTTAGTGTTTAGAATTCTTTTAGCCTCCCAGCAGTGATAAAGATTTCTTCCAACTTCCACTGTTTGACTGTATCTGCAGCAGCTGCCGTTGCTGGCTTGAAAAGCAGCCTTCTGACATTGAAACAAAATACTCTTACAGTGCCATTGACTTTTTTTTTTATATTTCAGTGTAAATTACAGAAATGCTGGGAAGGTTATGTTTCAGTCTTTATTAGAAAGAATGAAAAGCTTGTGTTAGGTTTTGCTATTAAAAGAGACTTTGAAGTTTCAAAAGAAATCCTTTGCTGGTCAAACCTTGTGTTCCTGTGGTTCTACAGAGCTGGGTGAGTGAAGGTACTGCTGAAGGAATGCAGATGGCATTCTAATTAGCATGAAGATGAACCACATGGCACAGAAACAGATTGGGGCTGAATCACCAGCGTCTGTAACTGTGATGCAGGACGAGTTGCTTACAGAGTGCTTTTTCTTTTAACTACTTTTGTTATTCCTCAAAATAAGTTCTGGTCATCTGGTGAATGGCACAGCTTGTTGGTTAGGTTGTCACCTAAAAGATTTCTGGATAGTTAAATGCTGTATATTGTGTTGTGACTTAAAGGTGTTGGTTGTCCTTGTTGCTTTTTCAAAGCATTCATAACAAGACCATTCTTTTCTCAGTCCACATTGGCTGTTTTATTGTTTGCTTTAGCTATTTAATTTCCAAAACTACGCCAGGAATAAAATCCCATAGGGGGCTTGTATGGAGTAGTGTAGTGTGAAACCAGGTAGAATTAACTTTTATTACGATGTGCATTCTGTACGTTTACCTCCTGGGAGTCCTATCAAGGATTTTAATATGTTGGAGTACCGTGACTTTTCCACAATGTTCCGTTGATCCTAGAGACGGACACTTCTGAAATATGTGAGGAACATTAATGAAATCAGGAAACTACAGTTCAAGAGACAGGAAGCATGTCAGAATCAGAATAGCCTTTATTTGTGTACATGAACAAGACAATAGGCATCATTAAGACAGTGCACATATAACTAGAAGTTCTAATTAAGCAAACAGACAGCCCTAGCAGTGAAGCTGTTCATATGCTGGCGGTTCTGGGTTTAATAGACTGGTAGTGTCTTCCTGAGGGAAGCTGATGAAACAGCTGGTAACCCGGGTGGGAGGGGTCATCAGCAGTCTTTCCTACCTGCTTCTTTGATCTGAAAAGTTTGCCCTTTGGAGCGCGCAGACCAAAGTTATAATATAAGCAGTTATATTAGAGTTGGTTGAGAGACACCAAAGTGTTTCAGTTGGTGCAAAAGTACAACTCAGGAAATAGTTTATCTTGTATAGGTATTTAATTTAGAAAGAAATAAGTTTTGAATTCTGCCTCATCTTGTAGGCCTATATTATTAATTTATCTTGCTTTAAATGTGAAAAGGAAATGCTTGTATAGATCTATGGTTATTTTCAGACCATTTAGACCACCAAGAAGAAGTCCTGTAATGCAAAGCGTGACTTTATATAATTTTGAAATTACTTTTTTCAGATGTTGTTATTAAAGATAAAGAACAGAACATTGTATAAAGCCACAAATGCACTACTTACATTTGCACATCTTTGGGGCTAGTTCGCTTGAACTAGATTTCTTTTATCCTTGGATCACAGTCTGTGATACAATTGTATGTACCGTGTGCAGTTTGTCAGATTTGTGTAAGAGGTTGCAAAAGGGTGTTAATTTGGTATTTTAATTAGATATGCCACATTTTTACAACATATAAGAAAATTAACTAATCTTACCTTTGGTAGTGTTGGTGTTCTGTAAATGTTTCATTTTATTACACACATCTGAATAATAGAGAGTAAAATGATTAATTACAAGGTGGAGACACCATGAGTGATACGATTGTAAATCCCACACCTGATTCTACTATACTCTATACTCCTGTGACACTGGCTCAATAGCCAATTTGTTGTTTATCTTTTTATTATTTAATTAACCTTTACTTGTTCCTTATTGTACTACTAGTTTAACAGCTTTGCCAGACTATGACTTATCTGGGCTGATACAGGTCTGAACCAGTTCATACACCACTTGTTAAACCTGCTCTCTCTGTAAAATGCCAGCATTTTCATTTGCATTTTCATCATTCACGCCATCCTTTGTTTGAAATAATACTGTAAAAAGCTCTAAGACTCTTTTTCAAAGCGTCTTCCTCAAGTCAGTTTGGCCAGGTGAGCATACTGTACCTTAGAGAGGTTTGCTCTGTTTCAATTCATTGTGAAAGTGTAACATCTCTATCATGTCAGTGCGATACATAAAGGCCTGGAGCAAGATGATAATATCGGTGCTGTATATTTATATATAAATATTTACACACGTATGGGAGTTGCTGTTGACCCATAACTCTGAATGACTGTACTTTGTCAGTGAAAGCTCACGGGTTTTAGTTTCTGGCTTTTGGTTTCTTTTTCTACTACACTAAAGAAGACTCTGTAATATATTGATGTTACGCTTTTTTCAGTTATTATATTTGTTCTTAAATATGTGTTCTTAAATATGTGAACCTTTATTTTTAAAATTGATCATTTCACTTTGTTAGTGCTCTTTTTTTTCCCTCATTGTGTCTTTTCTGTCAAAGCTACAATAGATTAAGCGGTTTGAGGAATCATGCAGAGCAGATTGGCTCTGCTCTATCAGTGAGCAGATGTGATGAGATGCTGTCTCTGTAATTTCTAGGGCAGTTGGGTTTAATTACATTTTCTGAATACAGCCCCTTAGAGCAAGTGCTGTAGCTGATGGGAAGAAACCTATGAAAAACTCTCTGCAAGATGAATTCCTGCCATTTATTTTGTTTTCAGTAAACACTTGTTTTCAATTCCTGCCAGTACCAAGGGGAAGGTTCTGTGATGACCATCGGTTCTCTGTTACTTTATGCAGATGATTTTTTGAGGTGGGTGAAGTTTGAATTCAGGATGATTTAGTGGATCTTTCAAGGATATAGATGGGCAGGAAAGTGGAACAGTTTTGTCTTCCTTTTCATCTCGTCTTCCTTACCTCTGCCAGTGCTGGAGAAAAAGGCTCTGGCCAAGATCAGTGGAGCAGAGTGCCAAGAAGTTCACTTGAGATTTGCCAGTAGTGGTAGTGATTGATAATAAGGGGGAAAGGTGGGAGCTTTTTCGCAAATAGAGGTTCTCATTCAGGAGTACGGGTAAGAGCCCTGGGCAACAGCAGCATGCTTGCATACCAGCCCTGCTGCAGGGGTAGTCTGCCATTGGAGCAGAGTGGGTGTAGCAGACACCCACAGCTGTGTCAGCCCCAGTGTGGACATGTAATAATTTGTTGAGCTGTTATTATAGCACTGCGCTGATCAAGACACGAACTCCAGTCAGGGGAGCAGAGTAGCGTTCAGTGTTTCCACATTTCCTCCCGACAGCTCTGCATAGAGGGCTGATGAAGCACAGAGGTATTTTAAATGCTACTTCACATCTTGCTTTTAGATGTTTTTGTGTGATATTCGATACGTTTTTTAAAAAAGAGGATATTGGTGAAAGGTCCACTTAAGAATTTATAAGAGAAAACAAATATTTACTTATATTGGTATTGTTTTGACTAATGTAGCTGAATCTTGTTTTTGTTAATTTAACATGTGTGAATGTTTTTACCAATAACAGTCTTTCAGAATTCTGAGCATATGTCTATTGTCATCAATGAAACTCCCTTCAAGGCTCTTCTGAAGAGTAAATACCATTCACCAATGTAGGGTAAAAAGTAACAGTTCACTGATCTGTGACCATTTATTCAGTCAGTAAAACTGACATCTCTTATGTCTCCAGTGTGTTTTTTAAGTTCTTTCATGGAGTTCTTTTCAAGTTCCATCTTGAAGAACCAGGATTCTGTATGATGTACTGCAGTTCAGTGTTTGTTTTTTTCTTACTTCCAGAAAATGAAAAATATCTATGTGTATTTCTTGTGGGTTTGTGGTTATAATGATTCAGACCTAACGTCTGAACTTGTGGTCACGGAAATTATTCTCAAAAAAAGCGAAGCCTATCACGCAGTTTAAGAAAGAAAGATGCACATCTGTCATGAGGAAATTACCTGCTCTGAATGACCTGTGCCTGGTTTTGGTTTTCCACTGCATTTGGAGTTTCTGATGACCGTCGAAGAGGAACACTCTTGGAGCTCTGTGGAAGGACAGAGATTTCGACATTCTGTAGCTTGTGCAGTGATGAGAGGTGCACTGCCATCGACAAACAGCAGCGCAGCAGAGGGCCCGGGAAGAGATTGCCCTCGTGTGACGTCACTCTGCTCAATTGTGTTTCGTCATGGCGAGCGCTGGTCAAAGTCAACGCCCCGTCTGAGAGGGCGGAGGCACCGGTGTGAGATTAGCGAAAACCGAAAAAAAAACAAAAGGGGTGGGGGGGGGGGAGAAAAACGCGCAACCTGCCCCAGTGGAGATACACGGCAGGACAGGCAAGAAAAAAAAAATGAAAGAAAAACGATTGCCTTATGCTCGGTCTCAATCCCCCTGCGGGACAGTCACTGGAAGGTTCTCCCCTTGCGGGGAGAATCTGCTCTTAAAGAGCTCAGTGAGTCTTAAAGGGCCCCACAGCTGCGGCTCGTCCTTAAGCGCTTTGAGAAGCCACCTTTAAAGGTGCTATATAAAATAGTTTTTTTTTATTATTATTAATCAGCCAGGGCAGCTGTGGTTGCTAATCCAGGGCTCCGCCTCCACACTGAACACGCCCCCCCCCCCGCATGATGCCACACTCCGTTTTCTCATCTTCCACCTTTTTGGACAGCATATTGACCTCTGTGATGCTTGGTAGGGTTTCCTAGTTAGAGAGAGATCACTTTATTAGCCACATACAATTTCTTGCATTAGGAATTTGTCTTTTCACATACCCCAGCTTGCTCTCCATGAGACACACAGACAGGAAGAGAAGCTTGGAGTCAGAGCGCAGGGTCAGATGTTGTACAGCACCCCTGGAGCAGCTGGGGTTAAGGGCCTTGCTCAGTGGCCCAACGGAGTAGGATTCCTCTGCCGGCCGTGGAATTTGAACCGGCAACCTTCAAGGCACAGGTGCAGATCCTTAGCCACAGAGCCACCACTCAGTCCCTAGTTGATATTTTGTTGGAGCCCCTGGCACAGGCCATTTGACAACATAAAAGCATCTTTCTCTTTGAAATGCTGGGAGACAAACATCATATTTTACTCCAGGCTGGTGATGGTTCTACTTCAGTTTTCCTTGTCTTAAACCTGGATGCTACCCTGGGGTTTTGAGTTCTTTGGATTCCTCAGTCTTGCTTTTCAGACTATTGTGTTATATATTCCTGTATTCCAGCATCCCTTTTCCAGCTTTTTGTGAGCGACAACATATTTTTTGTCTGTATTTTGGTGTCCCATTTTAATAACTTCTGAGCTATCCTGTATATACTCTAATTATTTCATGACCTCGTGTACGTCTTCACTTCAAAATGGAAGTATGATTTCTTGGCAGTTGGAGTTGTCTGTCTTGGACTTGAGTATCTTGGATTGCTCCTTAGCCACATCCAGGCTTGGTGCAATGAGCTGTAACAGAAGAGAGGTGAGGACAGTGTACAAAATGGGAAGGTGCACTTATCAATGATATAGTTTTTTCAAAATATTAGCTTGTTTGCTTCATGGGAGTTTTTCTAGTATAACCCCATTATGACCCGTATTGCATAATTGTCTAATTATTATTAATATTCTAAGAGAATGAGTATTTTTGACTAAAAATGTCAAAGTTAGTGAAATCTCATGCTTATCTGTGGTTTCCATTCTTAAAAGTATTATCTGATTGTAGATTAAATGAGGGTAGCATGATGCTTTGGTCAAGCTGAACCTGACAATTTAAATGCCTGAATGAATTAGTTTTATGCAGGGGCTTCTGTTGGCTGTAAGGCTTGTCTACTTTCAGTGTTAGTCTTCCCAAATCATTTCTCAAGTTGTTTATTCCAAAACAGTGTGATATAGCCAACATCATATGACTTCGAAGACATGGATAGGCTGGGTTCTGTTTGCCTGGCTGTTCTATTACAGATTTGTTTTGTCAAGACTGTTGTTTGTGGTGTGTTGTCAGGTTCCCTGAAGATATGCTGACCTCACTGAGACGTGTTAAGCAGGGAACAGACAGGCTTGTATAGAGTCCCTAGCTGCCTAAGGATCCCTCTAAAGTAAGGGACACGGTAGGAAACAAGGCTGTGCTAGCTCAGGTTTGCTGTTCAGAAAATTACAACACAATTAAGACCACACTCTCTGACCTGACAGGGAAGTTGTGGTCTTTATCGTTTAAGAGGGTTTATACAGAAAGGAATGGGCGACTAACAACGGGCTAGTAGTTGCATTTGTGTTTGAGTGGGTGATTTGCCTGAAACAGAAAAAATGCAGTGTCGTCTATATACTGTATATACACCAGAGTGGCTCACGTGTCAGATGATCTGTACTCTTTAAAAAAGAACCTCTCTCATTCATCTAAATGTAAAGCAAAATCCAGTACAATTATTTTCTTAGAGTAATATGGTCCAGTGTTTTGAGGTTTTCTTACAATTAATAGCCTAAAATGTGCAAGAATATTATGATGTTCAGTACAGTTGATAAATCATAATTCAGATTTTGCACTGATGGCTTGATGAAGAGCTTAACTACATTCGCAAGTTATTTTAATATTTAAGACTTAAATCTTTAAGAGCACAGTAGTTCAGTGTTTAATGATAAACAGTGTTGATCTTGCAAACCCTTGTAAAATTTGTTTTAATATGTGCTGCTAAAGGAAAGTGACTTTTGTACTGCATTAGTTGAGCTTAATGGAAACTTAATGGAGTTAATGTTGTCAAACAACTTAACCAGCAAACAATTACACTAATTTTTGTCACTTTGTCAATGATGAAAGTGATGAGGAACAGTGAAACCTTCTCATGGATTAACATGACTCATTTTTCATTGACTTTTTATAAAACTGGCTAATTACGAATATTGCTTTTCACAGCATTCTCCGGACAACTTCTTTCCTTCCACAATTCATGAACATTTCAAAGTGCAAAATTGTTTGGATGAAAAACAAATGAGTAATGGCAAGCTATAAATGCAGAGAGGCCGAAGGAGTCTGGGTATGGCTTCTCCGTGTGGTTTTTGGCAGGTCCCAGTAGTGTTTTTTTTTTCTGCCTTTAATCTGTCAGTTGTGATGAACAAATCATTATCGCATATTTTTTCATTTTTTTATCTTCTAGCATAAGTACGTAATGAGAACACATCACAACTAAGCCTAGAATGGAGTTGTACTGGTACATGTAAGTATAACAATCCCTTTTGTTTAACTAGTGCTGTAGATCCCAAGGGATAGCCAGCTGTTTTGCATACAGGAGTGGACCCACTTTCGTGAGACACAGCAGCCACAGAGAGCCAGTTTCCCACACTAGCCAGCAGCTTGAGCTTTCTCTTCCTGTGTCCAGTGACCCCAGGTCTCCACAGATACTCTCTCTTCTTGTTGTACAAATCTTGTTTCTCCTTTCGATTGCTGTGTTGTTGAGTTTTTTCACGAAATGGGCTCACACTGATATGTGGATTCAATCGAACAGTCATATGTCATATTGGGAAGCGAGATGAGAAGGTTCCAGTTTTGTTCAATATGCAGATCTGTTATGGTACGTAGTGCACCCATCAACACAGCGAGTCGCTCTGATGCCGCTGATTATGCAGCGAGCAGAAGACGGCGCTCACGGTATGTTGAACAAGGTTATTCCATTGTATCACACTGCAGGACTTCATCTTTCTTTTTTTAAGTTTCGGTAATACAGGAGAGCTTTCATGGCGTTCCCTGAATAACTCTTTTTCTGCACCTAGAATTGTGATCATTTTCATCATCATCAAGATCTTCTTCTACGTGTGCTGGTACCGCTCCCGGCAGCGCCAGCTGCACGCTTACCTCAGCAACCCCCGCAACGCTCAGATCGTCATCGTCGGGGGCCGGGCCTACCTGCACCAGATGTGCGAGCGGCAGAGTGTGAGTGTCCGTTCCCGTCCGGCCAGCGGCAGCAAGCGCCCTGTCCCAGCGCTCCCCAGGGGCCTGCCCTGGCTCACAGCAGGCAGTGCATGCACTCGCACCCTGGCAGTGATCTCATACCAATTAAACCCCAGCTCCCCTGGTAGTGTGTTGATCAGCTATACTGGGTCATTTCTGAGTTGTTAATACTGTAGTGTTGGGTCCGTTAATCCAGCATTCTGTCTCCCTCATAGCACTGAGAGGGAATGAGTGGTGATCTTAATCTTAATATTTATCTCATGAAGGTTTAGCACAATTCCAGTGAGGTAACAAGATGCTAGAAGATAGTTTACTCAGAATAAGTCGGTAAAAGTAAGCTTTCAACTCCTTCATTAATTATAGTAATTTTTTTTAACTTACAGGAATACCCATGTAATAATAGATTTACATTTTCTTTTGTGCAAGTTTGAGAAATGTGAAGCAAACATCCTGCAGGTGACAAAGTTCAGAATGGTGCTTCTTGATGAAAGTGCCTCTGCTCGCTTACAGCTGTCCAGTGAGATTTACACTCGCCAGTTCCAGGCACTGACAGTTAGATGTTCAAGAGCAATGAAAGATTAGCAGGGCTCTAAGTCGGCTGTAAAACAACGGCTCATTAAAAAAGCTTTAAGTTTAAGGAAAAAAAACATTGTAAGGTACTGTAATTGTGGTTTCTAGTATTCAGAAGTTTGATGCTTTTGTTAAAGAAAAATTAGTTTTTTATTTATAGTTTTATAGTATTTAACAATAAGTTTTAAAGCATTAAGAAAAGATATAGAAGTTAAAACTGTCCCAAGTCAAATTAAACTATTGTTCATTGGAGACAGCGTGTGATATGTCATACCAAAAATCATGAACAACAAAGTAATCTAGCAAAAGTCCATTCTGCGATACAAATGTATAAATTACATTTAAAATGACAAAAAAACAATACCTGGTAAACTCCATTTCTGTTCATTTCCTATTGTGATGATGAGCAGTACAGGCCTGGAATTCCCTGTGGATTGCCAGTAATTGTTTATGAACCATCCAGCTGTTTATACACGTTAATGAGCTCGCGACCCAGCTGGTTAGAATGTCAGGCTGGCAGGTACCAGGGAACGAGCTGCTGAGACTCCTAAGGATGCTGCCCAGCGTCTTACTGAACAAAGGTGCTACTGGTGACTCTAGTCACGCTAAACAGGACTGACTAAGGGCCTGGCTGTGGCCTCCTCCGACGAAAAATACCTCATGATGTTTCACCAGCCTTGATTCGCGTACTTTTTTGAGTTGAGTTTTTAGGATTGGACTGCTTTAACATGAACATAAAGTCAGTGTTCAAGGGTAGGCAGTATTTTTTTTGCACTCTTTCCCTACAGGTTTCTTCAGGTCAAGTTGATGCAAAAGGCAAATAAAACGAGAACGATAATCGGTCTCAGACTTGGCCCCGGACCGGGAAAGCTGGAAGTGTCCGAACCAGTCCGGCTCTGGCGCAGCATGCCGGTTCGAGCATGTGTGATGCGACTGTGGGAGTTAAACTCTGACTGATTCTTTCCTCCTTTATTCTTCCAATTGCTGCACAGACGTCCGTCTGGCCCAGCTGGTACGGCGTCCAGGATGACAGCTCTGTTGGCGAGCCTTCTGGATCCCTGCCTCCAGCTCCCTCATACAGTCATCTGGACGTGCCTCCTCCGTACGAGGCCGTTTCTGGAAGTAAGAGACCTCCGTGCTTTCTGCCTTCCTCGCTCTTGACAGCCTGCCATCTCTTTCTGACTGGTTGATAGGGCGCAGGGCTGTGCTTCCTATTGGAACATGTAGTGCCTTGACCTTTTATGAATGCTGGACTTAAACCAATAAGCGCAGCGTTCATGTTTTCTGAAATGCAGAAAGCACATTGACAGCAGTGCTTCCACCTTTTGGCTTGATGTTATCATGTCTGACGGATGTAAAGAATGAAGTAATCTCTGTATCAGCCTGCCCGAGCAGCATTGTTAAATAAATAATTTCTGCTAAAGCAGACGGCCACAATATGCTGCAGAACCAGCTGATGGCCTGTGAGGCGCAAACCGCTTCTCGGCCAGTGCGGGCGAGAGCCACGGTGTAGAGGAAGCTGCTCGGGCTTTGCTGTTTCTCTTAACAGGGGACAGACCTGAAGGCAACAGAAAGCACAGAGAACAGAAGTTCACAAAGTGCAAGACCATTTAACAGAGCAGTTAATGGTCCCTAGTTATTAAAACCAGTAGAGCTTACATCAAAAAACGGTGGTGTAATGGGACTAGTCATAGGAAGATGTTTCACTGCCGGTAGACGGGCAAAACTCCACAGTTTTTAGAAGTAGCAGTTACGCAATTCCTTCCCAAGGGATTTTTAGAAATTAGCATCTACCACGAGTCCCACGTGCCTGGTTGTTAAAATACCTGCAGTGAACTGGTGAGCTCCACACTGGCACATTTCACCAAGCGAAGACACAAGAGGGCAAAACGTATGCAGCACAAAAGCAAAGTCCAAGTCTGAGACGCCAGCGACAACAAGGATAAGAACTGAAGTCAGACTTTCACATTTATAGCAGGAAAAATCAAGGCATAAATAAAAAATATCTTTGGTTTTGGTTTGAACATGGAGAAGTTCGATTTCTCTCTACACATCTTCGGATGGATTATAAATAATGCTGTGTGGAATGTATTTAGAAATCTGTCACCTACGATGACTAACACTATCTCCATGTGTTTAGTGAGCAAACCTCTTTTATCTGTAGTCCTTCAATGCACAAGGACACAGACTTGAGGAGTCTCTGAATTGCTGTTGGGACATGTGCTAGATTAAGTTGTCCTGTGTGTCATACAATGAAACGTTATCACAAAGGGCCTTTTGGGTTTTTTTTCCCCTCTTTAAACTCCATGTCTAAGCCAGTGGAATTATTCAGTTTGCAGTTGTACTGGTTTGTCTGTGACTTGTAAATGCACAACCATGGTGCTGTCTCTGGAGAAGCCAGCCTCCCCTGGTATTACTGGTGTGGTGTCCTTGGGTGTCTTTATCAGGAAGTGGCTATTTTCAGCCCTGCAGTAGGATCTGTTTGGTGTGTATCTGGTACTGATGGAGGTTTGAGTCATTATTTTAAATGCTTTAGGCATTTTAATTTTTTCATTCCAAATACTTCTGCAATCACACTACCACCCATCATCTCTGCCTGTTCTGTACAGTTGTATATGTTGTATTATGAGCAGGATTGTAATAAGAATGTTGCAGTACTAAAGGACTGTATTGTGTTACAGTAAGATTTAAACAAAAGCCAGCATGTGCTTCTCACATGCTATTTTGAACTAAAAATGATAATGTTGCGATTTGATTGCCAGTGTAGTGTGAAGCTCTTAAATTCTCACCATCCGTGTCGGCAACACAAAGGGAACTGAGAAATCACATTTTATGGATGTGTGCAAAACCTCAGTCATCACATGACTGGAGAGAAGAAAGGCAGAAAGCAGAATACTGTATTTAATAGGATTATAAGTTATTGTTGAATGTTCAGATAAAAAAAGTTATTATTTTACAAAATATGATGTATACATTATAGATGATGAGATCTAAAGCATGTCCTACATTTGTTGTTTTATAAAATAAGGGCTTTTCCTTTACATAGAGTAACAGCTAAATAGTAATTAAGTCAAAGACAACACCAAGTCAGAAACTTTGACATAGGTTTTTCATCTATGGGTACAGATAAGATTGAATACACAAACTGGGATGATGTAATTAGTGAACTACCGCAGGGATTTGTACTAAGACTACTGCTCTTCATAATTAATACACGATTTAAATTCCAGAATAGTTACTAAACTAGTTAAGTTTGCAGACACTGAATTAGAAGTACTAGCAAATACTGTAGTAGCTGCAAATCAAATTTAAACAGACTTAAATAAAACTCACGACTTAGCCAACATCTAACAGATGCAGGTCAGTGTAGGGTATTGCACGTAAGTAGCAAAAGCAAAATTTTGAAGTACAGAATGAGAAACTAAGCTAGAAGAAACAACATATGAAGAAGAGTTGGGTATTAATGTTTGTCATTTGCATATTGTTCACGTGTGTGTGTACATATAGTTAAAAGCATACAGTTTAAATCAATGGATGATAAACCTTTAAGGCTTTTGAATATTTTGTGTAATTGTGGTCACCACATTATAGAAAAACTATGGCTGCGCTGGAGTCATTCCAGGCCGTGCATACCATGTAGGGAATGTCCTTTGCTGGCAAGCTGAAGGAATTGAACCTTTTTAGAGTTGAATAGAGAAGATATGATAGTGATAAAAGCATTCAAAATCCTGAGACAGTGTAAACCCACAAAGATTTCTTCGGATTAAACAATGAAGTACAACCCAGAGGGCACGAGTGACAACTGTGTGGATAAGGTGGAAGTATTAACCTTTTTTGTTTTCAGTTGCATAATGCAGTTACTGCATACTTGTGTAACTCCAGTTCCATCCGGGACTTGAACGTTTCCTGCAGGCCCGGTTTTTGAAAGCTGCCCTCCGTGGTCCGTGGCTCTTGCAGGTGAGCGAACTGAGGGGTTTTGCTGCGTCCTCTGACACTGCCTGTGCTTTCTCTCCCGCAGCCGACGACCTGAAACCTCCACCGTACAGCGAATATGCCCAAGGGGAGGCCATCACGGACGCCCAGGTCATTGCCCTGCCGGAGGGCTGGGACACCGGCAGCCTCAGCGACGCGCCTCCCCCGTACACCCCCAGCCTGGCCAGCGGTACCCCGCAGCAGGACGGCCCGGCGCTGGCGGGGCCCGGGGCGGAGTGCAGTACCCCCGTCCCGGACTCCCAGAACTAGGCCGGGACGCTCACCCTGGGGCTGAGGTGGCATCGTCTGTACTGCGCAGGCTCAAAACAGCGACGTTGCCCTCTTGCCGAAGAGTACGCTGAGGCAGGCTCCGTTCGGTGCCATCTTCTTCCTCTCTGCGATGAAGGGAGCGTGCCCAGGTTTGCGGACTTCAGCAAAAGAGCCCCAGTCGCTTCTGTGGACTGTGAAGAAGCAGGAGTCCGTGACATTGCATCTCGGTGTTCAATGCAATAGCAGCAGGAAATAAGGACAGAACTATTGACTGTCTTAGCAGTTTTCTCAGCTATGAGCTGTTTTTCCTTCTTTCTTTCAAAAGAAATATTAACAGCTTGTGACTCACAGTTTCCAAGCCTTTGTCAACGTTTATTTTTGTAAAATATTTTGCTGCATATAACTGACTGTAGACTGATCTGTTGTTGAAGTGACCCATTTTCTTGCTGCTGCTGTTGCTTTTCAACCACTTTTTTTTTGCTTGATTTTTTTTTTTTCCCCAATGTCTGTGGATGCATTCTATAAAATTAGTGGCCAGGTTCCAGCCTGTCTCCTCCTGCCCAGTAGTTTTCAAGCACAAATTTAAGGAACAACCCGCTGTTTCATATGAATAACAGAAGTGGTTGCTGGAAGTAACTAGTGACCTAGTTACCTACCGGTATACACACCTTCGCCGGTGCCATTATTAACCTGTATTAGAAAAACATTGTGCTTTATTGGTGGTGCTCTCAATATGTGATGAGTTCTGTGGTGGGGAGGCTACTTGACATTCAACTTTAATGTGACTCTGAATATGAAATGTTCATATGTTAACATGTTCAAAGGGAAATGACTCTTGCTTTTGCTGTAAAATCACTTTAGCTCGTGGAAAGGTACAAGTTTTTGTAAAGTAACTGGAATTGATTTTGGAATCGGTGAACACTGTTGGTTTGTGAGTTTTCTAGCAGTTTTCATGATAAGGTTTCTTTTTTTTCCTGTGCACTGAAATTGTGCCGAGTTGCCCGGATGTCCTGGAGTGACTGTCTGAACAGAGTGCCCTGACGTGCTTAATTGATTAGCTTTCCTTAGTGATGGTTATTTCCTGATTGTGCTTGTTACAGAAGTGTCGAATATCAGTTTTACTTTTTAAAGAGAACAGAATGACATTATTTTCAGTTTTATTCTTTGTTTCTAAATGTCTTGATGCTGTTTCACATTTCATGGGTTTAACTGGGGGTTTTAGGAGAATGTCACAAGACGGGTGCTTTGAAAGGCTTAAAACTATAGAGCAACCAAAAATGTTATATTTCTCTAAATATTGTATCTTGCTAAAGGATGTGTACAGACAATCCCAAACTCACTTGTATGAACTTTAATTTGTAAATTGCATTATTGTCCTATTATGTAAAATAATAGAAAAATAAAGTTTTATAGCTTTTAAAATTTGACCAGTATATCGTCTGTATAACTGTTCACAATTGCTATAAATAATTACAAAACTAAATTTTGTCAGCATACGCCAGGGAGACAACCTTGCTGTTCGCTATAAATCCACAAAAAGTCATGCAGTAAATGTATCTGTGACACTCAAGTAAAACTGAGCAAAAAAGAGAATCTGGAAGTAACGCTATTTCACATCAAGCTAATGCCAGCAGTACTGGTTTGTTTATGAGGACAACCGTGGGGTTTGTGAAAATGTCTGATACATGTAAATTTAGGAGGAAATATCCAGGCAGACATAAAAAAACATCCTGCGTCATTTGCCATTTTTGGCTTGTGAATATTTACTGCCACCTGGTGAGCATAGTGTGACTGCGCACATACACCAACAGCAAACAAGTCATGTCTGTTCGCCAAAACCACAGCGTATTCGCACCTGAGCTATGTACTGTAGATAGCTGGTAACTACTTGTGTTCTGATTATACTTTGATGTAAATTGAGTGTGTTGGAAAATGGCTTATGAATTTCTCTTCTCTAAAAAAAAAATCTTGTGAAACACTTTCTTAGGCGTATTTCATTCCATTCCTGTTTCGTGCGACTGCGGTTTTTTACCGTGGCCGTGAACATGTCACAGGTTTGCACACAGGTGCAGCAATGTGATCGGAGACGGTGCAATGACGTCCGATCACAAGGCGCCTGGGAATTCACAACCCGGCCGCAGCCGAGGCGTGGAAACCGAAACAGAAAGTGGTTCCCAGCACATCAAGGTTTATAACAACCGAATGGCACAGTCTGTCAACGAAAGGAACAGGATTTACAAGTCGGAGCGCTGCGTCTGAATCGAGAGGATTTTCTCCAAGGAATGGCAAAAAGTAAGTCTTCTGTTCTTCAGGTGGGATTTGCAGCTGCTGTAGGGGGCCCTTGACCGCACAGACCCGCTCTTGTCGTTACCGATGCCGCTGCTTTGAGACCAAGGGCGGTTGTGCGAAGGTGTTGATGTGTTTCCCTTGGCTGCTCCAGGCGAGGGGCCCGTCCGGGAGTGCGCGCAGGAGCTGCGCAGGATGGGCGACCTTCTCCACCGGCAGCACCGACTGGCCAGCGGCCTCGTCCACGGGCCCCGGCCGCAGAAAGGCGGGGACAACGCCGGCGCGGCCTCGCCGGACCGGCCCAGGTCCCGAAGGAGACCAAAGGAGCCCGAGAAGTGATCCAGACCGGCCCCCGTGGCGAGAGTGCGCCAAAGTGTGACCTCTCCGGCCCCCGCAAGGGTCTCAGGCTCGGGGCGGGGGGCTCCAGGAAAGTTAGCCAAGAAACGGACGGGTACAGAGAGATTGTTACTCTTTTACCTAAGGAGCTGGGTACTGCTGCGGTGTGTCTCGGCTCTCTATAGGCTGAGGGAGCGGTGTCTCTAATACTCTTATTAAGAATGATGCTCGGACTGAGATGTTCATACATGCGATACTTTGATTAAGTGTAGTCAAACATTTCTGTATGTGGGGGACTTCGTAAGCCCCCTGCAGTTTAACTATAGACCCATCGTCAACTGAATACGTGTTATATCACGATAAATATCTAAGGGTGTTCATTCTAAATCATGAATCATCCTGTTCTAAGCGGTGTCTAAGAATGGGGTCTTCCCACGCTTGTTGAGACCGTGGGCAGTCTGGGCACCTGAGCTCAGGTGGAGTCCCCGCAGTTACCTCACCTGAAGAAGCACCACCGCCGACACCTTGTGCCTCTTTTCTTTGCCTCTCAGCAGGGAATAAACCTTTACCGGTTCCTGTGGTGGAGTATATTACTGGAGTATTGTTTTTTTTTTACTTTGAGATCCTTGGTAAATGAAATGTACAGTAGCATGCAGCATATTGTTGTGAATTTAATCAATTGCACATTTTCAAACATCTATTTGTATGATTTGAATTAAAGGAGAATTAACGTCAACAAATACAAAACGCAAAATGTGTATTATGTTTGTTTAGTGTTTCTATTATAAAAATAAAAAATGTTGTGTTACTTAAATGTTTCGCAAAATATATTGATTTGTCCATGTAGTCTCATTTTCTTGAATATCGATCTTCCTCATGTTTGCCTTTATCAGTATACTACACGAAAGTCCACTAGGCTAAAGCTGAGATATTAAAATGAACGTAATCTATAAAAAAGCAGATTTCCATATTAGGCAATATAGAAAAAAATCACGATTAAAAATTAATTTAATTAATTGATTAATTAATCGTTTATTTTTACCATAAAAACAGCAAATTATATTGCATGTTGTTTACTTTTTTTACATTAGGACACTCTTGTTTAGCATGATTTCAATATTTCACAAGTTAAAAATGATTTTTTTACATTTTTGGAGTTCTTGCCAAATATTTAAGTATACGTCGCACTTGCTGTTTTTAACTCGACTGAGGTACATTTTTAAATAGTACAAGTACTATTTAAATTAGTTTTTGTTTTTTTGTTTTTTAAATAAAGTAATTATAATAGTACTTAGGCCCGTCTGATGAAATTAACTTCTACCTGATCACTTTTTAAATTCGGAAACATTAAAGACGGGTCTGCGGAAAGTCGGACAGGTTTCGGTGCTGCACAAGGGGGGAGGGGGCGAGGGAGGACGGGACATGTGGTTCTCTGCAGTGACCTATAAAAGTACCGACTTTAATTTTCAAAATCATTGAAATCTGAACGCTGTGCTTTTAATGCTTATCTTTTTTGTGCGTGGGGAATTTATTACGGCATAAACTAACTGTTGTTTAACGCGTTCAGGGAGTTATTGGTGACACTCGCTAGTTGTCTTTGACTGTTGCTGTGCACTGGTGTGCACCATGCCCTTATGTCGGAGCTGAAGCCAGACGCGGGTCCCGGGTCCGAAACCTCTCGGCCCGGCGGTGCCGCTAACTCTAACAGGCCATCCTGGGGGCTGTGGGCGACCGGGCTTCTTGGGGGGTCTCTGGTCGCTCTTTACGCAGTGGCCACCCCGTTTGTCGCCCCGGCCCTCAGAAAGGTTTGTCTGCCCTTCGTACCCGCGACCCCAGCCCAGGTGGAAAACGTGCTAAAGGCGCTGCAGACGCGGACCGGGTCGCTGGTCGACATCGGAAGCGGGGATGGACGGATCGTAAGTAGCGATAACTCCGGTCACCACACGACCTCCCCCCTCACAGATGCTCTTGGTTCGATGTGGTATACTGTAGCTCCACTTTAGGCTTTTCCAGGAGTTCATAAGAACTAGAGACACTCTAGGAAACTGCGTGCCTTAACGCAAAACGAATGACAGTTTCATGAACTTTGTAGAAAAAGACATCCGCCCCAGACGCCTGCTGTCGGAAACGATGGGGCTCTGTTGCGCGGAGCTATAAAACACAAAAAGTGACAATGCGCAGAAACGCACGACCGGGACCCTGGTGCCTGAGCGCTAGCCGGTGTTTAATAAGCGGTGGCTTAATAAGCGGAGTGTTGTGGAGAATGAGCTTGTGACCGTGTCCTCTCCGCAGGTCATCGCGGCGGCGAAGAGGGGATTCCGGGCGGTGGGCTTGGAGCTGAACCCCTGGCTGGTGTGGTACTCCAGGTACCGCGCATGGAGGGAGGGCGTCCATCGCCACACCGACTTCTACATCTCCGACCTGTGGAAGGTATCGCCTCGCTGCACAGAAAGGTTTCTCTCCAGATTGGAAACCCCTTCCTCACTAGCTGATCGGATTACTAGTTTTTGTAGTTGCTTTTGGGTGTGCCTGTAGTCGATGTTTGACTGCTGGCCTCTGCTGGTCTGTTATTATTTCGTTGTGGTTTTTGATACTTTCCTGACCCCTCTGGGTACTGGGTTTGCGTTTTTGTGTTGTAAAGCGAGTCGAAATGCTACTTTCCCGTTGTGACCTGCTTTACTGATTTAAAACAACAAAAAACAACAACAACAACAGCCTCTCCTCCCGTGTTTAGTTTATTTCATGAATGCTGCAGATATGATTCTTTTTCTGTATTCCTGTTCATCTGGTCCATCTGGGATTGAGATGTAAGTGTTGGTACCCTCCCCTTCGTCTTAAATGCTTTACCAGAACTTCCCCAATACCCCTTGCTTACACAGATGAGTGTAAACACAGAAGAAGTATCATTAACAAGTGCATATAGTCAGAGAAGGAAGTTTTTTGTAACTTATAAGTGGATATCATTAAGATCTGGGGGTAGTAATTTTAATTTGATAATTAATTTTAATTTAATATTGTAACAACATCCATGAAACATATGGTATGACCTGCACACTGCTTCGACTCCTTTTATTCAGTCTTTTCATTCTTTATCCAGAAACCATTCTGTGCTGAGCTTTTACTGAGATTCAAGCCATTTGGTTTTAAGCTAGTTGTTACTCCTGATCTGTACGTTTCCATGCACATTACAGTCTTTTGGATGAGGAACATTGGACAGGCAGTCAGCACATTTCTTATCTTGAGATGAGGTAATGAGGTTTTTAGTGTTTCTGATCAATATGAATAAAAAAATAAGCGACAACTGTTTTAATGTTGCCCAATTGAGGTATGTTAATATCAACAGTTTTATTATAGTAGAAAATACTAGTAGAGATTTGGAGTGAATTTTTAACAACCATAATTCACATTCACATTGTGTTACATTGTATCTGGTGGTATCTGACATGTCTAAGAGATTTGTACAGAAATGTTAGTATTATTATAGTCTTTAGGAAGCTAATTGTCATTTTTTTACATTCTGAATCCGATTGAACGGTCGAACAGCGGGTGGCTGCGAGTGTTACTGTAGGCGGATAATATTTCAAGTTTGTTTGGGAGAACGCAATGCGGTAATGTACCAGCAGGGGGAGCCATTGCACCAGCTTGTGCTTGTTCACTCAGATCTGAGCAGCATTAATCGTTTTGATGTTTCATTACAGTACTGTCATCTGCACCCCATCTAATCTTGTGATATCTTTGCATTCAGTATTTTAGTAAAGGAAGGCATATTTCAGATGGTGCAGATTAAATTACATTTTTACAGGTGTGGATACTATTTCATAATCATATGAGAGAAAGATTCAGTTTAGTTTTGCTTCCTCAAAGGTGCACTGTACATGGCAGTCTTGTGAAATCAGCTTTTAGATCTGTGTCCATTGTGGCAGAAAGTGTTTTCTTGCATTAATATAGGTTTTATATTTTACTGTCCATAAAACCCTAATTATCAAGGCACCTTTATAAGTGAGACTCATTATGTGCATTGTGATAAAGTGATGGGAAGATTTGAGAACAGAATATAGCAACACAACTCCAAGCTGTCTCAGTTTCTCAAATTGAAGAACTCAGGTTCTTCAAGAAGCAGTTTAAGAAAAGATAAGCAGTTGAGTCTTTGTCCTTCAACATAAAGGTTGCTGTTTTTAGTAAATGTGTATTTGCCATTCACTAGATCGAAAAGAGGTGTTAACATCCTGTGCGACACTAATTTTCAGGGCATTGCATTTGCGTCTGGAGTTTCATTGATTAAGATGGATCTTCGTCGCCCGGCAGCAGTGTACGGGTAGCCATGGAGACGTGTTTTGGGCTGGCCGATTGGCCAGTAAAGGATGAGTGTTATTTGCAGGCCAATAACGTGATGTTGCCCTGTGCATGAAAAGCCAAACTCTGTGCCAGCGCTTCTGTGACGCTAGAAGAAGAAACGGAGAATAGTGCCTTCTACTCCGTCAGGAGATGAGCTTAAAGTCTTGCTTTCTTCTTCTCTTATTTTCCATAGAGGTTTTGGGGAAAATATATTGGATATCAATTACATTTAAAACTGACAGAATACACACTGATAATGGTGCTGTTTCATAGTTCAGAACTTTTTTCACTTTGGAGTTTAAAAATACACATTTGAACCAACACATTCTTTGTGTTTCAAGAAACTGGGTTTGCATGACAGGGTATATACCTTCACCCATTTACACGTTATACATTTTTTAGTCGTTTGTATCGGTGAACCTTTAGTCAGTCATTATTAAAATCAAACTTCTCGGTAAGACTCTTAAAGTGTCTGCTGAATAGATTGCATCATTTTCATTATGTGTTTTCAGGTTTTTTTCCACAGTGTGTTTTCATTTAGGGTAATATATTGTTTGATTAAGAACATTTCTGTTTGTACCTTGGTTTTACTTTCATGCTGTGATTTTCTCCTGAGTCATACAGTGAAGTGGAGATGTGTATCTGTGCTGTACCAGTGCTTAGTCTTCACATCAACAATTACGAGTGTTTTGACTGGGTCTAGATAAGGAATTTAAGATAAGACAGATGTTAGGAGACCATTTCTAAGAAAAAGCCCAACAGAGAATGTTTTGTAACTTCTCTACAACTTTCTATTAATCTTCAACTAAAAGTTTGTTAATGTACAGTTTAAACTTTTGGTTTGGAAAGATCCATAGTGCACATTGTAATAGGTTGGGGACAGTGGTGAACATAAGCATTGAAATCATTGGGGTAAATCAGATGATTCCACCTGACCTCCCCAAACAGAGGCCTGTAAAAAAGGCCAACAGCAATGTGGAAGTGTGTGGCACAGCACCTCCTCTTGGACTTTACAGTACGCTCACCTGGGAGATGCCTCTGTACCCCAGGGTGTAACTGTTAAAGGTCTAGGAATTTGTTGGAGTTCTAGTGGGATATGTTCCTGAGTTGTTGTTTGTCCCGACCTCTTTCCTTTTGTTACGTTGTATTATTGTCTTGCACTCCATGGGGATAATAATAAGAAGGTTTGAGTGTTCGACAGGACCGTGCTGTTGAGCCAGTCTTGTTGGAGGCCAGTTTAATCTAATAGTTTAATCAAAGGAAATGTGCAGCAGGATAATGAATAAAAAAGAAAATCTTGGTGGAAAGGAAATGGTAGTCTTTAGAGATACTCAGTGGATTCCAGTTATTTCATGAATTGTTTTTATTTTTCTTTAGGTCAGCTTCTCTCAATACAACAATGTCGTCATCTTTGGAGTCCCTCAGATGGTAGGTTTTGATTCTTCACCAACTTTCAATTCAAAAGTTTGTCCAGGACTGTTTTCTTTTAAACAAATTCCAAACTTCTGTATTTTTTCATGTTATATTGCTATAATATTTTCTTAAGAAAACTCTGTATGGATTTGTGCATAGTTTAAGTTAGATTGCTGACATTGTCATTTGCACACTAGTTGTAAAATGTACTTAATCATAAAAAAATGTCTTGACTGGGCAAATACTGTAATCCCTTAAAAATTAAACGAGGAGCAGTTTTCATTTGTATGCTTGTGTCGAGGCGTTCTTTTGTGTGTAAACACATCCACCTCAGGGCCTTGAAATGAGAGAGATTAAATTGAATGTCTTGGATACAGGATTATTAGCAGATTTGTGTGCAGGCTCATTCTTAGAAGAAAATGAAAAGATCAAATATATGGTTGATCACTTGAAATCATAAAGTGGAGCAAAACATTGAAGTCTTCGCCTAAATTTAAAAAACAAATCACATTAAAAACTGCCCCTCTGTGCCTCCGTGCTATATCATTTATAATCTTTCTCATTCTGATTCAGACTAAGTAGTAATTTGACACCAAAAAAGGAGGCTTATTTTTATTCAGTAATATACTTGGCCTGCTTTCTTAGTAACAGTACTACAGGAAGAATTCCAGCTATCAGGTCCTCGATGATGGAGGGAGATAAGGGCAGTTTTGGAGTAATCTTTACTTTCCTTATCTAAATGGAGCTGGCTCTCAATTAATTAATCAATTAACCATAGGCTCTGGCAGCAGTCCCAGATGTGAGAGAGAATTCTGAGAAAATCAAGTTCCACAATATACTTGTGGGCTTCATCTTTGTATAGTAATCTGCACAATCTGAAGGAGTTCATGAAGTTGGCTGAACCTTGTGAATCTGTAGTTAATCAGAAAATTGGTCATATTTGTCATGTGACATTTGTAATCAGTGTCAAAAATCCAATGAAATTACCTGAGCTGTTCTCCTGCCTATGGAAGTGATTTCATTTCCAAGCAGTCCTTACATGCTGGGTGGCTCGGTGTACTGCCAAAAAAAACATCACGACCAGCACATTAACCCATTTTAAATTTAGGTGTGGCTACACCACATGAAGTGACCAGAGCCTAAATCTCCTGTTGACCCTGACTCCCTGCCTTCTGCTAACACGCGTGCTCTGGTGGAGTACATTGGCCAGAGAGTGTTGGGACACATTTTTATTTCTTCCACTGACACATCAGGGTGGATTGTGCTACTCCTTCACGCCCATGAACTTTTGTCCTGTATCACTTCCGGGTTTTATTTGCAGGATTCCTGTTTCCAGCACTTTCTTATGTCTCTGTTAGCTTCCACTATTGAAAAGCTGATAGATAACCAAGTGTGCAGAGAAACTGGTGTTCAGTTAGGCTATGACCTTTATGAGGGTGCGAAAGCATTTTATCCTAAACATCCTCGTTCTGATGGTGTGGCCTTGTACAAGGGCGGTCATGTTCCCTTTGCACAGTAAAGCAAAGACAGTGTGTCTTGTCCCTCAGATGGCACAGCTGGAAGACAAACTGCAACGCGAACTACAGCCTCCCGCCAAAGTCATCGCCTGCCGATTCCCGTTTCCCACTTGGGTACCAGCGCAGGTGACGGGGGAGGGAATGGACACTGTGTGGGTGTATGATGCCAGATCCCCTCGTCAGCCGGAGATCCGAGACCTGCAAGAGGAGATGTGCTGCACAGGGAGGCAGCACCAAGAGGAGTGAAATTGCAAATCAGATCTTTATATTTCTAAAATGGAGTTTGGGCAAAGGATGCTTTAGACTTTTTGAAGAAAACTAAAAGAGAAACAACACAATAAGGGGCTTACTGAACTGTTGTCACCACTTTCAAAGACTGAAGCCAGAGAGTGGTGGTTTGCATTCTAAGACTGGGTTGAACGTACAGTACTATATATAGCTGCCGTGTAAGGAGAGGAAAGAGGCAGTCTGTCTTACTTCACTGTTCCTCTGAATCAGCGTGTGTACAGAGCAGTTTCAGGAGAACCCTTCTCCATTTCAAGGCTGCTTGGTTTTAGTTGGCTTTTGAGTGTCCGTTAATAAGTGTTTGTTTTAAAGCATAATGGGCTCTTAAATCATGCTGAATGAGATCATGAAATACATTCTTATACGTAGATATGGCTTTGGAGATAACTGTGAAAACAGAAACGTGAAACAGAAATGAATGGTATCCTCTCTCCTGGGTAAAAGCAAAACGAGCGGCAGTATGTTCAGGTGATGAAGTAGTACAGTGAGGGTCCCTGCCTTGTGAGTGATCTGAGTGTGCCAGATTGTAGTAGCACTCTTGTGTGGTAAATGCTTTCAGTTATCCTGGGAATTAAAAATAACGAGGCAAACATCTACTGTTAATAATATTTCTTCTTTGACAGTATAGTGTATATTAGCACAAGGTGGTGCTGTGGATATGTTACTGCCTGAAAACATGGTGGTGAATGGGCAGGAGCAGCACAAGAGAAAATCTTTCCCTGAGACCATTTTGTGCTGGTGTGCTGTCTATTATTAGCATGATCTCCACTGGACCAACCCCCAGTACACATTTTGCGTGTGTTATACTTAAAATATAACCTACTGGGCTGTAATTTATGTTTAAGATTTTCAAGGAGAATCTACATTGATGCTTATTTTATTACTCGATTCCATTTAAATTGCAGTGACCGGAAAAAAAAGCACTGTCCTTCTGAACACACTGCAGCCCAGTGCTGTAACACTGACCTACTGAACACACTGCAGCCCAGCGCTGTAACACTGACCTACTGAACACTGCAGCCCAGTTCTCACTGTAACACACAGCAGAATTGATACAGTGACAAATCAGAAATTGTTACAAAATTCTGTTTTTATCTCTGGACCCACTTGAGTCTGTCATACTTGTTCCCCAGATCCTTTGAAGTTTCAGCTGCTGCACGTTCTTCCTATATTGGTTTATCTTACTGCCAGCTGTGGAGTTCTCAAGTTGTAGTTGGCATCAGAATAAGATACTTGGCTTAAAAAAGTTATATTTGAGCTTCTCATTAAATACAGAATCATCCATGATCCATGACAGAAATCCATAGCATATAATTATTGCTATCCAAAGTTAAAGGAGTTAAACATTTTGTTTCAAATATTAGTTTCAGCTAATTGTAAGCATTTGTGGTTTGAATCTCATTGCAGAAGTTGCAGTTTGTATTTTTTGTTATTGTTTCGCTTTTTGATTCCTTTTGTTAGCTTCACATTTAATACTTGCTCATTCACTTGCACCAGCATTACATTCATTGTTTGGCTTTTTCTAAAAAATCTTTATTTAAAAAAAAACATTTTTTATGTGGTGTACTAAAGAAGTTGTCAATGCAACAGGCCTGTCATCAATCCAATTCACAGTCGATGATTAAACATTTCTTAAATGTTTTCTGTGTATAGTACCTGTCCCTTTTCCATTCAGGTAGCTCACCTCTGATCTTCTCTCTAGTTCACAACATCACTTTTAGTGTATTGTAATTCACTCATTTGGCAATAGTCAGCATTCAAAACAATGGAATTTAGTAAAGGAATGTTATCTCATAGATTGCAATGAGCTGCCCAGACCATCAAATCAAGAAATAACCATCTGCATAAATTAATTGTTAAGCTTTTAAGAAGTGGAGGTCACGTAAAAATATGTGCACCATATGTGTAACAGGATTAAAAGGTTTAATCAAATCACAGAAGGAGAAAATGGTCAACATGATTACAGAATAAACTGCTACTGCGCAGGCTGCATGTCCTGATTCTCTACAGCAGGTAGAGAATCCTGATCACTTCAATTCCCTTGCAAGTCTTCACTCCAGCAAATATTTTATTATTATAGGAGTCTTCAGCTTCTGGGGTCTTGAACAAATTAAGGATCAATTCAATGATTTATTTGAAGATTCGTAGTCCTGTAATGGAAGGGAATGACTAAGATTGACTGCCCCCCCTCTAACGCAAAGTGAGAATGACTTGTTTACTACTTGAGGGTGACAGATCAGGACCATTGTATGCATCTAGAGTTAAACTTGGTGGAAAAGGGTCTTGATTCATAATGAAGGAACAGATCTAAAGTGTACCGAAGCATTTTCAACCAATTATAGAACAGGTGCAACCTGTTCCTAAACACTGTCTCGAAGTCTGCAGCAGAAAAGAGCTTGAATCAGCTAATGAGTCTGAGCACAGGCTAAAAATACACTTTCCTCTCAGCTTTTCTAATGCACTGTCTGTCTGAGAAGCCAATTGATTCATTGGCTGGCCGGTCAGCGACTGTTGTTTTAATTCCGTGCTGGTCAGTCGATCCATTAGTCTCCCGTCGGAGAGAGGCCCATTTGCTCCTGGAGTTTCTGTTCAATGTGTAGCAGGGGCCACTCTGAGGCAAATCAGGTTGGTTTGGCACCTTAATACATCAGGACTGCAATGATGGAATGAGAAAAGCTGGTATCTCTGCAAACCGAGATTTATCAGGGCTAGAAAATGTCCCTGCTGTACATGAAAATCACTGCCTCTGAACCTGGAGGGCAGGTTTTCATTTCAACTCGGATCTTAATTAACAAATTGAACAAATTAATTGATTAATTAGGTGTAAGGGATCTGAGGATTTAAAGAGACTGTCCTTCTGCACCGTGGCTTCCTGAACTGGAGCATAGCAGCCCCAATGGGCAGGGTCCCCTTCTTAGGGAAGAGGTACCTTCTTGTACCTGTCTCAGGTGCAGACTTTTTCATCTGTGCAAATTTTTTAACATTCACTTTGATTAAGGTGGGAGCAATGGAGTACGATGTGTCACATTCTGGCAAATCTGTTTGAACGCATTCACATTTCTGCAGCAATTTCTGCAGAACCAAGGGAGTAATTTAAGGGAGTCAATAGAAAATGTCACTGCTTCTTGAAGTCTGTGCAGGATGCCCTGTTGTCTAACCCCTTCCTTGATGGCTGAGAGAAGCAGAAATGAGTTGTGTTAAGAGTGGCCTTTGAAGCAAAATAGCTGAGTCAGAATCTCGATAGCCAGACATAATAGAACTAATCACAGATGAAAAGGGCAAGACTCCCTTCCGGTTCTCTTTTAGCAGGACAAGATAAGTGATAAGATGTCTATCAAGCTGTGTTCTTTTCAGAACGAGACATGAGCAAAATAAATCCATGAACAATGAAATGCTGTCTGGGGGTAACATTTTCTAGGTTGGAGTACTGATTCTCTTAATGAGGAGTTTCAATTAGCCTAATTTCTATTAGCTGTGTGCCAATCTGCAGGGAAGAACACTTGCCAAGACATGCAGAGCTGCAAATAAATGGGGTTAAGAAAATAAAAATAAATGTAACGTTTGTGAATGTTCCACACTATGGACTGAATTTTCAAAGAACAATATGTATACAGACCTGAGAGGCTCTTAAAAAACAAGCATTTTAAGACTTGGCTATCTAGTGTTTAAAGAAAATAAGGCTTTAAAAATAACTTGTAATATCTAATAACATCTAATATTTTAATTTAAATTTAAATGAAATTTTACAAAATTATATTTTTGCAAAAAAGTCATCAGTTTCCCAATTATGGATTTGTTTACTAATTGCCTCTTCCAAACCACATTATAAATCCATTTATCTTCACTTAGGGGGCCACATTTATTAAAGTCTAATGACCACATTCACAGTCAGTCCCACAGAAACCACATCATCTCTACGTCTTAGGTTGACACTATTGGAAGGTGGTTTCTAACACAACATATTTAGAAAATAAGATAAGTGTTATGAAATGTGTGGAAACTGGATAGATGCTGATTTCACAATAAAAAAAACAAAGGAGAAAAGGTTACAGAAGGGATCAGTATGGATCAAAGAATGCTTTTAGAGATAACTCGGTATTCACAAAGCATTTCAAGCATCAGCACAGTCTTCTCTGAGGGCTATAAAAATTCACCACTGAAGGCTTGAAATGAATGAAGAATAGCTCAACACCATGCCTGTAAAATAATGTGCTGTAACCTACTACACTAAACTTTGATTTGTGTTGTATTCTTTTAAGAGAACGTGCCAGCAATGGTAATTTGTAATACATCCTTTGTAAATATTGCATAAAACATTTTCATGTTGGAATCTCTGAACTAAAGTCAGGTCTGCTAACCTTGTACGTCTGTTTTCACTGACATCCTGTCCTCAAGGTTGACTTGATTTTGCAGGTACCTTCACTGTCTTACTGACGCCTTCTGAAGGGTGGAGGGTCGTCCCTGGGTTAAAACTTCAGGTTTGCTTAAGATGATTCCTGTCACGTCACACCTCCTGACTGCTAAATGACAGAAAAATGACTCAATCAAATTTACGACTCAGCAGACTTCATGAATTGAAATTCAGTCTAGGAGGCCCAAATAGTTTTGCTGTGGTGTTAATTCCAGTGTTTCTTTGTGATTCTGCGATATCATATACTGTAGATCTGTCCAATATATTTTTACACAGATTTTACACAGAGAGGTTTTGCAACAGAACTGAATTGCCTCAGTGCTGACGGGAGCTACAGGATCTACTAGTACAGGAAGAAGCAGAGATTGCACTACAGAGTATTGGGAGCTGGTAGAGGTATTAATTCCTAGGTAAACGTCTCTGTGAGGAGATTTTGAGACTGATTTATGGAGCTGGAGCTCTGTGTGGAACTCACTCTCAGCTGAGGAGCTTTCTTTCTTCTTGAGCACAGACTTCACCGAAAGACCACAGAGAAAAAAACTCTTCCAAATAAAAGTTTCTCTTCATACTGTACATAACCACTATTCAAAGCTGTAACAGAATAGTAAAACAAAGTGTACCTTAGGTGGGAAATGCATAAAGGGCTAGTTTTTGTGAACATTTGACTGTCAGAATTGTAGCACACCATGCTGGGACAAATGCAGATGCATTGCCTGCAGGATACTGAGGAAATGGGTTGGCTGCTATCTGGGATGATGCACTGCATTAGGACAGATGTTCACAGCAAAAAAAAGGATGTGATTGCTGGACTGATGTTATTGAGCAAAAACCTCATGTTCTCTTAAATCTGATATTATTTTTCCACATGTGTTGAAAAAATGTCATTGTGTAGTAAAAAAAAGTTTCTGAAGAAAGAATTTGCAACAGCGCTGAATTGCATTATGCTGATGTGAGATACAGGAAGAACCACACTCCGGACTATGGGGAGCTGTTAGAGGTTTTCATTTCTAGGTAAACCTCTGAGAAGAGACTGTAAATACATGTGTACTGAGACAGTGAGTGAATGGTAAACTTGTTTTGGCAGATAAACATAGTTAGCCATTCTGCTTCCACATGCAATATCTGATATTAGTTTGACCCAGCATGTATTAATCCTATTTAAATTCCTGGGAAACTGGAGAAAGAAATAATAATCTATTGCAAATGTGGCCAGTCTTAAATTTTTATTGCTTGCAATACAAGGACATTAGTGGATCAGAACACACTGGATTGATTTTAGTAAAGCCAAATGCCTGTTGTCTATTCTAGTAATAGGATGAGAATTTACATTTTAATTGAATCATCATGTAGATCCGCATGCATTTTAGGCTGATAGGAAAAAAGCAAAATTCATATTAACTGTCTCCAAGAGATGACTAGCAGTCAACTTCATTTACATTAGCAATGCAGAAACGACCTTGTTACTAAAGTACCAGAGTTTACTCCTAGGAATTCAAACGCCTTATATTTGTGAACAGAACAAAAAACACAAATCAGTAAGCTGCAAGGATTCAATTGTTTTCCTAATCATGCTGCTGCTCCTTAGATACTGGACTAAGGCTTATTGGTTCTTTACTTTTTGTCTGCAGATCCATTCTTTGTTACGCAGTACCAGGTTTCCGTGAGTCATTTTCACATCTGTCTCAAATAATTTCTTGGTTCTCTTTGTATTAGAAGAAGACCGGGAGAGATAGGTTTGTTGAATTATCCATTTTATGTACACGCTGGAGACCTGAAACCTTCATATGCTTTAATTTGAGCTGAGATCACTGTACCCAACAGAAGTCTCAGGAAGAGATCACTGAATTGTTTAAGCAAAGTGTGCACATAGGTACGAAGAGATGGACATTTAATGCCTCCGTGTTTGACAGGGTCATCCTCTTGTTTAACAGATACATCTTGTAGTCATTCCTCAGTGAGGCCTGCAACTGAAGGTACAACTGAAAGTTAGGTGATTGATGATCTAAGAGGCCAAGAACAAACAGGAGCAATGAACTGAGCCACAGAAATGTGCTCCGCTTTTTTCTTTTTCAAATTGGTCTGGATGGAGGCATCAGATTTCATGACAAATGAACCAGCAGCTGAGAGACAAAAGGGAGTAATCTCTGCACAGCAGTGCAGGGCGATGTGTTGACCAACTTGTACAAAGACAGCATATCAGAAAAGTAGAATTAAAAGAGAGATTGTGCTGACCGCATGCCGCATACTTGTTAATTGAAAGGAAAAGACCATCGCAATCACAGGGGGAGTTCTGGACCATGCCACTCAGCTATTTCTGAGATTAACTTTGCTGTTCTCCCCAGTGATCCTTAAAATCCATCCCTGATTGATGAGCTAGCTCTATGACAATCAAATTTACCCCTTAATCCTTAAAAATTACAATTCTTTCAAAAGCATATCTGATAAGCCATTACCTCCAAATAAGTAGAATCATGAAGTGAAAAGTAATGTGTCAAGTAAAACCCTGGTTTCTTTTCAGCTAGATTAGCTGCTCACTCATCATAAGGCTACAGTTAAGGACTTTACCCAGTATGCTTTCAGTTTCACAGAAGAGGACAACAGCTAAAAGTAATATCAATATTATCCTATGTTGAATATACATATAGTTTCCATTTCCCGAATATCCAATTTTCTTGCACTTCTTTGCAGCTTCTAACAGCTTCAGTAGAAGACAGCAAGTTTACAGAGGTTTGCAGTTTCATGTCAGTTTTAAAGATGTTGCTGTAACTGCGACACCAAATGAGAAATAAGTTAATTAAGAAGAATATAATGTTATTCACGGAAGGCAAAGAGAGAGCAAAAATGAAGTGAAATGTGAGGTGAGTAAGCGGCAAAGGTTTATAACTAAAACACTTAATAGAGTGTAACGAAGAAAATGGCACGGCCAGAGATCAGCAACAGCAAGTGACTGCTGCAGACGCGAAGGAAGGCTCAGTGTCTTCTAAATACATACTGTACACACTCAGTTGTTTGAACAGTTTAGTGTAAGAGTAGCTTAAGAGCAGCATGGGTTAGAAGTACAGCTCCATTTTATTTAAACATGTTCCTACCCTCAAGTCGCCCACGGGGGTAATTATTCGACATTGATTCTCTGAACAATTAGTTTCAACTTGTTTTCAAACATTTAAACTGTCACAACAGGCTGGCGAGGAAGTCTTCGCTGTTCCCGTCGTTAAAGCCCTTTAAGACGAGGATGATTCACATGGAGTACAGCCTCATGCCTGCCGCATCACTCCAGTCCAACCTCAGCGCCTCTTCCCAGGGGCTGAGCTTCAATTAAGTCCTTTCATACAAAGGATTTTCCCTCTTCTTTTGGATGTAAAACCCTCTTTTTTAAAAATCTGGGCAATTAAACTGCATTTAACAGAGATCCTTCCTCTGAAGCATCATCTATGTTCTTTCTGAGTTGGTTACTCTCACTGTAAGAATACAGAAATACATGGATGAGTTGAGGTGGGTTACTGTTGTTTATAATAATGACACATTTTTAAAATCCATTGGTTCTTCATCTCACATCTTTTCAGTGATAGAGATTTGCTTGTTGCTAAAATGTGATTTATTTCAAGCTTAACTGCTCTCTTGGAAATATGATGGACAGTGTTACAACCCCAAGTGTCTAGGGGTAAAGGGGTGTAACATTTAGGATAATTCTTTTTGAAGCAGGTGGATTTTGGTGAGGGATTAGGAAGCGTGATAACAAGGTTAAGGAACTAGAGTGGTGCCAAAGAAAAGAAAATAACAAACAAAATGGAGCTGGCTAGGGAAGTGAGGGAAAGCTAACCTGACTGCAAAAGAACATGAAACACACGGTCTTCGGCGTCTTCAACACCCTAACTAACCTCCCCTGACTACCCAAAACCATACAAAACAAATGGCACTCACCCGTACTAAACTAGTGTTACTAACACAAAATCAACTAAGTGTGTAAAGTGTACCCAACAACCTAAACTAACCTTATACACAAAAGTTCACCCAAAAACACAAGGGAACCAGGAATACAAATAAGGGAAAACAAGAGTAATCAACAGCAACAGGGTACAAAAGAACACAAAAGTTGAACATGTAACACGTGAGGGCAAGGAAATGACAAAACAAGGATAAACACACAAACGAAAGTACAAAGAAACTAACAGAAAACCAACAAAACAAAGCCGAAGCAATAACCAAAAGCGAAGCGAAGTGATAACCGGGACCAAAGTGGGAAGGCCTCTTCCTTCAGAAAACCCCCATGTTATATGCTGAATAAAATGTGTTCTGATTGGCTGAGAGCTAATTGATTATGACATCATACGGAACAGTGGTGTAATGGTGGGCCAATGGGGGAGGGAGAACAATCAAGGGTCAGCAGTGTGGAACATAAAAAAAGCACACAGACCACACAGTGGGACGTAACAGAGAGCAACTGGCTTTAAAATGGTACAGTAGATTCAGATAACATCGAAATTTGGTAACAAAGGGGGAAATGAGGGTGAAATACAAAACACTTTCATATATTTCTTTGGAACAGCATCCCCTAGACGGAAAATCTGCATTCTTCAGACGAGAGTAAATGTGCAGTTTGTTTCATTGCTGACCCCTTGAGTGTCAGATATCAGAGTCTGAAGGAACAGGCCTAGTGGTGTGGCCACAGGCTGGAGGACATTGATTCTTTGTTAAATCAGAGCTTGGCTTTATTTATAATAAAGTTTCCAACCACTCTCAGGTTAGAAGAATACTGTGGGAATTCAGCTGAATTGGTCATGTATAATACATTTGATAGATTTCCTAAATGTATTTTTAAACTAAACTAATTTAATGTTATATTTTTTCTCTTACTTACACAAATACTGTACATGCACATATCTTTTGTAGTTTAAATCTTACTGTCTGCTGTTCTCCGGTATTCTTGAATTAAACCTTTTGCTGCAAACAGATGAATCCTCTTGACTTCTGTCGTGATCATGTGTATAACTGTGATTAATGTGCTCTCCAGCAGCTGTCCCAGACATCTGCAGGAAAATAGGATCAGGTGGCTCAGTGGTGTCAGTGAAAAAGTCTGGGTACATGGCTTCTTGTAGAAGGAATTATCACTTTGAGTTCTGTTGCACATCTGATGAGAACAGATATGCCACATGGTGACAAAAATAATAGTAATAATGCTTAAACATATGAAGTGTAAAGTTCAAAATAAACAATATTACCTTTTATCATGTGTGCTATGTAATGCATCTCTAGTTTAATTCATAATAATGCATTGCAATTTCATGTTTATGCTACTTTTCATTTGATCTGATTAGAGTGCGCTGCAGGGCGCTTTTGTAAGTCTCTGTGAGTGTGTTGATGCAGATGACAGTTTTGATGGAATGAAATTAAGATTGACTTTGCTTGCTCTGCTTTTAAAATGTAATATTCAAGTCCATTGCGGCTGACTGACACTACATCTATATTGCATGTTTTCAATAACTCTACCTAGAGAGAATTCAAATTTCATCAGCGTTCGGCCCTAGATGTGCCTGGAAAGTAGACTGTGCTTATGTTAAAGGTGGATTATCCTGTGATAAACCAGGATATTATTGCACTGATCTCAAGAAGACCATTGAATTCCTTCTCCTGAGGCATTTAACCTTGCAACGTGCTATCTGAAAAATACACCATGGTGCCAATTGGATCGTGAGCACAGGAGAGTGGAGCAGGAAAAGAAACACAGGAAAAGAAAAACACTGCTTTAAAAAAACCTTTGGAACCCAGAGGCTGTGTGGTTTGGATCCAGCTGTCAGCACGTCATGTTTTAGTCATACGCATGACATGATGTGGATGGTTTGTGGCCAACTCTGATGTGGTCCAGCTGTCTGTGATGACACTGCTGTCTGCTGAATGTCAGGCTGTGTCATTTAGGATTCCTGCCGGGTTTTCCAGCACAGGCGCCCATGGAGCTGAACTGAGCAGAGCTGGTAACCAGAGCTGGACGGGAAACAAGTCTGGTGCCACTGCTGGTCCTCACCAGCTGGACAAGCCTTTAAACAGCCCAGCTTTCCCTGCAAAACTCAGCTCCTCACTGACAGCTTGAGCCGAACTTACTGTAGCACAGCTTACTGCCCCCACATAACAATTATTTTTGTACTGGCGTTCACAGGTTGCTGAGTTAAGCACTAGGATTTCTGGAAGTAGAGCAGGATTGATGATGCCGGTCAGGTGAACAAGCCGTTTAGAGAGCTGATCTTCAGGGATTCTGGACTTACACTGCATACTTATAGGTGGAACAGCCTTATGACATTTTAACAGTTTCTTTTTAGTTTTAAAACTCCTTAAACTCTGGCTTTTATAAATATGCGTATTCCATGCAAACAGATAACAGGTATTGCATGTCAAATGACCTGATTGTGTTTGGCTGGTGTACTGTTGAGTCTAAGTTTATTTTGATGCCTATATATATTTAGTAAAGCATCATGCCCATGTTGTCACGCTTTGAGTCTTGAGATTCAGAGGCTTCAAAAACCTCTCTTCTCCACAGAACCTTTTTGTGCCAAGACTCACCAGTGTTGTCTTGGGTAGTTTCAGCATATTCTGTAGCTCTGAGCATTGTATACTCCCCTTTTTATGATTATTTCACTAGGCTTGGAAGGCTTGCTAATATAGATTAAAAAATAGCAAGCAAGAGAAGATAATTCAATATTTACTGTTTGTAGAATAGGAAGGGATGCATTTTGTTAGCTGCATAAACTAAGTTAGAGAATTAAAATCAAAACATAATTCTATCAATATGTTAGCATCATTTTACTGAAAATTATTAGCTGAGAGATCATTCAGTAGCTGAACTCATAAATATGGTTTAACGATTCACTGTGGTGGTACTACAGTTTATTGCTTTTGAAATATTTTGTAAATAACTGCCATTTCATCAGAATTCTTGAATTAATTAATATATCAAGAAGGTTACTGGAGTCTGAGATAAAATAATATCTATTCTGAAACAATTCAAAGGATTTTTTCTCTTCCTTGAGTTGTATTTAAATGCTTTATTTTCACACAATACAATTCCTTTTTCAAATTTTACTGAAAACAATCCATGAATGAATACTCATAGTACATATTTTATTGTTATCATCTTTCTCATTTACTGTTAATTTCCATTTATTTGTTAGACAATTTTGGCTTTTTACATTATTTCTTCTTCTTATCATTATATTCACAGCATTGAATTGTTCACAACAGCCCAAATAACTAATTTACGTCAGCCTTTCTTACAGTCCATTGAAAGCACCAAGACCATTGTGTAAATATACTTTATAATTAGACTTCAGAGATAGACAGGTTGAACTATTTTTGTTTTCCCCTTTATAAACAATTTAAAATAGGAGGACAGAGATATGATCAGCCTGAACAGCGATACTGTGCTGTGAGCTGGATTCATACCAGTTATTTGATTTTATACTGCAAGTGAAAAGAGGCATTACATACGATATCTGCCACGATAGTCAACTACATGTTTAAGTGGAAGGCAAGAAAGTATTCATTCAGGGAATTGAATGTGTGGGGTGAGATGGAGCCACATCATGTTCATTGGTCTGTTCTGGCTCTTTTCAGAGATAAGGTGTATCATATATAAGATGAGTATTTGACAAGAACTCCCAGGGCTCTCAGTTATTTGTGTTTTTTATTGTTGTTTTTTTTTTCAGAAAAATTGAAAATTTAATTATTATTCTAATAATTCCTTTCACTCTCCAAGCCTCCTGAGATAATATACAACACAATGAGCTTCTCTGTGTTGATTTTGCTTTATTATAACTATCATAATCATAGCTAGAGCTTAGTACTGTGCTATTCTAACCACAGATTAACATTCTTATGTATGTTCTTGCAAGACAAACTACTGTAGCATCTGAAAGAAGCACAAGCACTCAACACATTGGCAGCAGAAAGTATGAAAGGAGATTTTGGGGGGGAAATTGAGGGTGAATTTGTACCACCGATTTTAATTGTCTTTAAGAATATGAAGATGTTGGTGCTACTCTACATGCGAGACATGTTCAGTCTGCAGGGAAGGGCATTGCTTACAGTTCTCATCAGTATAAATCTGTCTTGACCAGGCCTCACTGTCCTCTCTTTATACTCAGAGTGTTTCCAGATTCCAGCCTCAACATCGCCGTGCTGATCAAGAGGAACTTTCAGTCGCTGTGGAGCATGGCTGGTGCTGTTTGGGAAGCTTGAGGAGCTGTGAAGGAGCTCCTCGACACACCCAGCCATCCTCTGACCGGAGGAGTGAATGCCGGCCTGCAGGAGCTCATCACGGCAGAGACAAAGCAGTCTGGCCAGTAATCTCAACCCTGTTCCAGGAGCATGGCAGCCGGGGGTCTGTGTCTGACCACCAGGATCAAAAATGTTGTTTGTGCCACCTGTGAAGTAACGTAGCAGGCACACTTGTTTGTTTCCTCCTCACGCTGCTGCCAAGCAAAAGACAGGCAGCACTGCATTTCCACCTTTCAAAATAAAGCATTCTCACCCCTTGAATATAAATTAAACGCAGCCTAAAACGAAATAAATATTCACCGCCAGGAGTCTGATAATCTCTGAGACATTTAATTCTCCCTGGCTGTCCTGTGGCAGGTTCTTCTCCACATCTCTCTTGCTTGACAGATATTCTGGCCTTGTCTTGCATCCTCTGAGTAATTAAAATTAATTAACTCGTCTGCTGTGCAAGTACAGACACTTATCTGAGTACATATTTGCTAGGCAACATAATACCTTTCGTTTGGAGAAATATGGCAGACTTATTGCAATTGAACACGGCTGACCCTCATGTCAGTTTTTAAATGATGATGGATTATTGCCGCAAAGCCATGGCTGTCACTTCTTACAACGTTTGACCTTTGCAGGACTCGAGCTCTGTTCTGAAAGACAGGTAGAGAGACCTGCTGGAGTTTCCGGAATTGGTCTTTGCTCTGCCCCCAGTTCGGACGGGAGCTGGAGGAACCCAAAATGAAAAATGCAGGTGCGTTTTCTTCAGGTAGCGTTGTTAATTTTTTAACGCTTGTGAGTGGGAAATTAAATTATGTTAAAAGCACACTCCTTGAGCAAAACATTTGAAGCAATTTTTCTCTCATGAATATGCAAATGTTTAGCACTTTGTGAATTTATGAGGTGTTTTGATATCTCTCTTTATTAGAGTTGATTGGCTTCTCATTGGCTTTGAGGTAAGCACAACGGGGACTAATTAAAATTAGACTTGTTTGTTCACACACACACAAGAAAATGCTTTTTCCCTGTATAATTACTCTCCATTTAAGTATCCATGAAACCTGTTAAAGTTTCAGATGAGCAGATATGAGTTGGGTTGTCTGTTATAGAATATCAGGACTTTTGCTCTTGTACAAATGTGATTATATAAAACAGCAGTTCATGCCTTGACTTCATTTTCAGTTCTTGCTTTTTGAATGAGCAGTCAGTTATATTTACCTTGGCAAGACTACCTGCCGACAGATTTAATAAAGCCTTTTACAGAATTTACACAGAATTTCTCATCACTCTCTCTGCCTGTATGTCTTATTTTTCAAACACGCACTGTTTCCTTCCATGTGTTCACATCCTCCCTGCTTTCCCACATGTACTGTAGGTTTGTTTCCTGTTTTCTCCCACAACATCACATTCAAGTAATAAAAATTAATAAAATCCCCTAAGATGAATTTGACTTTAATGAACAAAACTTATTAAATTTCAATTAAAGGTTGTTGTTGTATTTTCAGATTAAATTATGTTTTCTGTGGATTAAAAAGAGTCTATATCAGTAATGCCCTATTTGGTAGATGAATAATCATTTCACATTTCTGTGCTGGAAGTCGAAATTAGCTGGTACTGATGTGCAAATGTGGGAAATTTCAGGTCACTACTCTCAGCTCGTTTTCTCAAAATAAAAACATCAATTTAAAAACAATGTAAAATTCAGAACTACAAAGCTAACGTGGTTCCCTGTTTGTTACCGTACCAATTAGAATTTCCATTAAATTCTGACTTTGAGTCTGTAGGTTATGTTGGTTAATTGGTGCATTATAACAGACTGCAAAACTCTTGTATTCTAAAGCTAATTTCAGAATCTTGTGATCGTTTGAGAAATAATATTTCTGATCAAGCTGTTAAACAAGATGGACTGTCAGGTATGTGGTGAAGGTGGTAATGTTTTGACAGAGTAAGTAATAAATACTATTTCACTGTTTTACATCAAATTGACACTTTCGACTAGTATTGCAGTTTTTCCAGATGAATGGAAATATAAATCTCGGAATACATTTGCAGTCTCATTAACCGCAAAAACAATCTATCTACGTGTTCCATCTGCTCACCGCAGGTCCATTGCTTCCAACATATGTTTGGCAACTTATAATCTATAAAGATGACAGTTAAAATATGTCTAGATCTTCAGGACTGACAGGTCTCCGAGGTACTAAATATTTTGTGTGCCTGTGCTGTACAGCGCTGGAATTAATTATGGAATCGGGAGACCAGTGGGTATAAAACACAAATAGCAGGTGACGGGATCTGCAGCACAGGTAGGGCTGGCTGGCGTGCAGGCTGCGACTTGCACGGTTGCAGTCGAGGGGCAGCGACTGGGCCTGCTGCTAGGGGCCTGGGCTGCAGTCAGTGGGGGTCCTGCTGGCCTTGAGTGTGCTGGCAGCGAGGCAGGAGTCCAGCTTGGCCGGGCAATCCCAGGATGCCTTGGTGGAGGCCAGGTTTTCAACATTGCCTTTGACATGAAGGAAAATGAGCTGCGTATTGAGCACGCAACATCTGCTGAATTAATACTGATTCTGCATGTCAAAGGCTTATCATAACTTCAGGGGTACTTTTATGCTGCACAAAAAATCATTGAAAACGTGTCATTGATAAAAATGGCGACTTGCTTGAGGGAAACGCATTCGAATCAATTTTGAAAATCGAGTTTCCTTTCAGTTTAGGGGCGGCCTGAAAAAAACGTCAGGTGTTTCTGTCAGATCTCATCTCTGCAGTGGCATCAACCTCTTTTGCACTTCGGATGAACCATGCTCGTGAATTCCTTCGTTCATTTGCATGGTTTGTCTTCTGGCTGGGGTGAAACAAAGGGGTGCTGGGATTATGGTGACTGATATCAGTGAGAGACAGTGCTCCTCCAGTTGGCGTTGGCTCTCCTGTTAGGTGCAGGGGAGCTCGTGGCACGTCAGAAGACAAAAGGATGTGTGCAGTGTGGTGTGTCAGAATGTGTACACAGGACCCTTTCCTGAGAGGTGAAAGAGGATAAACAATTGTTATTTCCCGATAAAGAGGATACGCAACAGAAACCATTCGGTGATTATTATTTAAGTAGTTTATATACCCCCATTACACTGGCTCGCAGACTATAAATTAGATTGAGGGTATTTGTCTTATTTTGTTCCAGTTTTTCATCAAGCAGAAATTCACTTTTAACAAGGTGCATTAACACAATTTAAACAAATGCCTTCCCACTGTGTTTTCAAGTGCTGTGTGTAAAGCAGCTTGCTGGAACAGGTAGCAATACATCTTAAACCATCTGCTTCTCTCCTTTGTGTAGTTCTTATTCATTCAAGCTGTACCTTCATTATCTTATTGTGACAACTGTGGAATTGTGCCGTCTCTGGAGTGAAAAGGCAAAATCCCTGGAATATGTTCAAGGACAACAGCAAAGATTAAAACAATGCATTTTTACATAAACTCCTATAAAAAATATTTCCATGGTATGAATGCTGTAAACTAGTAAAATTATAAAAACTGTTAAAAATACGGTTTTGTTTCTTCACTAAAGACTCTACAGCACTTTAAATACAAACATGCAAAATCAGTATTCTTCTCTTTCTTCTCTTCTGAACTGCCGCCGAAAATAAATGCTTGGCCATCTGGCAAACAATTTCTTACCCCCAAAAAGGCCTGGATTGCAGATCTGCCCTGTAAACATAACGTGCCCATGAAGAAGACAAGCACCATGTCTTCATCCCATGACCTCTCCTGAGTCCATGTGGGCAAACTGTGATAAAATGCACTGGGAATTGATATCTTCCATCAACAGTAATAATAAATGAGTTTCTCCTTCATACTTGCATATTTTATATGTTAAAGAAACATGTTCAGCCTAGAGGAAAGAGGTTCAGGGTGATTTGACAAAAGTAACAAGATCAACTCAAAAGTGTTCTGAAATTGAAATGAGAACAATGTGCAGATACAATGTGAAGATTAAGATCTCAGGGGTCACACAAAGAGTTACAGGATTATGTATCACACTTCATCATCTTTTATAGAAATGATACTTCACATGACTCTCCTTTCACTGAGTGGCTATCAGTCCAGTGAAAAGAAGGACTCACCAGCTTTTTCTTGTTTAGGTGTCTTTCCATGTTTTTACACATTACTAAAATTTTCCAGAAACTGCTCTCAAATCAAGAAAAGACATTTTCACAGGCTTGGCTGCAACCCATATACCTTGGCATTGAGCAGAGGTGTGAAATAGAATTAAGCGCACTCTACACATCAAAACAGGGCTGCCATCATAAATCAAACACGCTTTGATTGATTAGCACAAGCTTAAGAACATTGAAAAAGTCATGTTCGCGCAGAGCATTTAATAAATCACAATGAATGGCAATTCTGATGCGTCAGTGTTAACTTTAACGTAAACTTTCCGGGTTGCCGTAAAGTTTGTTGGGATGATTACCTTCTCCTTAATCACTGCAGCAAGCCCTCCTTTCTCAACAACAGTGGTGGAATTTTGTGTGCCTTTGGCTCCATGATTGGCACTGATTAATAAAGTAGCATTCAAATAAGATTGTTTCACTCCTTAACATGCAGAATGTGGGAAACGCAGCACACTGCAAACAGGCATTATGCTGGAACTCTTATAACTTCACAGTCCATGTCCTTTATATACATCTGCCAGTCAACATGAGAGCTTGAGATGACAATACTTCCCTGAATGTATTTTCAAGATCTTCAAATTGAAGAAAAAGTGCAACATATGTCACATGGAAAAACAGATCTTTGGGGAAGGCTTGCTGGTCTGGGAATAACAGTTGATTTTTTAATTTAAAAAGTCTGCTCATTAAATTGTCACACTACATCTTTTCCTGAAGTGCTACTGTACTTGAATCTGACAAGCAGCTAAAAACTCTTTGTATAAGCAGAAGTAAAACAGATTATATTCATGGGAGCAGTTTTGCATTTAAAACAACTTACGGGAGGAATCTAAATAAATATATACTATATCATTGACTATATGTAAATTGTAGCATATTTTTATAATTTATATTACAATAAGTGATATACTGTACTATATCAAATACAGTGCCATTTAGTATATATATTTAAATAAAGACAGTAACAGACAGACCAGCTTCTTAGGAAGAGGTAACGGGCTTATTCCATGTCGAAAAGAAAAGAAAGGAAACAGTTTCACACCTGAAGAAGGCTCCACAGCCGAAACGTTGTGTTTTCTTTCGTCTCTTTTCAGCATGGAATAAACCTATTACTTGTTCCTTTGCTGATTACGCATGCTGACGCAGCTCCTTACTTGAACTACTAGACCAGTTTCTATACTTGTTTGAGTGTAGCTCATGGTTTTCAGGTCCACAACCTGGACCACATCTTCATCTTCCTTCTTGTTTCCTTTTGTCTTCCATGGTTCAGCCTGGCCTCTCTACACAGAGGACGACCACAAGTGCCTCCTGCCCCGCCTGCGGGTTGGTTTCACTCAGGTACCTTGAGTTTGTTTCTTTCCAGATTGGTTCATTCCAGAGATGACAGCAATAGGAGGCATAATTATGACAATTTGAAGAGCCACTCAGATCACTTCTGATTGTGGATTTCTCCTTTATGAATGTAACAGGATTGAATCATAGCTAGAACCAACAATACATTATATGACTTTGAATGTCTACTCAGCTTCTAAATGAAGACAGTGCTGTGTTAAAAAAGAAGGTTATTTTGTTCCATCTTTAGTTTTACTGTTGAGCAGCACAGTTTTCAAACTGCGTCAGTTCCACCACATCCTTTCACATGCTGATCAGAGCTATTTATGGGAGGTAATATAACTGATGCAGCACAAAATCATTCATGTCAAACCAAATTTGGAGCGATCTCCCTCTTCGGTGGCCGAGTTACAGCTTGGGTGACTTTACAGGTTGCTTTAGAAAAGCAGCAGCTATAAAATCCTGTGTGAATTTCTGTGAAATTCAGACCACAAGAATGAACCTTCTTTCAACCCTAGGCTTCAATTTATAGTTATTTAATGTGTTTTCCTAGAGGCAATAAAGAGAAGGTACAAGGAATTGGCTATTATGCCATTAGAGCATTGCACTACTTACAGTTATTGGTTTATAAAGCCAGTAATGTGCTCGGTGGTGACACTGGTCACTTTATCCCTGCTTTCTCTCCACTCTCTGATTTGTGTGCTGTGGCACAGGGAATACTTTTCTTGCTGTAACGCAATAATGTTCCCCATTTTTTCTCCTTTAGAATATGACATAACCGCTCTGCTGTATTTTATTAAACACATGAAATGCAGGCACTCCTAAAAAAAAAAGTCTGGTGGAAGTGAAGTATTTCAGTTCAGGTCTGTAATTGACTTTCTATTGTACTTTTCCGAACTGAGACCCTACTGTGGGATAAGACTGCTCAAGTGGATTTTGACTTAAACTGGATGATCTTTCAGATGAGGCCCCAACAGACCTGATCTTTATCTGAAAAAACGGGGTTCCCAATGTCTGTGAATCTTAGATCTTGAGAGACGTGTGGGAAATAATCCACTGGCTGAGATTAGAGATTTTTTAAACTAAATGTGCAAACAGGTCAATGCTCTGTGGGTCAGATTTTCAAAGAGTTTTGTTCTACTTTTTTCTAAGCGAAATAAACACACTACAACTGTTCCAGGGCTTGGAAAAAACAGATTTATGTATTTCCAGATCTGCAACAATAGTGGTGTTTCATTTTGTTCAGTAAAAAATAAATAGAGCACAATTTGCTCTGAAACAAAGGCATAATAAATCAGTTTGAAGTACTAAAAGAAAAAAAATCTATTATGTTCACAATTAATAAAATTTTATTGTGTGGATTTATTTTTCTCTGTTCCATACCTTTGTTTTGTTTTTTTGTTCTGTATTAGGAGTGTAACACGTCTTCATTTAAGACAGCTGACACTTTCACTCCCAGCGAGATGGACGGTTGAGTCTTGTGCACTATGGATAACTCTGCTCATTAATAGCTGATCACCTTTGGACTGGCAGCGCTGGGGGCCGTGCATCACTTAGAGAGAAAATAAGCAAAACGCAGAACTGGACACGCCTTTTCAGCGTTTCCATGACTGGATAGAAATAATCACAACAACGAAGAGGCCAGTGCAGAGCAAACTGTCCTTGCTGGTAGAATCTGGTACGAGGAGTTCAGCACAGGGATCGCAATAACAGCACCATTAATAATAAGGACAAGTTCAAATTATAATATAGTACATAGCTTTTTTTATGATCACCCTTTTGTCGGAAATCCCTTCGATATGACATTTGTAAATGCACGTTGATCCAAAGGAAGATGTTGAAGCTTAATATTTTGTGATGACTCAAGTCTGAAAAACTTGACACATGGATTGTTTTTGATTTTTGAACGAATACTATAGTCCAAGACAACCTCAGCAAATTGAACACTTTTCCATTTAATTTGTTTTCTGAGATCCGTATTACCCAAACAATCTACAAAATCGTTAGGGTGGATTATTTTTTTTTACAAATAGTGTTTGTATTTAATTTCTTTTAGAACGGTTAATTAGTAATAATGTTACTACTTCTTGTCATAAAGGGTATCTGTGGTGTTGAAGCAAATATCTTTGTTAATCTTCTGCAGCAACACAGGGCGATTCGTTGACAAGATCGAGGCGTTACCTGCGGCGTAGGTGCAATGTGTTTTTGAGTTGCTTTCTGACAGTCAATCAAAGCTTTTCACTTTATTTTGCCTTGTTTGATCACATCGCCTAACCTATGTGCCACGTCTTGTGCAAAAAAGAAGCTGGACTGGTCCATTTATGGAACGGGCTTTAACTACGCAACCCCAGAGGGGGTATAGCCATTTTCTATTTTGTATTTTAAAACTTCTTTGATTGAGAAAAAATAAAGAAAACATTGCGATGTTTAAGTCTAGAATGTGCTACAGTAGTGTCGAGCTACAGGATCATATTAACAGTTTATAACGCCACGTTGTTGACTTTCATAGACGTCACCCTCCCCCTTAGACTGGCCGCATCCATTGTTGGTAGTAAAGCGGGTGTCTGGTCTCCTGTTTCAAAGAGTAAGTGAAGGAGATTCAGAAATAGAGATATTTGAGTACAGGGGGAGGCAGCGAGAGCGATAGAAGAGATCACGGAGGAGGGAAATAAAAGCGGAGACTGACTCCCTGGACTGCGTTTTTGAGGAAAGCGCAGATACATAAACTGGGATTACTGCAACTTTTCATTGAGCGCGTCTGCGACGACTGAACCTAGCGGTTTAACTTGATGACTCGCTGCATCGTCCCAGCTAGATGAACTGGAGTAGTTGGACACCTCACTTGGTAAGTCAGCTAACAGAGTGATCTGGCTTTCTGACCTTTAAGTGATTTGTGACATATCTTGATATCATCAGAAGTAACCCCTCTCAATCTCTGTATTGCAAATCAGCACTGATGCAGTGATAAACGCGTTATCATAAAGAATTCGAGTCTGGGTATGATTCTTGCATATTGCAGGTCTTGAATTTCAGGTAGCTGCCGATTCCAATTCTCACATCACACAGATATATGAGCCCCTTTCCTTAGTCATTTTATAAACTTTACTTTTGAAATCCGACTGTAGTATAGAACGAACGTGTTTAAAGGGAACGGGAATTGTAACGCGTACTGAAACGCAGGGCGCTCGTAGTGCGGTTTTACCAAGACAGCAGCATTCGCAGCTAAAGCACACTAGGCATAAAGTTTTTTGATTAATTATTATTTAGGATTGAATAGCGAAGTCTTTGTACCACTTGGTGGTGCTGCTACCGAGAGTATCTCCTGACTGTCGTCGCTACATTGTAACACAAACCCTAGGCTTACTGTAGTTTGGATAAGTATTGGCCGTAAGTTACTGTACTTAGCTTCTCTTTAGTTAAACTTCCTAGAATGTGGTTTGATTTTCTACCGAGTTTTATTATCATGTATGAGCAGCTCTTTAGGGTATGTTTTTTGATATGGCGTTTTTGTTGTGGTGTTTTTGGTATTTGAAAATATGTTCTATCATCATAAGAAAAAAGTGAATCTCTCGATTTGATTTATATATAAACTCTCATTATCAAATTAAACTTCTGTAATTATAATTGCAGAGGCGAGAAAATCAAGTGATGTGCAACAGAGCATTTAAAATGTAATTTTCCCGTTATCTGCGGCAATAACTGTAAAAGCACAGTCCTGAAATGTTGCGGCTCTTACAACAAATCTTGATGTATTTTTTACGGGCTGCCTCTACATTTTAGTTGTGCGTGCTATTTTTCCCTGTCTGAAGCTCAGTCCAGACCACAAGGTGAAGTACAGTAGCTCATATTTCTCTCTGAAGAGCTGCGCTGGGTGACTTAGTCCAGATTTTCTGAAGAGAGAGAAGACAAAAGCGATTAGAAAAGCATTTATAATGTCACTTCAAGGAAGAGTAATGACTGATCTCCGCGGGCGATAGATTGCTTTGTGCTCTAGTCATTTCATAATTGCCGGTTGAAGTATGTTTATTTAAATAAATGCGTAGGATTCACATGGAAGCGTCTCATTGGAGTCTTCGTTGGACTTTAACACATTTAATTTAATTTCCACTGTTAAATCTATTGATCTCATTGGTTTGTTCCAGTTTTGTGACATTGCCCACTCTTGAGTCGTGTTCCAAGGTTCAGTACTGAAGGAAGGAGCAAACTTCATGTACATACTGTAGTGCGACGGGCTGAAATTAGCCTCCAGTAATCTTGTTTGCATTCTAAAAAAAAAAATAAATAAAAAGGACCCTTAAAAAAAACCCCAAACAATTTATAAACAATTGAATATCCCAAGATGCCGCCTTTTTTCTAACCCCTGGGGTTTCTTTCACTGCATTTGATTTAATTAATTAAATTTATAATATCAAAGTGACTTGAGCATTTCTTCAGCAGGTTCAAACTGAAGCACAGTAGGTCTGCACATGTCGCAGGGTTGTGCTGTGGATTTTCTTGGAAGCCCCGAGAGCTGTGTGGCTGAGTGGAGGGTCAGTCAAGAGTCCCTTGAGGGACCCAGAGGGACTCTTGAGCAGGAACTTGTCTTGGGCTGCATTACTGAAATACCCTGCTTAACAAAATAGTGCCAATGTCATTCACTTTGGCCAAGTTATTACTAACAATAACAGTGGGAAAGCAAGACACTGGCTATCAAAGCTGAAAGCTTCAAATGTGTGCATTTTTCCTTCAGTCACCATTTCCTGCAACACTTTTTTAATCCTAAAGGGATCGATTTGTGTGTTTGACCATTAAAATGTGAGTGAGATTGTTTGCAGCATTGCCATTAGAGTGCTAATATGGTGCCTGATTGTATTGACGGTTCATTCTTCAGCATGTCTGGTTTGTTCGAACGAGCAGGTTTCTCGGATGGGCAGGCTTTTTCTTTGGTGCCAAGCGGCCTGACCGTGCCTCTCGTGGGCCACTCTGAGGCTACAGAGAAAGAATGGCCCAGGCCCAGACACGGAAATTACTTTCCCGTCTTTTGAGAGTGTTTTCTACTGTTCATCCTGGCAGAGGCAGATAATTATGTGGCTCCCTCAAGATATTGTGATAGGGAGAAAAAAAAAGGTTTTGAAAAATGCTGAATTGGAAATAATATTCTGTGATACCTTGAGGCAAAGCACGGTCTGTTATTGTAGCACAGAATAAACAATGAAAGGTTTGAAGGCAGTCAGAACTAAGCCATATTGTCAGGGTTTGTTTATTACTTTGCTGGGAAAAATAAAATAAGGAAGTATTTTGATGGAATCTAGGTTATATTTTCATAAAACAGAAACAGCTCTGAGACAAAGAATACTCCAGGGATGAATTTAGCTTTGCATAAAAGTTAATAGAAAGTGTGTGAAAAAAGGATGTTAGATATAGAATGTAAATATGTTTCTGGTATTTTATTGATGAACAAATTTGAATACTTTAAATTAAACCCACAATTCAGCCACGTTCAACAAGCGCCAGCAGGGTTTAATCAGAACAGAGGTCTAAACCAGGACTTGGAGTACGGAATCCACTGTACTGTGCTCACCACACTGCGCTTGTAGAATTTCTTTCTGTAGAAATTAATTTAGTTCGGTAAAATTCATAAAGGTCACTGCCGCACCAATAGTGATTAATCTGTCCCTGTGATTTTCATTATAGTGTTGGGGGAATATGTAATGGAATTAAGAGTGAGAGCTAGCGTGGGCAATTCTTATTGTTCAGCATAGGATTGTCAGCATCTTCAATATAATGCTTCTGGGTATGTACATTTAAGTATCAACCTGCTTCCAACTCTAACCCTAACATATCCTTATAATCAGTGTACCCGGGGACACAGTAACGGTTTGTGTGCTGGACACTACACCTCGAGCCTCGTCATAGTACACCAATAACATTTCTACCTACTGTGTGTCATGGAACTGGACCTTCAAGACTGAGTGACTCTGAAGAACTTTGTTGCCTATGTAAAGAAGGGTTGTGATGAAATTAGAACGCCATTAGAAGGACAAACTCATGAAACATTTGTAAAGGGAGAGAATGCTTATGAATGCTTTGTTCCTGACATTTTAATGGCCCATGAATCCATTCCAAGCACTTATTCTAGTTTAAGCTTTGTTAAGATTAATGCATGAAGCCTGAATTTTGCTCCCATGACACCTATAACCTTTCCTGTTATTAATAAAGTGTAGCAAAGGATGTAATTAAGAAATATAGCCTAATCTATTACTATAAGGAAACTGGCTCCAATCCACTAGTCTGTTCGACTTGTGTGTTGAGCAATACTGTATACATTTTAAATTGGCAGTAAAATGTCTTCAGAACAATACAGTTATAAATAAGAAATTTATTCCTAAACTCCACCCAGATTAAATATCCAGGAGAAGTATTGGGCTTTTTGTCATAAAGCATTCTCAATGATCAAATGATCAAAAATCCTGAAATGTATTTTTTAAAGCAGCAACAAAATAAGAAATATAAAAATAACAAACATTCTGTGAAATTAGAATCTAGTGTGTTGCCTGGCGTTCTCTGTTCCACAGTATATGGTGATTCTTTAGATCTCAGAGGCCAAGCAAGGCTTTGATTAAGAGCCATCAAAGGGAAACTGGGCGTAGGCAGCTGTCTGTGTTACTTTTGCCCTTAAAACTTCATTGTTCAGGCACTGTGTGAAGGTGTTAGCAGTACACCAAGTGTTGCATGAATAAACACTACAGTATCTGCATAGTTATGCATCTTATAGAAGTCATGTTTTTGTTTTTTTAAATTACATTTTGGGGCATTATAAATCTTTTGTAAGCATACATATTGGAACCACTTTGATTGCACTATTTTTGTTTGAAAGCTATAAAACAATTTTGGTGTTTGTCCTGTTTGCTGATGTTCATGGTTTCTCGGCTTAAATATCTTTGGATATTTAGACGGCTGGGTGGCTCCTGGGTGCTCTTTAAGCAGAGTGGGACTAGGAAGTAGTAGTTGTAATTCTATGTGGCAGCTGGTTGAGAGCACTATACAGCTCTAACAGGCAGCTGTCATGAATGAGTACTGGCAAGTAAAATGCAGAAAATACTGCATACTGTGCAATAATAATGCAATACAATCTAACACACAGTTACGGAAGTTGTCAAGCAGGTTTTAAGAATTTTTTTAATGATTTAGTTCATTCAAAACAGATGTTGTTGGTTATGGTGGCAATATTGCCTTTTTTGCAGTAGTATGTTTATTTTGCGAGGATGGTGGTAGATCTTTCTATATAAATGTTAGCTGCTCATGTGTTATAGAGGTTGCTCTCCCTACTGATTTGAAGGGAGTTACTTGATAACCACATTGCATCTTTCACACAGGAACAGTCCCTCGCGCCTTATTATTTTAGCAGATACAGCAGTCCAGAGGCAATACTAGTCCTATGATACTACTTTTTAAACCCAGTTATGGAAGTGTCTCCTTCTTAAAATTTTGTTGAATTTGAAATTAAGGTTTATTTTTCCAGGTTACGGTTTGAGTACTGTATAAAGTTCTCTCTTGAAAGATCTGCCTTGTTTTTTCTTTCTTGCTCATGTCTTGAGATATGATGAAGTTGCCATGGTTACCTCTTGGCCACTGGAACCGTGCAGAAGTGTCCATGATGCTCCATGGAGATTGCAAGAGAAAGTGTTCACAACACGAAACTTTGTCTTCTGCCTTCTGTATGGGTTCAGGTGATTGCCATGGCAACCACAATGGCTTGTGAAATGTTTCCTTTGTGTATAAAGCCACATCATTTTAACAAAATAATAGGGGCAGTGAATTTTATGGAGCTAATCCAATACATCAAGAATCTAGCTATACAGCGGTTTAATTACAGTGATGTGTAGGAAGATCCCTAGCCCAGAGCTTTTACTCAAACTTCTCTGGTTTAGCTGTAAGAACTCACCAACCAATATTTTATTTTGTGATTAGAAAGTGATTTTGAAGGTTCAGCTCTGAAGTTGGACGGTGCCCACAAAAACAATTTTGGCATTTTTGGCAGTACAATGTGTTTATTTGAGAAAATTGCATTTTTTAAATGGAATCGCTGTTATTCTTGTTTTTTAAGTTCACCCAGTTTATAATCCATTTAGTTCACTACAACCTTCCCCATGCTGGCATTCATGGAGGAGGACAGCTCAGGCCTTCAACAACTGCTGGAGCCATCCTCCATTTTTCACACTGCCACCCCCACAGTGCCCCCTGCAGGGCAAGACAGGAGGAGAGCCAACATTACAAGCTCACAGGCACCTGGGGAGTCACAGGAGTGGAGGACATCTCAGCTCAAGTCACCCCCAGCCTTGGCCAGGTGTGCGTCACTGCCGGGCAAAGTCTGCTCCGTTTGCAGACTGAGCCTGGCGATGTCTCATCTTATACTCCAAACAGCCCTACTGGATGGGACCCAGTGGAGATGATGGGAGTGCGGGAATAGCATAGGATGTAGATCATTAACCAGGATCACAGGGAATGGGAAAAGAAATGTCTGACGGTCCCTTCTATCTGTTGGTAGTCTGCTTGTGCTTGTGCAGGGGTTTGCCCTGTACAGGCTGAGCAGGGAGGATCAGGATTTCTGCTGCAACAGCACCCAGCTCCCCCAGGTGGATTCTCCAGTGTTCTCTGGCCAGCTGAGAGGGGCAGTCTTCGCGTCTCTACCTATCGGGGTTTGTCCAGGGCAGCTCAGCAGAATCCTCCTGGGGTGCAACCTTAGGCCCCGGCCTCATCCTCAAGCTCTCCGTCGCTGGGTCTGTCATGGAGAGTAACAGTAAACCAAGAGTTTCATCCTGAAAGTCTGGTCCTGAGTCACCACAGCGGACTGTCCCAGCCCCTGCAACACAGCTGGTGCTGCACCCACGAAAAAGGCCTCGAGGTCCTTGCACTTGTCCACTGGGACACTTTTCCTTCGCATGGAGAGTTTAAGGGTTTGGAGCTGTAATGGAGCAGTCTTGCTCTTCCTGTGGTCTGTTTTGGAGAGAGCTGATGTTGCAGTGCATCAGTGCACTATGTAGAGGCGCCAAGTGACTTGAGAACCAGCCTGTAGAGCTAAGGGCTCTCTCCCTGTGCCCTGTGTTATTGATAAATTAAACATTGTGGGTATGCACTGATTACAGCAAATGTTTGCCTGAGAACATTTTTTAGAAGAAAAACTTGCTGATATATTGATGTAGATGATTTTGTAGTTAACAAATCTCTCACTTTTCTGGTTGAAGTTAAGATATAAATGTGATTAATTTGATTCCACATCACAAATTTGTTCTTTTAACTGATGCTCAGCAAAGCCATGATTAAGCCATCACTAGCACATGTGTAAGAATGAATTTGCTCTCATAGCACAAAGGCTTACTCAGGCAGATGATAGTTGTCAGTTTAAGCCCCTTGCACTAATGAGGGTCAAACATGGTGAACTTTCTAATCTACCAGTGACCTCAGTCCTTCACTGATGCAGTGGTGTTCAGAGGGGTGATTAATTTGCAGACAGTGCACGGAGTATCAACAATAAACATTCTCTTAATGGATTTAATCCAAGCAGGCAAAGCTCCAAATCTCTGTGTTGACATTTTAACTGTGAACCAAAACCTCAGACCTCATCTGCATAGAATCAGAACTTCTCCAACCACAACGGTTTTTCAAGAATGTATTCATAACCACTGATCTGAAAACATAGTATATTTAGTTCTATAATTCCATATATATAATTCTAAGATGTATAGTGATTTCTTTTTAAAGCATTGATAAGACATGTATTGTTCTTCAACATCAAGCAACCAACATGTACTTGTTTCCAACTTTTGATATGGTCTGCAAATAGTTGTGAATCCCAAAGCAAAAGTTTATTTACAGAAAGGTCTGTATTCCTCCAGGCAATGAAAGGGCCAGATTAGGGTAAGCACTTGAGTGCTACACTATATTGTAGGAAGCCAGAAAACAATCTCATCTTTGGCAGAGCAAGCCGGAGGATGTTGATGGTATACCACAGGCTCAGGGCTCCTGTTTGGAAGTGAGCCATGCCTTGTCATCTGTCTGACAGCACCTTCTTTCCCTTCTTGGTCACTTTTACTGTCGGAGTTCAGCTGATTCAGTGGATTTGCAGCATCACTTTGAAAACCCTTGACTGGGTTGAAGACCTCACTAAATACACAATAATTCTGATATTTATATATTCATTCTAAAAAAATGATGCATTAAAGGCTTAATTTTCTCAAGTGAAATTACTAATATTAGTCTTTATTTGCTATCTAATCCAAATGTGCTTGTTTATTTTCTCCATTCACCATCTGAATTATTTTAGACCGCTCTTTTTCCTGGAAATCTGCACTTCTTTGTCCCCCTTTTCAGTCACATGGCCTTGTTAGGTTGCGTGTCTGTATTGCAGTGCATTTTTATCATGGAGGACATATTTTCTGCTACTTGCAAAAACCCAAGGCAGTCTCCTAGCCACAGAGACCATGGACTCTGTGGACGCTGAGCTCTGGATGGGCTACAGCATTAAAGCAAATTATGAAAAAAAAATGGCCAAAGTCTGGAGATAGGACCATCAGAAACAACTGTCAAAAAGTTCAGAGAAAGTGAATGATACACGTTCAGATTTAAAGCCTTCTGATAAGTTTTCTCAGTAATCATTTATATTTAATTAATCAATGTGAAATAAGTGAATATAAACAGTTTGTTGTATCATGCTGGGTCTACATGGATTAATATCAAGAGCAATATAAAGATGTTAAGAGTGTTTGTAACTGTTCCTTTAATGAGGAATGGTGGTTGGTATTTTGCTTCTGGGTTTTGAAATTATGTAAGCCTCTCATTTTCAACACCTTAATGTATGAAACATTTCATATTACAGATTTGTATAGCTTCAGCTATAAATGCATTGGAAGGAAAAATAACTGTGGTATTTTTAATTACGTTTAATAAAATTCCCATAAATGAGCAAACGTCCAGTCAAGACAATGTTGATTTAATCATGTTTCCTGTCTTTCCTCCAACTGCATCTTTGCTTTAGGCTCTTGAGAAGGAGGTGGTTTGGTGTCAAAGATTTTGATACACCTTTAATATTTTTCTTAATAGCTATGCGCTTGAGGTTGTTGTTTTAGCTGTCTGTGAAGAACCGCATTAGAACTTTTTGACATAGCTGCAAACTCTTGTTTCTATGTGTGCTTATTGACAAGGATACACAGGGAATAATACTGTACTCCTGGTGTCAGGCCTGGCTTCCCCTAACCTCACTGCAGTAGCACAACACAGACAGATATCTGAGGTGAGTGTGGAAAGACAACATCCTGGCACTTTGTATGCCTTTTAGCTCTCACTTACAAACCCTTAAGGACTCAAGAGCTTGGCATCTGAAACAAATCTCTTCTGGAGGTGCTCCGAAAGACTGCTTACTTTATAATAGGAGTTCTGAAGATAAAATGTGTGTGGCAGTGACAGAGTGCTGCTGTCCTGCAGGTTTCTTTTAAATAGTAGAAGGTTTTATAATTTTTGTCAATAGAAATTAAATCTGCTGATTGGGTAATCGATACGCTAGCATTTATGTTATTATGCTTCTTGTTGCTTTTCTGTAAATTTATGTTGTGGTTGTATGCAGCTGATTGGCCTATTTTGCAAGAAGAATAGGCATGTGTACAAAGGAAATATGGGCTGTTAAAGGGATCAATAAAAACATTGTGGTCTGCAATGGTGAAGTTTAATTGGCAGAGTCCTGTTCAATGAAAGGTAACCTGTGGTTTCTATTAGAAATCTTAGCATATTCCAATAACTGTGATGTCCTTTGGAAATACAAGTGTTATTGTAAACTCAAACTCTGTTTTTGCAATATTGCAATCGTGTTAACAAATGGTTTGTAAAGTGTTGCTTAATAGTTCTTCTAACTTGTCGATGTGACTGGTAATATGTTTGAAAATGTATAAATGGATTGCTTCCTACTGTAATATCTGGGCCATTCCATAATGCAACCCCACTGTCATTTGTAATGTATGAACACTTTAAGTTGTCATTTTTACTTAAAGTTTTAATAACAGTTAGCTCCTTCCAGCCATAGAATAATCTACTGGCACTGAACCATATGGAGAAAATATGGTCAGCATGAAAGTGACTTTGTTTCTTTATTTTTTAAATTAATTAATTTATAGCACTATATATTAAGAAGGGCTTTCTGGCACAGGAAACTAACCTGATAAAACAAGACTAGGAGAACCTACAGTATATACTGCAGATCAGACCAGTTAAAAGTAGTCATTAGCCATATATTCCATTTCAAATACAGCTACTGACAACCTTGATGACCAGGTTTTCCTTCAACATTATTATTCATATTGGAAGTATGTGGTCTGTAAAATACAATGCTTAACAGTATGTCTTTTGAATGGTTTTCTTACTCAGTTTGTCAGATCACCTTTTCAAGGGAATGTCAGTATTGATCTGCTGTTTTCAGACAATCAAAATAAAATGAAGAAAACCTAGGTGAGAGCACCATTAGGGATTAGGGAATTGTGATTTTGTATCATGCTTTGAACTATATTTTAAAACTGAACAGGTTGAGTTCACAGAAAGGTGTATAATTTTGGGAAAACAGACTATGAAGGAATAAGGGTTGTCAAGATGTAGAATAGAACAGGATAAACAGGACAGCAGCGGTTTGCAGAAATAGATAAAGTTAATCCAAGTCTAGGAAACAGTGGCCCAGATGGTTTAAGAAATCACCAATTTGGAAGCTATAAGGAGAAAGACAGTCCTTTATAAAATGTAACAGTATGCAGATAAAGATGACTGAATTGCAAACCCAGGGTATTATGAAGGCAATGAGGGAGATGTTTTTTCTCACTGTTAAGAACAGTAAAGGATGAAGGATGAAGTAAGTTCTCATTGATAAAAATGAGAAGGTTTTAGTTCCGGACATGGAACTGATTAACTTTATACATGATTAAATACATTAAATGTCCTGAAGTAGAATATTGTGTGCCGTTCTGGTTACTGTAGTACAAAATATGCTTTACATATTCAGTGCAGAGAGTGGCCAGATCCATTTCTGGGCTTAATGCAGTGTCTTACACTGACAGGCTGAAAGAACCTTTACCGTCTTGAATGGAGAGAACAGTGAGGGGACCTAATTCAAGTATTCGAAATCCTCACAGGCTGAAATGCTCAGAATAGCAAACTAAAGAGTTTCTTCAGAAAAAAAGGCTGAGAGAGATTCTCAAAACAAGAGAGAGCTGTATGGCTGCCTCCTGTTGGTAACTTTCCTATGTTCTTAGTATAATAAATCAAGACCAGGAGTAACATCTAAAATTTGTAAGAAAAATGTTACAGATTATAATGTTTTGCTCCATTTGTAAGTTGTTTATCTAACAATCACTAAATGCATATAAGAAGGAATATACATTACAGTATGTTGTATTAGCAAGACGTTGAAGGAAGGCATGCACATTGCAGATTTGGGGGATATCTGTCATTTCAGACTCTGTACTGTTTCATACTATTTTTGTCCCTGGGATCTGACGTTGCCCGTAGGATTGTCTTCTATCTCAGTGGCAGGTTTAACCTACGACGGAAGAAGGAGATCTGGTTACAAGGAAGAGTAGCACTAGGATTGTGTGTCCTGCACTGAAAATGGAAAGAACACACTTTCCCCAGAGAGGGAAGACGATTTTTGGGTCACTGAAAAAGTAACCTAAAGCAGAAAGGCAATCCAGTTTCTTCAGTGTTTGGAGTTCACCTCAGGGAAATTGCAAATGAGGGCTTGGATTAGTTGCGAGATTGTTTAGTTAACTAATTTCCCCTGAAGCATTCTTCGGCAGACTGGAGCACGTCATGAGTCACCAATCAAGACTTCAAGCTTCCAGTAGTAAAAATGGTGGTCGACATAGGACCTGCTTGGCTGTTTCTGAAGGTTAATGAGCCTCGGCAGTCAGTCACGTGTGTGCGGAGTCATGCTGTGTCGAACCAGGAGACAGTAAAAAAGTCTGTTGCTAATGTTAAGGAAAAGATGGTAATTGTGCAAGATGACCACGACCAATCACTTTAGGCTTCCAGCCAAGACTTTGGGCTGATCTTCTGTAACCAGTCATAACATTTTGCATGAAATTCAGTTCTGTGAAATTAAATTAAATGCTTTTGTCATGTTTAACCAAGCTTAAATTGTTTTGAAAATGATTCCAGTGCCAGCTGTAATGTTCACCATCTTTTTTTTAAAAAGGTTTGAGTTCCCAAAGGACAGCTTTTTGATAGTTTCATCTGGGTGTGGAAAGCATGGATTAATAATTTGAGAAAGAAAAGACAGTCAAACATTTCATATTAAGCCATGGCTCTCTAGGGTTTTTAGAGGCATTTTTTCAGTCTTTGTGGTTCAGGGGTTCTGCTGTAGTGATGTTGTTTTGTCACATGGTTACTGTATGATGTATGTGCTATCAGGTGTTAAGTCTTACAGGCAGGTGTCAACTGGGGTCACTTACCCATCATAAGGAGTCCTTGTCACATGTGTCATGATGACATGGGCTTAGACCCGGCCCCCATCTTCCCTGTGGCAGAGCAGAACACCACAGCCAGTGTCCCTTGCTTGTTACTGCTAGCTCTGCCATCCCCTCTGAGGACTGCAGCACGCGGTGCGGCTGGGAGCTGGGACTCAAGAGTTTCTCATTCTACAATCTGCTCAGCCCTCTGGTGAGGTTAAATTAGAGGTGTGGAAGATGTGCCTTTAACAGAGGCTTGCATAAGGGCAGAACTGTAAAAAGAAAAAAATCCACACAATATATTCAATAGTATCTAACGTCATATAGGGAAGATATGGTACATTTAGTAATGAAAGTGCTTCTAAGGTATAAAGTATTTCGTTAATAGCAAACGTTTATAAACTCAGTATGTATATTTGTTAGCACAATTAATGTATCAGAAATAATTTTCACACTGTTTGCTTTTATTCCCTTTAATAATGCTATACATTTCTACGGGTTATATGACTTCTCATTTAATATCTTCACTGCAGCAATCTGTGTTTTAAAAATTACAAGTAAGGCAAGAGAAAGTGCTGAAGCACGTCAGTAATTTGTTTAATGTTAGTTTTCACTGGATGATTGCTCACTGGTTTTTAATTATGGGTTTGGATCAGGGCAGCAGTCTATGGAAAGCCCCATTGTGATGCTGCAGAAAGTTCAGATTTCACTCAGTGTTTCTGAAGAATCTGTTTAGTTTAATATATTACATTATATTATGTACTTTTATTTCTACTTTTACCATGGACCTAACCTCTATTTGCTCCTTTGCAGCTCTTGTGCTACTGATGCAGACAAACCTCATGTGATGAAAAAGATATTTTATGATGTGACTGATAAATGAGAAAAAATCTGTGATTCTTTATAATCTGATTGCAGTGATGTATTGTACTTTCTTAGTACACCACTTAGTAAACCACTCTGTTTAGAGTGGTTAGGAATCCACACAGCATCATGAAACAAGGTTTTTGATCATTATTTAATTACTTTATTATTTCCCCATTTTTACTCAAAGGTCGCACAGTCTGGTTCCCTGTAGAAGTATACTGTACATATGAGTGTGTAATAATACATAGGTCTTACTCATTTTTTTGTTCTTTTTTTTATTCTAAAGTTTTTCCTTTTTATGTAGAAAACACTGATTCTGTGGTGACTTTTTCACTGACACTTTATGCTAACAGCTAATCCTGATATTTATTTTGTAATGCAAACAAAATCTTTGCATACTTGTACAGGGTACGGATGATATTAATGATAAGAAAAATCTGACATTGTATCTGAGCTGTGTATATCTGAGTGTAAGTCTGTTGCACTGCATATCTGCTGTTAGTCTGTACCACTGTACTGTATATATGCGTCTTTTATGACACCAGCAGGCCCACTGAGAATGAAACTGCACTCTTAATGTGAGAAAAAGCATGAATTATAATTGGTAAAATTAGTTTATTTATATAAATATCTGTTCTCAACTTTTTTTAAAACCCACATTTTCTTTCCATTTCATTTTCTTATTTAATATATATAAAAAGGGAGGATTTTTAAGGATTTTCTAAAAAAATCCTTTAAAAGGTATAGTGTGATATATCCAGAAAATGTTTAACTTGCAAGTTAAGATTTGGATTATGATTAATAATAAATGTATGCAATTTATTCTATATAATTGACAGTATTTGTATAATTGCAGCATACAGTAACTGTGTTTTAAGAGATCTTTTATGTTTATAGTAAAATATTTTGATGCAAGTATAACTGGAGTGAATTTTACAGGTGTAAAATAAAACCATGTGTTGAGACTTTTCAGACGTGCTAATTATATGTCTGTTTTGTGCGAAACCTTTCATTTACAATTCATGAAGAAGCGTATTGCAGAATGCAAACATTTAGACTCTTTGGTGTGTATTTACTGGTAAGCTTAACTGCATTTGCTCTTTCAAATCAGCAGGTAGCAGATTGCTTGAATATCAGCATGCAGGGTGTTAATGCAGTGTGTACTTTACTGAATGCTTCCTCACTCTGTTTCTTCTGGCCTCTGGTCGTGTCGAGGCACGTTATCTGAGTGGCACGTGGTTTATGTGCACAGACGCTCTGGGTGGTAGTGGGCTTGGAAGCCAGTGGCCTGCTAGAGTACCTGCTGGGATTTCACTGCTTCAAGACTGCACAGGAGCTGCAGAGAGACCTTTGAAGCTCTGGGGACCTAGCATGTTATTTGTTTAGTCATTACAGTTCTTAGTTGTGAGAGTGTTAGTTATTACAGGCATTTTCATTTAAGCTCTTGTCTTACTCTGCGTATTTCAAGATTGCTTTTTTACATTGCATAGTTGTCTGGCACTGGTCTGTCAATTCTTGGTCTGGTCTGGCAGATTTTAATTCAAAGCTAATGTTATTCTTGAAACTGCACAAAAATAACCATTTTGGCAAACACGCTCCTCATCAGCAATACCTAGAACTGAATGCTCCTGTGTGGCAGAAGTCTTTTGTAAAGGACGACATTGTCTGTTTGTTTCAAGGCTGTTATACTTAACATTATTTCGCTGATGCTTATACCCAAAGTGACTTACATTTGTACCCATGTGAACAGCTGGGAGTTTTACTGGAGCAATCCTAGTCAAGTGCCTTGCTCAAGGGTGCAACAGCAATGTCATAATAGCACAGTCTTTTCCATAAGAGCCAAGTCTATTGCTACATAGTCCTCCTAAGCAGCATTTCTAGGTGCTTGCTTGTGTATCCTTTTTCATTTCAGTTCAGTTTGTAAAGTACATTCTTAGCCCGGTTAAATACTGATATTTCTCTTTGTGTTCAAAAACACATTGTAATAACATGTAGTTATTGGGAAAACAAGCTCACATAATCCTCAAGGATTCTGAGCAGTCCAGGACACAAGAGCTGTGAAGGAGGTGAATGCTGAAAGTGCAGAAGGCACGTGGCTGAGTCTAAAAGCACACTTTCGCCACGGGTATAATCCATAGACAGGACTCTGGGGGAATAAGAACCAGTGTCTACATTTTTAAATTTATTTCAGAACTGTGAGAGTTACAGTATGTAAGCAGCCAGTTGTGTATATGCAACGATTTTCATTTGTCCTTGAAATTTTAGAGAAGTGAGAGGAAACTTCTTTAATAAAAAGAATGCAGTATGGGGACTACAGGACCTTGAACAACTCCAGGTTCAAATAGCTTCTGCTCAGGGTTAGACAAGCAGATGATGAATTGTATTTACTATCTCCCACTTGAACAGATTCCTTGTAAATCTCCAGGGAACTGTTTTTCCTCTGGTGAGTGGAGATTGGTAAAACAGTATATTCCACAGGAAGAGAGTGAAGCCACATTCCCAAGGAAAATAAGCAGATCTTAGTGACAGAAAGGTGGATGCGTAGTGTGAGACACGTTGACATGCCAAGTTGTATATGCTGATTCTTCAGGACATTTGGAAAAAAAGAGGTTTCAGAAGATCCTGGGATCAATTAACTAGTTATATCTGGATGAGCCCAATACTGCCTACCTCTCATCAAAGTGATTGAGCACCAAAAAAACTGAAACGCACATTAATAACTGCATGAAAAGTCCCTTAACTTTAAGTACGATAACATAGGAAATTCTCAAAAACAAATACCTATTAACTATTGACCTATTAACTACCTATTGACCTGTTAACGAGTCTCGTTGTCAAAGGTTATCTATCACATTATAGGTAAATGTCACTGTCAGAGTTTTAAGATTTTGTCTTGACATGGGAGCTGAAGAAGCTGTTTTACTCTTGTTTTCAGCATGTGGCAGTAACCTCTGCTTGGACCTCTGCATGTAAAAATGAAAGAAAATCTGTTTGCACTGAGCTTCCTGCAAGCTGTAGAATGGTGGTCTTTGCTAGCGCGGCTGCAGTCATCAGAACACCAGCACCCCCTTCCCTTCTGCACCAATGAGTTGTTAAACCTGACTCAATTACAGCTTTGAAAGATGTTTGGGCATCTGGTTTATGTTATTCCTGTCACAGGTGCTCTTTACAGCTTGATGAACTCCATGCACACCCTCTGTTCCACCCTCTCCTCCTAGGAGTGGACAGGAACTCTGCAAGACTGTGGAAGTTTATGTAGTGCTGTACTATCAGGGTGCTGCTAGTCTAGACTCTTTACCAAGCCTTAACTTGATTCAGTCAGACTAGATTTTGCTTAATGATAATACAATTCTTCTAAATACATAATAACATTATTGTTTACTTTTTTCAAAACCATTTGTGCTTCAGTTTTCTGAAAGCAATTTTAAAAGATTGAAGTGTGAAGGTCTATTTTTGTCTATTTTCTGCTCACTTGAGCTGGTGAGATTAGTTGCAAGGTCTGGGGAGAAAAAAATTAAGATAACCAAAAGAGAGGCAACTTAAACACAGTTTTGGGATTTAACAATCCAAAACTATGGGAATTGTGGGGGTCTGGAACAAGATACCCAGCCATGTGGTTGAAGCCGATATCCTGGCTTCTTTCAAGAAACAGCTGTGTGAGATCCCTGGGTCAATTAACTACTAACTATTAAATTAGTTGTCCACTTCAGTGAAGAATTTTGGTTCAGAAAATAAATGGAATATATTATGTACTGGAATCAAATTCATCCTATAATTGCTTTATTTATAGTATTGCAGTTTAAAATGCAGTAAAGATCTGAAAGATCTGACATTTGGCTGTCATGCATACTCAAAGCAACTGCTTTTCCAGTACTTATTTTTACTGTTCATAGCACTACAGTGATCCACATCCAGCACCCAGAGGAGGAAGCAGGCAGTTTATGTAAGCGAAATGAGTGATGAGTATGTTTCTATTTATTCTGCAATCAAGGAACAGTAATGTGATTACCCTGCACTGTCCAGTGTGGGTTTGGGTACTGTCTTTGTTGTCTAACAGTTTTATCCTTTTGATACAGCATTGCAGTGCAAATGAGTTTTCAGGTATACAACAGATGGAAAAGCAGGAGCGTAATCATTTTTTAAGAATAGTTTTGTCAACATTAATGAGAACATCTTTGAGTTTAAGATTCATAAATACTAAAATGAAATAAATTAACCAAATACATACCTAATGATACTAAATACATAAATACTAAGTTGTTGGAAGTTTAGATCTTGTGGGGATCTTTTCTGTCTTTGTTTGAAGTTTTTGTACCACATGTGCCACAACATTTACACATGTAATTATAGTCAAATGTGATTGAAATACTTTGTTTCCAATATAAGAGGTTATAAAAAAATCTATAAACCTGATTCTAACAGCTTTTTAATTACAAATGGAGTGCTATACATGGAACATGCTGTCATGAGGCTGATCTGACCGATTCCATACCTTTTATTAATAGCATCTGCAAACCCTACTTTAAAGTGTTATCATGGACATCATTTTACTCATCATCTTTCAAATACAAGTATTTAATAAATGTGGCCTTTTCATATTAAAGGTTATGCCCTGTCATTACATGATTAATGGAGAGCACTTCTTTCTCAGTTATCATGCCTTTGATTTTTTCCCTAAGATTAAAAGAAACACTGCGTCAGTTCATTGCTAATGTTGTTTTATAATGTTTTAGTTTTGCAAACTGTCACTGCACAAAAAAAGGAAAACAATCTGCCATGCAACAGATTTGCTGTTCCTCACAGCATGAAATCCCCAGATACCGGGATAAAACATCTTGTCACCCTGCCAAGAGGTTTATCATTACAGAACACAACGTGTCGGTACTGCAGCCACCAGAGATGAGCCCAGCTGCAGCCAGAGCTCCGAGATTCACTGCAGCTTGTTCTGTGATTGACTGGTGGGGGAAAGTCGCAACAGGTCAAGATTAACCTTAAACAAAATTCCCGCAGGCTAAATGGAACAGGCTGGCATTAAGCCCTCCTTAAGTGTTGTGTAAGTGTTAACCGCCTATTGTGGAAAACTGGCTGTTTCTTCAAGATCATCAGGATCTTCCTGCACTTTGGTTTTACTATGGAGTGTGGACTCTAGGATAGAGGCCCTCTTCTCACACACTTACTGAAAACCTTTGTAAGAATCTACGATCACCTGTGACACAGCTCTTCCTCAGGCCTCATAAGCCAACCGTGCCTTAAGCAGCATGTCCTCTTATCAGGATGAAATGCACTGCAGCTGGGTTTATACTGTGGACCACATTATGGTGCTAACTTTCATAGGGCTTTTGTAGTCCACTTTAACCCAGATTTTACAGGAAAAATTAAAGTCTTTGAAAACTTGAGTATGCGATGATTGTTTTTCGCCTCTTTGTCCGCCATCTTCCCGAATTGGGAGATACTGACCCTATCCCACGTGTAGGAAGTGGTATGCCAAACCTTTGAAACAGCTGTGTGCCCCTGTACGCCTGCTGGTACAAATGCACAGTGAAGAGACTGGAGTATTTTCTTACTTGGACGTTTTTTACAGATGGACTGGCCTGTTTGGCCAATGGAATAAGTCTCTATCACAAACTGTCAGTAGCTCTACTGAGAGGCTGCTGTTACCACATTCTCTCTGGAGCAAATTCATTAATTCTGCAGAGGAATGGAGAGCAACAGTTTCTGTACAGGTTTTGTGTTTTTCACACAGGGTATCTGAAAGGATAAATACCCCTGTAGTGCTCTGTGCCCCTGCGGATGACTGTAACAGACTGGGATTTTGTCCTGTTTTAATAAAAACATGCTGTTCCAATGTGACATGAGCTTTCTCTTCCTGATGGCAAACACATTCCAGACTGATTTTCCGAAACTGCAGGGAAGTGGAAGTACAGTACTCACTCGTTCGAGTGATGTTTCTAGCTAGGTTTGCAACTTTGAGCCTGAAAAGAGTCGAAGAAAAAAGGTTTGGAAACCATGTATTGCTGACTTTTCCTTCAATACCACTGCTGTCCTGCAGCCCTCCTGCTGATTAAATGGTCCTATATAAAATGAACAAATATTAGTAGGTGTCCGCTTAGAATAATACTTGTATTAGGAGCAGCAGTAAAGGAACCTGATAAAACATTTAACCTGAGGCTGTAGCCTGTACAGGGGCCCGTGGAATTTCCCTGTGTCCTAATAACATAGTCTTACCTTCTGTTGTGTGCACCTGGTCTTTATTCAATTCTAATTTAGAGGAGCAAAGCCAGTAGAGACAGTTAAAATGGTTATAGATCCAGGAAAGTCTACAGTTAAGCCTGTCTACAGTTAATGAGAACCACCAAGAGAACAAATCTCCAGTAAACAGTATCTACAACATACAGTAAATGCCAAGGTTAGGTTTTGCAACAACACATGTTGGTATGAAAAGGTTTGTAACTTACAATTTAAACTCAGTATGTTAAACAATAAAACACCCACCACAGGTCACTTAAATATTATTTTGAGATTTGTAGTTGTACAGTAGTTTGCTTTACGACAGTTTTTTTTAAGCAAAAAAAAAATCAAATGAAAAATAGTTCAGATTTCTAATACTCTGTAATTCATCCTCATATTTTGACCCAAGCTGTCACTCAGCATCTTCACGGCCTGCAGTGAGCACATCAGCAGCATTGATACTACAAGTTCCTCAGGCTGCATACCGACTCTTCTGTCTACTTGTCCAACCTCTTCTAGAATTCAGAAATTGGCATCTTTGACTTTTATACCTTAAATTGCAATGAGAAACCACCTGTTTCCATCTCTGGGGCTTCACACTGGATATCGACAGCACAAAATACAAAGCACAACTGTAATGGACAGTGGAACAAAGTAAAAACAAATTCTAAAACTTTTTAAGCACCTAGGACTTATGTATAAGTTGATTCAAGACTGTATGTTTTGTTTTGTATATAATAAAGGATTTGGAAGTAACAACAGTAGGTGTTACTTGTTTAGCTTGCATGCACAGTTTCTGCAGTTTCCCGAGTGTGAAGGTGCAGGTGCAATTTCATTAAACATTTAATGTTGCCTAAAGACTATAAGCAATAAGCAGGACTATAAGCAATATTACCTTTTTAAACTGAAATTGCTTCCTGACCTCAATACAGAGGTCTGGTGAGCGGAAGATTAGGTTTAATCTCAGAAAAGTGGTATATTGTGCTCAAAATACAGATGTCATTTTTAATATTTCGTTTTCCCCCATCTCTTCTGATTTGCATGGAACACTTGATGAAATATATACTGATGGAAAAAAGAAACGCAACATTTTCTGGAATGAGAATACTATCGTTATAGCTTATGTACTTTGGCAAGAAGTTTCAATTTGTTTTAAGTCATCTGACCAGCAATACAGCTTTTGCAATGAGGCATTGCAACTTGCCAGTTACACGAAAGCTTGTTACGTGCACTTCTACCCAACGAGATCCAGGTGGAACAATGCCTGATCAGGTCACCTTTAAAAAGGCCTCAATTCAAAGCTTAGGTCACTGCAAGTAAAAGGCCACGCTTACAGCAGTCAGTTTTCTGTGCATTCCATAATGCCTTGAATGTCCTGCGGACCGGCAGGACAGATGACTGTCCAAGATCCAGTTGCCTACGAGTGACTACACCAGTGCAGGACTGACACATCAGACTGGTCCAGCTGAGACATCGTTTCTGATCTGCAACCCGTACTGCTGCTGAAACTGCCGACAGACACAATGCCCGCATCAGTGACAGGACAGTGAGGCTCCATGCTGCTGGCCTTAGAGCAAGGCGACCTGTCAGAGGCCCTCTGATCCACACCTCTTAGACATTATACCCAGCTGGTTTGGGCCAAACAGAGGCTGCAATGGACTCGTCAGCAGTGGCATCAGGTCCTCTTCACAGATGAGTCACTCTTCAGCCTGTTCCATGCAGACGGGAGGGCCAGAGTGTGGAGGAGGAGGTGTTGTGTTTTTTTTCCCCCATCAGTATATAAGCCAGCATATACGTCTTGGTTTGTAGTCCCCTTTGTTTCTCACGAGGGATCACTATCTACATTACGAGAGTCAATGTGCCTTCTCTCCTAAGAGGACCAAATACTCGACTGATAAAACATTTCTAACTTGATGTTTTGTTATTGGTGTCATGGAGCTGTGCTAGCAGCCGTAGATGAATAGCGAGGATGTGCACTGGCCTAATGGTTTGTTTTCCACATTCCCCTCAGCCCACTGTGCTATGCCGAGACCAGAGTAATTGCAATAAGGATAGAAGTGAGGTTTCTATTGTCTGCAGGTTATTTGCATGGACGGTTAACATTGCTAACCTTTAGATCAGGGATGTCAAACATAGGCCCGTGTTTCAGGTCTGGCCCACCAAGTTCATGAGTTTAGCCCATGTAGAAGGCGTGACAGCTGGGTTCAGTGATTCTGTTCACTCCTTGTCTGAGCCTGTACAGTCCATGGGCCAAGCAGGTGCCCCTGGTGATCTTACCATAACAGTTTAGCAAACATTAAAGTCTCTATGGTTCCTAACATCCACTGTGCTGTGGCAGTAGTAGTGAGACAGGGGTGTGTGTATCTTTGCACAAAAGCATTGGAGTAAAAAAAATTGTGGACACACTTCCTCTAAACAGCTCTTGTATGTTTTAGAGCAGTTATTGAACTCACTGAAACTGATCTCAAAATGATAATTTTGAGCATTGTAATAAGGGTCTTCTAATTATTTTCTTCAAGAAATGAAAATCTCTATGTGGCTCTAGAGAAGTAGATAAATCTGTATTTGTTCATGGTAGTGAATGTTTGAATTGTACAAAAGTTGGCTGTTGCCAAAGAGCAATAGCTGTGGAAGTGGAAGTTTTTTAGTCGATATCTAACAAATAGAATACAAAATAGGCAATTTTGTCATGTGACCACTCTTGTCACTCTTTGTCACTGACCATTCTGACCATTCAGTTTCCCAGTTGGAAACACCAAGACTGATGATTACAAATCATGGCAAGCTTTTTCCACCCACTTATCATAACAGCTGAGTCTTGATCTTGTCCATCTTTCAAGTAGAGGTTGTCTGATCACTAATCCTGGATCCTGTGCACTTTAGGTCTTCCATCTGAAGGTCATGTACTGTATATATGATATGTACACCCATTCCTCAGTAATGAACTGATTCCCTTAAAAACAAATAGCAAATGTTACATTATGTATAAAAAAATTAACTTGCTATTATTACTTTCAAACATAAGAGTTTACAACTCCTTCCTAAGGTTAAAAAACATTAAACCTTAAAAACATTAAAACATCACCCATTATTCTTAAGTTACCTTAAAATGACTGAAATACTGTATATTGTAATAGAATAAAAACCAATATTGCTTGTTTGCAGTAGTTTTTTGACTTATGTAACTTATGGCTATGAAAATGTTTTTCAACTTTTACAACACTTAAAGAACTTGCAATATGCTTTACAAAATGATGTGTGGTGCCATAGGGGTAGATGACACCATGCTGGGCATGGTCAGGCTCTCATTCTCCCCCGTCACACCCCTTTAAAAGCTCTTTTAGGTTCCTTTTCTTTATCTTACACACATTCTCCTGTGACAGTGGTGATCACACTGACCCCCTCATCGGGGGAACAGGATACATGACTCCACATTCCACTACTTCTGGGCCCTTTACCTGTTGTCTCACTGCTAGGAACCTCCTGCTCCCAGACCCCAACACATTCCTGCTCCAATAGGTCACTGTTTCACACAAAGCCAGTGCCTCAGACTCCCAGGTCCGCCTCTAGCCCTGACATCCTCTCCTGACTCCACCAGGTTGGGTTACACAAACACACACTACCTTCATCACCGAGTCTGTTCGGCACTACACACCCTGCCGAGACCCAACACACTGTCCCTCTCTAACACACTCGCAACCTCTCTGGCGCCTCAACCTCCGGTTGTGATCTCACAGCTGCCAGGACACCTCACTGTGCCCAGCCACCACTGCACTATCTCCCAGAGGGTGCAGCTAGATAGACCCCACTTCACTTCCCCGATACCAATGTATTGCCAGGGGGAGGGTCCCTCTTCAACACACATCCTGCTCTCACACCCCACCAGGATGCTGTCCCTTAAAATCTTTCGATGATCTCATAAAGCTATGTTTCTTCAGTCAGTCTCCTTGCAGACTGATGTTTTCACTCTTTTCCTCGCAGGCTATTCATCTCACAATCCCCTCTGGGACTGAAGTCTTTGCTCACTCATACCATACATGGCGGCATGCCCTTCTAACATCGGCCCGACTAGTAGCACTTCAACCCGGCTCTCACAACAGAGCCTCCGCATTTCTCCTCTCACCACTGTAGCGACAGCAAGACCGAGGCCCTGCTGGACTTTTCTCCCTTTAAACCACTTCTACACCTGCCTTCATTCACGTAATCACGTCAGGTGTGGTTTCCACAGCAACGCGCGTCCCTTAACCACACGCATTGTACCACAGATGTTAAAAATAAGAAGGATCTTCAACAGGAAAAAATCATTGAGTGAGATCTCAAACTGCCTTTTTGTATCAAAGACAGGTCCATACAGCAAAAAATGGGTATTAAAATGCATTTCTTTGTTGTAGTGAACATACATAAGTGTTTGAATAGTGAGGAGTGGGTGTCAACACATTTACCGCCAGCCAGAGATTTACGTTGCGTACAATAATGACAATTATATTTTAAATAATTCTATACTGTAAATCTTTCCTTACTCAGGGTGTAATTAGTAAGTTTTGCATCTTGTGAAAATGCAGTGACTGTTAATTGCATTGTAAATGGAGGTAAGTCATTGTAAAATAAACTCCAGAAATGCAAAACAACACAAATACGCGATACTCCTTGTGTCTTGTATTTAAAAAATACGCTACATACAGTACAGACTATTTGAAGTACATTTAAATTAAATCTGGATGCCATGGCAAATGAGTTTGACACCCCTCGGATAAAATTTATTTGAGAATCGCTGTTACGGTTCTTCCCCCGAATGTTGCATTCTACATTCCAGCAGCAGCTTGGTACTAAAAGTGTCAAAATGCTACACTAATAAATTATGCAGGCAAAAACTTCAAAACAGGTGACAAATTACAAATGGCTCCTTCACACAGCATGACAGATTGATCTGAACTTATTAAAACAATGTGGTTTCAAATTCCGGCTTTTGCAGAGCACTGTGCCCTAAAGGGTAAAACATAATTAGGTTTCATGCTAAATACGTCTTTTGTAAAATATGTAAAAGTGTGTTATCACTCTCAGAGACTGAATTAGGCACTTGGACAGCACAATCTATAATTATTTTATACTCACTTATTAAAAACATCCAGCACTAATTTACTCACACTTTGCAGATCTGCAATAAAAACATCCTCTGCATATCAAGTGTTCAGGCTGCAATGGGATTGCAGAACATTCTCTGACATAATTGTAGCACTAAACGGCTTCTGCTCCTTACATTGTAAAGACAGCAATGCTGTACAGACATGCATTTTTGGAATCAGTTTTTATTAGTGCCTTATTTTCAAAAGCAGCAAACAAAATAACAGCAAACTGTTCAAAAGAGATATGTTCCCCCTCCCAACCCCCGATTGTACTCCCGCATCCATGTTTCCAGCTAAAGAATATGTGGAGCAGCACTCCAATCTTCTGCCTCAATCCCCCCAATGCTCCAGAACCATGGATCTGAGCAGTAGAGTGTCAATGTGGAAATTCCCAAGACAGCTCCAGGTCTTCCAGAACCAATGGGACAACACAACCAGATATGTTTTTATTTCTTCATTGAACGAGTGGTGGGTGAGAGCAAAGAACAGCTTTATTCAGAACATTAGACAAAGAAGAAGAACCCCATTTCCAAAACTTGACGAAGTCACTAGGGGTACGTTTCACATAATAGCAACTTTGAAGAGTCAAGTACACACTGTAAAAAACATTTAAATACCTCATTTGATAATTAGGATTTTTGGAATCTGAATTTTTATTAATTCAAACATTGCCTCAGGATATTTTCTTTATCAAGTTACTGTTCCAAATAATAACAGCTGCTATGAAATTCTGGTATGAAAGTCTGTAGACGAGTCTATCGGAATGGGACTCCTTAAGTTTTGCCCCCAAAGTCCAGCAGATTTTGATTTGAGTGTGTAGATACCCTGGACCTCCAGGAGGTCCCATAGGCACATATTGCAGAATAGAGCTGTAAGCAAAAAAAGGAAGAAGAGCTTGGAAGCTCATGTTTTGATAATATAACCTGTAGCAAACGAAAACCATCCCCATTTAAAATATTTGCTAGCGTCAAAATCCCCTTACTACTACAATTTGAAGAGGAGAAAGGAGAATTACTTAATGATTGTGGAACATAAGAGAGTGGGAGCGCAGTGTGTTCGGGGGACGTTGAGTCATTCTGCCAAATGTCAAGATGTAAATACGTGTACTTATTTATAGAATTATAAGACCAAAACATAATCTACAGTGCTGAAGGGGAGCATCAGTATAAATTAGATCTTGATACATTATTGAGAGACCAGGCTTTCTTCAAGTGATCTTCAAGATGCAGGACTACCAAGATTTAATCACACTGACAGTGACCTTTGAAAACAAAGATGTATAAATAAAGTTTCACACAGCAAGGTCCCTGCAGATCTTTAACACTGGAAAAATGAGAATTTAATTTGTGGCCATTACCCTTTCCATATGGATTTAAACGTTTGTGGAGGATCTTTTTGTATTTTTTCATTTAAAGAGATAATATATCTCTCCAAAATGAATTTATGTTGACAATCCATCTAAGTGTGGTTGCTATGTATCAGTTAAAAGCAGATTGTTGTGGACATTGTGGACAATAACAGGATTTTTAAAACTATTTGCTCTTAATTCTCTCAAAGGTCTTGTTCAATGATTTTTTATATTTAAAATGTGTTCTATTGAGAGACACAACTTACATACTGTAAGAAAATGTTCTAAAACTGTCCTATAAGGGTGGCTGCATGTCTTTGGTGGATCTTGTGATACTTACAGTAACTAATGGCTGGGGAGAGATTGCATTGCAGTATGCTTATGTTACAGCTGCCGAATCTTTTGCTTTCAAATATACGAGCTGAATGTTGCTGTTCTCGTTTCACTTTTAAAAATGCTTACTGAGCTATGTCTGCAGGACGTTTTTTCATGTACTTTTTAAATCCTTGTTGGATCATGTAAGCAACAGAAAACAATCCTCAAAACACTAGACAGCAGGAGGGGTGTGTTAATCTGTCTCCCAGTCTAGTTGGGACGTGATCCCTCCCTTTCCAAGTCTCTGGATCATCTTCTTTGCCTGCCCCCAGGGCAGATGAGCTCTGTTTAAATCTGTTCAGTCCTGTTGGGATGTCTAGCCAGTCACAGCTGTTATAAAGTCCCTCTGTTATTTCTTAGCCATTAACTCTGCTTTTCTATTGTATTTGGCAGATACCACACTGTTTCTCGGTGCAGGGTAAGGTCCGTACCTGCGTGATTAATTGGTCCCGCAGATGCCAAGATATTATTTATTGTGACACTATCTGTAATATTCATGCTACATGTATTTTTAACACATTTCTCTGTGTGTTGGCAGAGGCTTTGGGTGTGGGATTCACACTGCTTGTCATTGCTGTCCTTCTTCCTGGAGGACAGTTGCACCAGATGAAATATTGCTAATTCAATAAGTCTGTTAACAATGTTGAGTTTGTGCTTCGTAATTAAAAACCACATTGTAATAATACAAAAATACACCCCACTAAAACAGTAAAGAAACTGCCATTGAACTAAATCATAGAATGAAAAAGTGGCATGATATGAGCGATTTCTGTTTGTTCATCAAATTATTTTTTATGGTTATGAACACAATAAAATATTCAGCATTCTGTTAAATCAGTCAGTTGGGTCAACAGATATCCAGATCACAGCATGGTGAGGTTCAGGCAATCTATAGGAAGGAACAAGTAATAGGTTTATTCCATGCTGAAAAAAAGAAGAGAGAAAACACAACATTTTGGCCGTGGAGCCTTCTTCAGGTGTGAGAGAGACAAGGCAGTAAGCAAAGGTAAAGTAGCGGGAGAACAAAGGCTGGGAGGGAGGAGGAGTGAGAGGCGGGAGCAGGGGACAGAAAGAGAGGCCAATCAAGAGGTGTGAAGTCAGGATAGGTGTAGGCCTTCAGCCACTCCTCTTCCCTCCCAGCCTTTGTTCTCCTGCTACTTTTCCTTTGCTTACTGCCTTGTCTCTCTCACACCTGAAGAAGGCTCCACGGCCGAAACGTTGTGTTTTCTCTCTTTTTTTTCAACATAGAATAAACCTATTACTTGTTCCTTTGCAGCCTACGCATGCTGACGCAGCTACCCACCTGAACTACTCTATGGGAAGTCTCGCCCCTCCGTCTCTGTCTCACTGGCATAGATTTCTAGGTTTCAGTGAGGCTGAAGATGTTTTCCTTGACAGCATCACCTAATTTGCAAATGTTAAAAGACATCTTTTTTGGGGGGAAATACCAAGGATCTTTAAATATTTAGTTCTAAAGCTAATTTAGTTCAGAGAAAGACTAATTTCAAATTAGATTTCGAGTAGCATCATAGATAAATAAAATTTCTGATATCCAAGGACATGTTTTAGATTTCACAGCCATTATAAATCCTTCTTTACTAGAGGAATCAGCCTAAAGATCTTATCATGATCTTATCTTATCTCTTAATAAAAATAAGAAGAATTTTCCACAAAATTATAGAACTAATTTAATATTTGTTCTGTGACTTTGATGTAGTTTATGCACTTCAGTGATAAAAAAACACTAGTAGAAGGAGCAGAACAATTTTTACAGCAAGCCCGTGCAAGTCATATCACAACTTATAATATTAAAGAAACTTCTAAACCAAACTCTGTTCTTTGATTTGTTTTCTTTCTCGAGAGTTATATGCTTCCTACTGTATTCCAAGGGTTCTCTCTATATCCAGTTTGTCATAAGTGTGCATGCAATCCTTTTGTTCAATGTTTTTATCCTTTCATTTGTTACACAGGAACCTGAATATTAAGAAGAGGATGATTTACCTGTTATTAACCCATTGAAAGAATGAGCGATACAAGCATGTGTTCTTCAAAGTTAGCTTTAGATGGGACCCTTGTAACATCACATGTATTACTGAAAAATGTTTCTTATCTTGACAGTCATGTCATCTTCAAATAAGGTTACCTGGTGCATCTGTGTCTTTTGTCTTTAGAATTTTAGAAAGTGAAAAGTTAGGTAAAATAAAAATAATGGAAATTATCAGAAATTATGCCAAGCAACATGCTACTGACAACATCATGAAAAAGTGTGAAAAAATATGATTAACATGAACATAAAATATGTTTTAAACTGAGTATTAACACCAGTTAACAGCCTTATATGGCAAAAAATACTGAATACATAAAAAAATACATAAGACAATGTTGTTCATTTGTAAAGTGTCAAATGTTAAACTAACTACCAGACAGGCGGGACTGGCTGAATGGCTTCCTTTCATTTGCAATCTCATTTTTAATACTTTTGCTATGCATTTCTAATTTCAACATTACTTACTGCAATAGGGAGGGCACTCCTATTTCCTACACATTTTGATTGCTAAAATAGCTACAGATATTTTTTCAAAATGTGAACTAAAAGTAAGGTGCTAAAAAAACATCCGCCATGCACCTTTTTAAATGCTGTCTTTGCTATTGGTGAGATCAGCTTTTTATTTCAAGTTTCTGGAAGTTCAGAAACAGTCTTTTATAATCAGCAGCTGCTAAATGTCATGTGGCAGGTAGGAGCATGGAAACAAACTTGTTTTATGCTGTGTAGCACTGAGCATGTCATGCAAGAACATATTCCTCTACAGTGACACTTACAAGAAAAAGCTCTTTCAGCTGTTCAAGTCGTGATTGAATGAACATGCATGATCAGGACAAATACTGTACATGGGCTCTGCAATTCCAGGCCAGTGTTGTCACAATGCTCCTCAGAGTCCCGGACGAGATGGGAACCACAGTGATGGAAGTGGAATACATTGTAATACATTGTAAAAGAAATACATTCAAATTCAGACATCTTGGCTACTTGTGTGTTTTAGCTGGTGCAGTTGGAAGCACTTAATTGGTAATGAGAAAGAGCCCTAGAGGACTGAGGGAAGTGAAGAGGCCGACGCTCGGGAGCAAAGCGGAGACTTAGCTTCTCCTTGCCAAGTGCTGCTTACTGGCATCCATCATACATTATAAATCAGCTTCCCATGTCTCCAATTGTGAGCAAGTGCTCTTCAAATAATAACCACACACAAAAAACTAATAAAAGCGGTAAAAGCTTTATTTCTACCACAAAGACAAAGACCGGACCATTTAACAAGAAATCCCTCGTTAGTGTTTGGTACCTTTATGTCTGCAGATCTATATCCTGATAAGAATCTGGTCTTATCAGGATAGCAAAAGCAAAACAGATCTGTCCCATTGTCATTTTTACATTGCCTGAGGTCTTCTGAGACACATTGTCGCTGTGCCAGCTCTTTAGAAACTGGAAGAGGTTCCTTTAAAGGATCGGCATTGTAAGCAAGCTGCTATTTTGTTCTAGTTTTATGAGTTTGAGCTCAGTTTGTCCTGGAGCAGGTCCAGCGGCCTCAGGCTGGTGAGCCAGTGCTAAGATTTTTAACCTGCATCCAGTAAAAAGCCACTTATCTCCAGTCTGGTCCCTGAACTCGGAGCCTAGAGGGTGTCTGGGTCCCACAGCTGTATTTATATACCTTTGTGTCACTCGTCAGCCCTGAAGATAATTGTCAGTATACATCTCCTTGCTGTGGGAGGAGAGTAAGAATGTTAAAAATAAAAGGAAGAGAATTTGAAGCCTCAAGGGAGTTAGGGTGGGACCGAAGTAAATTGCTGGGTGCGCTGTCCCAGATTTAAGAAGTTGACGGAGTCTGTGGCTGGGAAGCCTGTATTTATTTTAAAAGCAATTAACCCTGAACAATCTGGCAACTGATCCTTTGTTTTCCTTTTCTTAAATATTGTACAAAAGTTTGATCTTTTTGCAAGTATTATTTTGGACCCAGTTTGAGCTTCTGAGCTCTTCCGTTGGCCTCACAAAAGCAGGTGTTAAAGTGTATACTGTACATTCAGTTTCAGAATAGTGGTCCCAGAAATGTCTTTTTTTATTTTCTCTTTCTCAAGTTCAAGGGTTTTGTAATAATAATAGTGTGAGGCTGAAGCAGGAATGAACCTCGGCCTTCAGCCACTCTGTCTGTCTATAGTTCTGCTGTGTGGGGAGCGGTCTGGGCTGCTGGGGCAGTTTTCTGAAGCGCTTTCTTCTGAGCACTTTGTCTGATCCTCAGCAGGGAGTGATCTGACTGAGTGATGGGATTTGGTTTTGCCAAGGCCAGAGAAAAAAAACTTCTACTGGGAACAATCAGCCAGGCTCCTTGGAATTGCTCCATTGCTGATGAAAAATCATAAATGTTGGATGTCAGATAATGTATTGGAGGTGCTATTGTAGCAGTTTTGTTTCTGTTTGTGATGAGCTCTTTTAGGTCTGATAATCATCAAACCATACTGAGATTTCATGTTTATTCTTTAGATGGAATGGGAACTGTTGAAATATTTATGAGGACTAACAAGAAGGAAGTTATTTCTACATGCGAGTACCCATATAGGTGCACACAGCTATATGTTAACACATACTGTACACTGTGTCCATACTGTAGTTCTCCAGTACAATACAATATTCTCATATTTGATGCTAGCACTGCAGGACCCCAGACAGTGCAATAAACAGCCTACTTTAGGTAAGCTTTTCTTTGATGCTTTCAAAGGGTTTCAGACAAAGAGCGTATAATTAAATGTTATTTCAATCAAAGACCTCAAATAGCTCTCTTTGTAATTGAAATGTGGCATCTACCACTCAGCGGACAGGAAGTAAAGAAGCATGAAAATAAACCAATGTTTTGGAGTTGAGAAAAGCAAGAACATGGAGCATGACACCGAAGTGGAAAATTTGGCCATATTACAGTGCTATCTTTTACCACAGAAACATCTTTCAGCTTCCAGAACCACAGTATTTTTTTTTTCTTCTTTGGGTTTTTGAGTGTCATAAATGTGTTTTGAAATTATTTAGGATACACTGGCAGATGCAAATCTCTTAAAGAATAATTTTTCATTCTGTATCTTGTGTGTGTGATTGAAATCCTTTGCAAGATGTTTCTTGCTTTGTGTGTTTCTAATAATAAAATAATAAAACCTTTTACCCTGAACAAACATGAAAAAAGACTTTTTCTGTGGCAAGGTCCAGTAGCTTACTTTTCCACATTGAGATGTCTTGGCTGAAAGGTTGAGCAAGAAAAGACTGGATTATCTGTCCATCACACATTCACACGTGTTTGAACAGATGGGAATTTCTTCTTTATACAGCTGAGAAATATCTCATGAATGTGTAGAGTCTGGGAAGAATGGGATCTGTAAGAAGCCCACCTTGGAAAATCCATATGCTTTGTAGTGGTGACATTCTTAACAACGCAGGTATTTACTTCAGATTTCACATAATAAATGAAGTAAAACAAAACAACAATCTGTCCACCTTTCAATGTTCCAGAATACTTGCAGTATATTTGACAATGTTTTAAGTGCTAATTGACAACATCTTATTTCCAAACAGTGAATTTGTGCTGTTAAATCACATTGTGCAGTGACCAATATTGATTTTGCCAAGAGATTGTACTGTATGTTGTTTTTTGCTCTCCTGAAATTATACAAATCTGTCTCAGATTGATTTATTCTGTCTGAGCCCAGACTTTCAAATCAGAGTTGCCTGAAGCTAAAATTGATAGGTGGGAATAAAAAGATTACACTAGAAATTGCAGCTCTTCATTGGGGACACTATTAATCAATCTTACCTCTCTTGTCAGCCTTCTATTATTATACATCATGCACATCCAGCTGTGAATACTACCCAGGGTGAGGTCAGTCCTCAGGCTGGGATCTTCTTTCAAAGACTGAAGAAGTCTTAATCATTCAGCAAAGCTTGGACTAAATTACCCAACACTCGCACAAAGGGTGTTTTAGTATATCCAGAAGAAAACCTTCATGACCATAATGGTAACCTGATGATCAAATGCTACAGAATTTCTCCTTCCTTAGTTTTGAACATTAATATATTTATCTAATCTTGAGATTTGAAAAGCACAGCACATAAAATTGACCTTGGAATGAAATAGCAATTATACATTTGTTGATTCTTAACTTCTAAAAGTGTTATAATTAATACAGATGAAATGGTGATTCACTTTTCTAATCTTTTAAGTAGAATATGTGTGCATATTATTTTGCCTCTTGAGTTCTGAAATGCAGAGTTCTGAAATGCAAGGTCAATATTGCTCTTCTATAAGACAAGGTTTTAATTGTTATCTTACGTAATTTGCACCATGGTCTGGAATAAAATCAAAACTTAATGTTTAGCAATAAAGAGTGGAAGAAAGTTTGAAAACAAAATTATCCCACTAGGTTTAAAAAGGACACAAGAATATGCAGTCTTGTGCATTATTTTTTGCAAATGATGACCCAATTTTTTTAAACCCTAGCTAAGGTGCTCTGTCATTTCTATTGCTTAGATATACCAATGAATACACAATGAGTACACAAAATAATTTGAATTGTCATGGTAGACTCCATTCAGGAAATGTCAAAATGCCCTCATTTATTCATTGACCACTTTGATTAAAACCATTCAAGCTGAGCTTCAGACGTCAACCTTTATATGCTAGTAATCAGATTACCAGGAATAAAAGAACTACAGTGGTCTCCAGGAAGATAATGGCAAAACAAGTGCAGTTGAAAAGCAGTCCCATTTTTCAGTGCAAGGATTTTAGGTTTTGCTTGGACATTTGTGTGGTGTGTGAGGAATTTGGCACCAAGTGCTCAGTGTAGTTTGTTATCAGATATTGTCGATGTGCCTACAGGCCACATATGCACTTTAATTTTCCTTAGTCTATTGAGTGACAGTCAGGTAAATTGAATTTTGTGCCATCTAGCAGAGGTATAATAAGAGCTGCAAGATTAGAAAAAAACAGAGTATTTGTAATTTAGTCCTTTTTTTCTTTTGTTCTCAGTATGAATTACCCTGTTCTAAAAACAAAAAAAAAATTCAAAATCCTTTTAATTAAAAATATATGATTTTCTGTCAGGAAACCTTTTAAATAATGAAGAAGGGGGGGGGGGGTTTATAATTATAACATTATGTATAAGGCTTGTTATCACCCTGAAAACAGGTGCATTTTTTAAATCTGTTTTTTCCCCATTTGTGCAGAGTGCATGAAATAAGATTTAGAGAGACATTTGTAGAGTAGCTGTCAAGCTGACATCTATACCAAAGCAGAGGACACATTCTCTGCACTTCCTTTGTGAAAGGTTTATAAAAAGAAACATAAGAATTCAATAAAGTCAGTATTGTGTTTTATATAGAACTGTGCAAAAGACTTCAACTTCAAGGTTCAACTTCATTGATGTTTTATACAGTAAGATTTTTGACTGTTATTAATACAGGTTAATTTGTTTGTCATTTAGCATCTTTAATGCAATTTGATCAGAATCTTCAACACCTTGATCACAACAAACTCAAGGTCAACTACTTATGAGCAGCTAATATGAAGTGTTGTAACAAATTCATAAATTATCATTCATTCATCATTTGCCAAACAAATATAATTAATGTTGGGCATTTCTTGTCTTTAACATCATTTTGATTCACACTTCATATACAAAAGTGAAAAAGCTAATTTTTGCACTATAAAATACAGATCACCACAGACTTTTGTTTCTGCACAAAGGATGAACATTGAATAAAAAGACCAGAACAGTGAAAATATGTCAGACTCTTGCTCAGCAGTTTATTACCTCAAGAAATAAGTGAGGACAATAATGCTGATTACAAGATCATAGCCTGGACACCTATACAAACAGGCTAATATTTTTTTATAATTATTTTGTAGAAACAATTTTAAATATTGTGGGAAATGAACATGTTTCACACATGCAAAGCAGTTACTGGGATGCAGAGGTAGCCTGAGCACAGCTGGTCACGAAAGTTAGGAAAGAACGGTGGAGCTGTGATGAGCCTGATTGAAAGATTCATTCTGCTTTTGGGTTGTTCTGGCCAGTTACCCTTTGCATGTGGGCCTCTGTAGCTCTCCTTTAGTCCCGTTTCTTCAAGCAGACCTCACGCTAGAGGACTGTGCATCCCAGCTGCAGCTGTATGCAGTGACTGCTGATCATGTGAGCAGAATGCCGTCCTGGCTCAGGGGGCAGTATTACTGTCAGGAGTGTCACAGTCACTTGGGTATTGGGTTATTGTTGGCCCTCATTGCTTCGTTTTCAAAAATGAATGAAATGCTTCCAGCCTGGCATTTTCAATAATAGTAACTGCTCCTGGGTTTTTAAATAAGTGTATCTTTTTCTTTTTCTTATCTGATGGCAGAAAGCAGCTGAAGAGCCCAAATGCATAACAAAATCTCTTCAAGTTCAGGTTCTCATTTATTTGTCATTCTAGCCATGTACAAGTATACAGTGGAACAAAATATCGTTCCTCCTGGTCCACAGTGCAAATACAGACAGGACAGAAAGGACACTGACATATACATTGTAGACAGGATACACATAGTGCAAATTAAAAGGCAATACTGTACATAATATAATATATACAACACACTGGGGGGATTTAAACCCTGTTTCTGGATTTGGGGTGGGTACAAGTAGATTCCAGGGTGTTGAGGAGCCTGACAGCCTGGGGGAAGAAGCTGTTACAGAGTCTGGTGGATCTGGCCCGTACACTGCGATATCTTTTCCCAGATCGTAGGAGGGTAGAGTTTATGAGAGGGTCGGGAGGGGTCATCTACTATACTGGAGGCCCTGTTTAAGCAGCGTTTGTGATAGTTGACAGAAATGGAAGGGACGGAGGCTCCAATGATCTTTTCAGCTGTTTCCACAATCCCTTGCAGGGTCTTGTGGTCTGAAGTGTTGCAATTCCCAAGCCAAACAGTGACACAGCTGGTCAAGGTGCTCTCAATGATACCTCTGTAGAAAGTGGTAAGAATGGGCGGGGGGAGGTTTGCCCTCCTCAGTCGCTGCAGGAAATAGAGACGCTGCTGTACTTTCTTGGCTGGGGAGGTGGTGTTGAGGGACCAAGTGAGGTCATCTGTAATGTGTACACCAAGAAACGTGGTGCTTCTAACTGTCTCCACAGGGGAGCCGTGGATGTGCAGAGCATCTTCCAAGTGAACAGGAAGCTCCACTGCAAATATACAAGGAATATACATTACAAAAACTGTTTAATTTGTGTAAAAAACACAAAAGGCATGGACAGCACCTTTGAGAAAAAGGGAAACTTCTGAACATATTTTATTCTGCTGTATCATACTGTGTTAAAAGATTAACTTTTGACTCATATTGGTCAGAATTTAAAGAAGTGCAACACTTTGGCAGGCTCATGGAAAATTGTGACTAATATACAGTATCATGTCGGCAGGCGGTCACCCTCCATGTGCAGAAACTGACTACACATGAGTTTGGAGAACTAAGGTCCCTGCTCGACACGACATGGAAAACATAATTGTGGGTTCTGAAGGACTAATGCTTGAAACGTTTGGACACGGCAGCCACAATGGAAGACTGAATTAAAGACTGGGGATTGTCGGGTTGAATTAAATAGCACATAACTGGAACAGTCTGCCTGGTCACCTTGTCAGTCCTCTGGGTGTCCCACAGGAATATTTTCTGTCCTATTTCAGGAGTACTCTTGTTCCCAATAAGGGAACAGCGACTCTGGTATTTCCTTGTTTAAACGTGTTCTCTTGCACGGGGGACGCGCTCACGTGACATGTGTCTGTCGTTGCGCCCGCAGGTCTCCTCTGCAGATGCCCAGCGCCCCGTCCGGCCGCCTGAGGAGAAGTGAGCTGCGCCAGCACACCCATGGCTCTGGCCACAGGAGGCGGCCCGGCCAGGCATCTTCTGTCCCTACAGGGGCTGCTGCTCCTCCTGTGCAGCAGGGCAGCCGGCTGGACCCAGGATCCCCAGTGCCTCAGGGCCGAGCACCCGGTCATCGCATTCGCAGGTGAGCCCGGCGGGAGCGAGAGCAGCGCTCCTCTTCGGACACTGTGGTGTGTGGCGCTGTCGGCTTGTGGAACTGATTACTAGGACTCCTGTGGGAACACATTGGCTTAAATAGCTGCCCCCCCACCTTCCTTAAAATGATTTGTCATTTGTTCTGAACCTAAATAACTCGATTAGTTCCTGATCTGAATACAGCACTGCCTTTTGAACAAAATATATCTCTCAGAAAAAAGACATGCAGCTGTTAAAGTAGAAATTGGAAATATTCTGGTAAGCTGTATTTTTTATTTTTGAGTTTTTGAGATGCAGCTATTGGGTTTATTTTTGTGGTTATGAACTGTATACAGATGTGTCTCTTATACTTTGAATAAAATATAAAACCAGAATTATATTGAGCTTGACTCTGCAACAGCTACTCTACTGTTGTTCACCTTTAATTACTCATAGGTTTGGATAGAAACATCTGGCCAATAAATACTTACTGTTACTATAACTATCGGGAGTGGGTGTGTCTTTAGTCTCATGACTGACAGGTTCACATTTCCACTGCAGACACTGCAGTTGTCCCCTGAGTAAGATGATACCGTACCCCAGTAACTCCAGTCCACTCAGCTGTACTGTATATGTGGGGAGCAGTATTGCTGGGGTCCCATCCAGAGGGGAGTCACATGCTCTCTAGTCCGATTATCATTACAGCAACCAGGATGAGCTCCTGCCTAGTGAGTCACTGTGGCTGTGGTGTGGACTTGATTGTATTGGATTGTCTTAATTGTATAACAAGTAGTTATAGCTTTATAACAGTTGACATCTATAGAAACAGAATTATATCCAGTTTACTTTATTGTATTAAAGGGTTTAATCTATTTGTCCAGAATACCTTCAGGACGCATATAGTATGTATAACATTTGTCAGAGATTACATTTCCTAAGAATATACATTTGTTTTGATATATAAATAATGAAAACCATTTACTGCATGTTTTAGATGTTTTACCAACTCGGTAAACACCTTACATTAGTTTGAATTATTTTAATGAAAAGAGAGACATAACCAACACCAGCTTAAAGAACAGGCCTGGTCTCTACTGCATGATGGTCTGTATAAGGTCAGTATTGCTGGTGCTCATGGAGAGAGCAAACCGTTTCATTGGCTGACAGTAACTGAACTGAAGAACACAGTTAACATTTCCTGCCAGTATCAGGCTTCCAGGCAGAGACATACTTTCCCATCTCTGACCTTGGTAGATGGGTCAGCTCAATGTGCAGAATATTGAGGTTAATGATCCCATTGTGGTGAGTGACAGATCATCTAACACAATTGCCTTTCTCGTTGGATTCTGGGACAGAAATCCAATGGTTCCTTTTCTTTCGATCGTTTGTTTCCATAATGTACATTTCCAGCCTCAATTCCACTCCATTACTCTGGTCTGCTCCACTGGCTCTACAACATGCCTCTGATTAATTAAGTGCATTTTCATAAGAGGTTTTCTCTGAGAACAGTGAAAGGAAGGTAGTGGCTCTGATCTATTTCTTTGGCAAATGCAAACAATATAGATGTGGCTGTGAACCGCAGGAGGTGAAACTCTTACCTGAGCAGCTGTCTTTGTTGTTGTCTGTATTGGCTTTGAGAGTCTGAGGAAGTTCACTCTGCACTTTTAAATTGAAATATGAAATAGTCCTCTGACAGTAGAAGCACTAATCAAGTCCTTTTGTCTGTGGGTATTAAACGGAACCATTTTTTAAAGTATAAACAACATTTTAATAAAACACCACATCATTTTGGATTTAAGTTCTTTTTCTATTACTTCAAAGAATGAGTTCCTGGATCACAGCATGTTGAAAAATGTACTGTAATATTGCAAATTATTCTTAACATAAAAATATACTCAATACAAGACAGACTGCTGTAGGAACTTTGTACAGAATAAATACCTTATAAATAGCTTTGAATGTTTTACCTTTGAAAGAAATTGCTTTCTTAGCAGAAACTCTTCTTAACTGTTACTTCTATCTTTTCAGTAAGCAATGTTTTTTTATCTCCACTTTGGAACAGAAAAAAAACTAAGCAATAGTATTTGAGGAACAATTAAAATCAGTCAGGACACAGGAACAGTCAAACACTAAAAGAAAGCTGTACTGGACACTATTTGAACCTCAAATTAGAAAATAATTTTTGAACTTTTTCCACTTCTTCATCCTAGCATTAATCCCGCATCGGCAGGGTCCGCTTGTCGGCACGCCCGTCTCCATTTGGCGCGGTCATAGGTGTCCTCCGGGATCGATGTTCACTTTCCGCATGTTTTGAACTATTTCCACTGACGTGCTGGAATTGTGATTGAATGGTACCTGTGAGTGCACTGTGCCAGTAACTTGTGTTACTTTGAAAGACTACAAAGACTTCATCCAGTTGATTACACTGTCCAGACATATTGCAGCTTTGCATTAAGAGACTCTTCCTGTTCTGTCTTCTGCTCTCCTGACCCCTTTGACCTATAACCCTGAACTTACCCCTCATGTGAAGACCAGCACAGCAGACTCCCAAATGGGGAAATATTGCCACCAAGGTTTCTTTAGATTGCTATGACTTTATCAATGACACAATAAATAAAAGCAGTTGTGTGACATCCAGGATCATACATTTCCTTCAATGAAAAGGATGCTTCTTGGTTTTAAAGCTTTAATCACGGGTTTGGCTGATTTTGCCATAATAATACTTCCATGCTTGTTATATTCCTTTCTGCATGAGGTCATTAATTACATGGAGAAGAACTGACTGCAGCTTCAGTATTGTAATGCCTGGCTGGTTTCCAAAGTTTATTTATATTTTCCTGAAATAGCATCACGGTGATGAAATGAAAGTGCCATTTCCAGTCTGCTTAGGTATTCACATTTGGGTATCGGAATACATGCATGTATTTGTCTCTTGTCTCCGGCGATAGGAGATTTTATTATTTGAACTGAAGCCTAGAGGAATTTTAGAGCAAGTTCCTGAAGCATCATGCTAGTTGCCTCCAAAGTCAACAGCTGGCCAAGGAAGAATTTGGAATTAATTTGCTGTAATGAATTAGCCCACTGGCTACTCTAGCAGTAGTCTGCTCATGACGAGGCAGAAGCAGTGCACAAATTGTCAATGATCTCCCCCATAGGCTATTAAAAGAAAAGCAGGTGTATAAATTAACAACACTGTGCACAAGACACAGAGCAAAAAGAAAAACTCACAAATTCTACAATAAATCAGAGGTTCAAAAAAGCCATCTACACAAACTTGAAATAGAACACTGGAACCACAAGCAGACAGGTTTTATGGCCATCATTCCCAGAAAGAAGAAATAAAGCACTGCTCCATGCAGCATTGATATTGACAGGTCTTTGAAAACAGTGACAAATGCAATATTAGTGGTGTGATTTACATTTACAGTATTCTGTCTCTCAGTTATTTATTTGATTTCTGGTCTATGTTGAGAATGGGTTGTGAAGATGTATGGGGTGGATGCTGTTTATTATTGGCTTATGTTGTATATTTGTATTGTATGTCCTTTAATTGTTTGAGCTCAACAAAGCAAATTCCATGCAACTAATTATTATAGCAATAAAGAATTGCACCCTTGAACAAAATACCAATGAGGAGGATGTAATGAAAGCAAAAAACATCATTAGTTTAACTTGTAGTTTGTACATACTAATCTAAAGACATGATATCACCTGCATATCCCTTTATTAAGTTAATCATTCTTTACCCATTTGTTTCTACAAGCAGTGCTGTCTTTTTTGATTGCTGCAGGAATTCATGTCATTTTGCACTTCAGGAAGGTTGCCGGTCCAAATCCCGAAGCTGGCAGAGGAATCCTGCTCCGTTGGGCCCCTGAGCAAGGCCCTTAACCCCAACTGCTCCAGGGATGCTGTACAATGGCTGACCCTGCCCTCTGACCCCAAGCTTCTCTCCCTGTCTGTGTGTCTCATGGAGAGCAAGCTGGGGTATAATAAAAGACGAATTCCTAATGCAATAAATTTTATAGGGCTAATAAAGCAACAATAACATAACATGTCCTCCTTTTTCTTTTGCTGACAGTAAAAAACAGTACATTGCATCTGTGATCTGCTGTGTTTTCAGGAATCGTGATACTATTATCCTAATACTTTAGCTTTCAGTTTAGCTTTACCAGTTGACTTTTTCAATCAGTCTCCACATTCCCTCCTATCTAGTGCTTCTCTGTGTATGACTGATTGTTGTTTGCATCTTCTATCATCCAGAAAAGTACAACTTTCTAAGGTGCATAAATAGGTTTATTTATATTTATTAATTTAAGGGAAAGCAGACCACTGAATGCACTGACCCCTGAATGTGTAACAGATTTGTAAGTATAAAGGGCCAGAGGAGGTTGTACTTCAAACACTGTAAAAGTGAGTCAATATCCACATATAGCTTGAACAGCATATATTATGGGTGTGAATTCCCATTAAAGAAATGGCAAGTAAAACTGCTATGTACCATCTGTGAAGCTAAGGCTATACTGTTTCATAAACAAATACTGTAAACCCTACATTTGAATTGAGTACTGTGTCTCCCATATGTACCACATAAAACACATCTGAATCAGTGTAAAATGCATAGAAAACAGTGCTACAGGACAGTGGAAATAAAGACACTAAATATAAACTGCTTGGGATGAAAACTGTTGTTTTTTTTACCACATCATGCTGCCTTGGCACATTTTTCCAGTTTGGATCTTTTGAGGTGACCGATTGTTCCAGTTGCATGCTGTGGTCCTTTATTGTGGGGTTTAAACTTAGAAAATGCTTACTTCCCAGAAGGGGTGTGACTTGTTTGGACTGACCAGGGTTTGGGCTGTCCTGCAGAGCCTTGTCTGTGTGCGAAGCTACAGCAGGACCACAGCCAGTGCAGGCCTGGCTCCAGCTCTCCCAGCTGGTAAAACCTCGGAGGTACAGTATGCCTTCACCTAGCCTGTTTTTATTCAGAGATTAAACCTCATTCTGCTTTGTTAAGGGGGTAGTAAACTAAGGCATCTAGGCATCTAGGAGCAGAGCAGTGAGGTTCATTCATTGATCATTTGGAACTGGTCGTTTGCCAATGTTGTGATCCGTTGAGCTGTATAATTAACTTGCATGATTCATATTGGGTTGATTACTCTGTTGACATTTGGTCAGGTTTTTCTTCAAGACACATTACTTAAAAAGAGAAAAGGCTCTTCCAGAGACTGTCGGCAGTTATGTTCAACCTTTGAAATATATTAAGATTAATTTAGTCTAGGGAAATGCAAAAGGCATTTTGAACCCTGGGATACATTTCATGCAGCTTGTGTAGGACATGATCTGAGCCAAGTTTCTCACTTAAATGAGGAAAGGTGACTTTGTAGGCATTACAGTAGCCTGTGTGTTGCTATTTTGTGTGAATCAGAATAATGTTTTTGCCTGATGTTTTTAAATTGATCATAATTTGGAAGGTGTGTACAAACATTTGTCACTATATTTACATTTGTTTGCTTGCAGACCCAACCTCTTGAGGTATAATTACAGCACTCAGGAACAGCATCAACATTGACTGGAGACAGACCAACACATCTGTGCTGTCCATAATGGTGATAATTGGATATTGGAGAGCACCCCACCATGCACAGCTCTTTAAAAATACACATCTTAAGTTTTATTTAGTTTTTGAGAAAACAATTTACTTTTTCTCCCACATGCTTATATTGTAGGAGAAAATATTATCTTTGGCCCCCAAACTGTAATCTTGTAAATGTCAAAAGTGACCTTGCAGTTCAACTGGGACCTGGATGTGTCCCAACACGTGTCTGGTTTTTAAAATATTAAGTTGCATGCTTAATAATTGATGTAACTGTTCAGTGAGAGAAAATAAAATTATCAAGTTGTTTTCATCATCAGAAATTCACTTTCTCATAATCTTTTCTTGTTATAAATTCAGTTCTTAATAAAAGGACTCCTGACTTCAGGAAAGTAATTGACACTTTTTCTTTTTTAACTTTATTATTTAATGGGTGCCATCACTAATGGTATTGCTGTCGCTGTGCTCATTCATGTTCCATGTAGTTAATGGTGAGATAGTGTGAATGCATCTGGACGGATGATCTCACATCACAGAAGCTGTTACATTACAAGTGTTTTGTCTCAGAGTGAAATATTACGAAATGTATTGTATCAGGGTGTAAAGTTAAATGGTATGGATTTTTCCCATGGTTTGGTGTAGTATATAGTTTCAATAAACTCCAGCAGGAGAAAAATTCCCAGTGACCGGTGCTCCCCTCTCTCCCCATGTGGTGTACAGCATTTACTACCCTGTAAGGCCCCAAACATATAGTCATATCCTACATAAAAGATTGCTGTTCTCTGTTTGCAGTATTTTTTTTCTTTCTTAACAAAATAATAACTAGGACTTGAACAACTGAAGAGTTGTAGAGAGGCCATGTGCGGCCAAGTGTGGGTTCTTGGGTGTCTGTTTTGGGAGGTCAGTGCATGTAAGCAGGCATTGATCAGAGTTCCCACTGCCCCGTAATGATTATACAAAGGTGGAATACTTTGATTAGACAGCCACATAGAACCCAACTCTTTTCAAAAGGTTTTCTCTAAATATTTTCACCACAAATTATGTTTTAAGCAGCCAGTGGTGTACATCAGACATTAAGCTCTGACTCTGAAATTTTCCTGCCCTGTAATATAATATTTAGCGAGTTGTTACTTTAGAGGTTTTCCTCTCCTTAATATGAGTGTGACTGGGATGAATTTAATTTTGAAAAATTTAGTAAAAACATTAGCTTTCTTGAGATTTTTACACACAAGATGTGTAGTTTAAATCCTTTTTTAGTTTAATGTTAATGACATACTAATGAAAATTCAATGTTATTTTAAACAGGTCAGTCTTGTGTAACACTGAAAAAACTTCGTTGAGATTAAAGTGAACATGGCATGCAGTTGTCAAAAGGCCAGCTTTTCTCAAAGTGATTGTTTAATCTTTTCACTTAATGTGTGCAACTTTCTGCTGTTCATATATGTCTTCTCTGGCATGTTTTCAAACAACGAATATTGAAACATTGAAAACATTTTGCTGTGGGGTTGAGAAAGAATTCTGTACTCATCCTGGCCAGGGGCAGACTAAGGAGACGTTTCACCCTAATGAGAAAACACCTAGTATTAGAAGAGACAGTAAGTGAAATGTGGGATTATTAAAGTCTAGACTGAATGGAATTAGTGTCCTGCTTCACAAATACTGTAAAAATGATTAATAAACCTTCTCAAGTGCTATTAACAACCAGATGTGCAGTCTTTCTAAATATCATTAGTTGTCTGTTACACAATAACAGCATACAGTGATTTGTGCTTATTTATGTTTTACTTTCAAAATATTTTGTTTTGCTTAATGAAAGGTAGGTGAATATGTGGGATGTTTGTGAAGATTCATAACACTATCAATCACCCCATTTTCACATTTAAATGGAAGTTTATACCAGATCTGTTTAATGAAAACCCAGATATGTAAAGAGGTTTAGACATTCATAACATGAGTGGATTCTTTTCATGTTTGTAATATTTTGTGACTGGGATTGGATATGACAGATTGATGATACGTACATGCAATTTTAAATAGCAAAATAATCACTCAAGCATACAGTTAATGATCTGTCTAAAAACAGAAAGAAAACCTTTAGAATTAGAAATGTATTCCTTTCCTGGATGATATGCTAAATATTGTTTAACAATTCACAAATTATCCTTTTAAGAAACAGATGTCTTAATTTATTTCTTTTGAAGTGAAAATTAAGCCTCTTTTAGAGAGTCCCTCAAGCAGGGTTTTCAGTCCCAGAGACGTTTATATTAATGCAAAATATGTGGAGAAGCGTGTTTGCAGTCCTATCAACTGATCTTGCCTTATGTACATGAATGACAAGGGCACCTTCTGTTCTGGCTAGTGAAGGAATGACACCATTCTTTGGCTTCCTCCCATGTTTTATACATGAGAGTCACTTGTGAGAAAGGCTGGAAAAGTATTTTGGTTTCCTGAGACACGAAAAAGATGGGAAGACTTGACAATTACTTTGGTGTGTTTGAAACTTGAGTGGTTGGTGACGGCCTGGAAACTTGAAGACCGTCAAGTGCCAAATGAGAGAGGGAGGATTCAGGAGCCAGTCCTCATACTCCTTTAGTTAGACAGGGCAAAGGCCATCACGTCAGTACTGCGACACTGGGCTCTGAACTGCACTGAGAAACACACCGTTCAAGTGCCTGTCCAGTTTTTTTATTGGCTGTTTTCAAGAAGCATATTAATCATTTTAATCACATTTCCGTTGAATGGCCTTCAGCACAAATCACCGATGATTGGTTAGTTGGAGTCAGTGAATCACAACCCTCAGTAAAATCCCCCAACGACGGCTCTCTGCTCATTGCAGAAAAAAGTAATTATGACTAGACTGACAATTTTTCATTTTCAAATACAGAAGTGTCATCCAGACACCCACTAATTTATATTTTAAGTAAATGTACCAATAAATGTAAAGCAGCTTTTAAAGTTTCTCTCTCTCTCTCTCCTGTGACTGAGAGAGACAATTAGATCACCTAATTTAAGGTCTGTAAAGTCTTTCTTACTTGAAACTACACGTTGTATTTAAATCTCCCATAACACTCTTTATTTGTGGGTCTTCAGTGGCTTTTCCAACCAGACTTACCAGCAGCCTCAGGCCATTCTTTTACTGTAATTTGGGTTAGATGTCTTCAAACAGAATACATACTTTACTGCTAAAAGCAGCACTCAGAAAACCCCAAGGACAACAAGCATACCGTTTAACTTTTGAACTTGGTTTGCTGGGTGGACAACACTCGTTCCCACTGCCAGTAGTGCTGGCCCTGTCGAGGTCAAAGGCTTGTTCATGCAGATGTGTGTCTGGCACTGGTCTGCTGGTCAAAGCGCAAACTTAACCTCCTGACAACTCCAGTCCTTCAAACCTGACTGCCCTGTCAGTGTTTATTCTTGTCCCTTCGCCCCGTAGCTGAGCAGAGGAACCCTGAAAGGGCTCAAAGTTGATGTAGTCCCTGAGAAACAAAATACCTGTATTAGAGACTGTTATCTCTATATATGTCTACCTTTTTATTCTCATATCCTTTTACACTTTTAAGAACATTGTGTAGCCCTGAAGGGAATGTTTAATGATTTATAAACCTAAGAAAGCATTTGTCCTAACTGCCAAAGACAGTGCGCAGTGTAGCACTAATCTGTTAACATTATAACTTGTGAGCTATAATATAACACATATATATCTATCTAACATATAAAGTAATAATAATGTCTTTGTTAACCTGTGCTGCTTCCCTTGTTGAGATGAAATGTGGAAGGAATTTTTTTTTTTCATCGTTGTTAGTGTTAGCTATTTATCTCTCATGTACAGTATGCTGAAATGAGAAAGTTGATTGCTTATGAGACTGTGCTGGAAACCCCCAGTCTGTGATGTCAACTGGTCAGGGCTCCCATGCAGAAGTTTAACGGGTTGAGACGGGTGAGCATTTGTGTCTCTGCTGGCAGGAGGCTCCTGTCACCCCTGCAGGGCAAGCACTGCAGCTGAGAAATTGCCAGATGAGCTGCTGCTGGGATCTTGCCATGTGGAGGAGCGGATGACAGATAGAAAGACACACGCACCTCTTCCATACTGTTACAAGTGTTATAGCAGCTGAGCCAAACAGCCTGACAAGTAGCAATTAACACAGGGTAGTGCATACGGTATTGCATTGTTCCCATAGTATAAGTAATATTGTTTCCATAGTATTATTATAAAACCTTACAAGTATGTCATTATTCAGTACTTTTAGCATATGATTTTATGCTAAATTAGCAACTAACCTCATTAAAAATTTTAGTGTTCTTGCTGACACGTGCGATAGTCCTGTTTCCATTACTTTGTATCAGTTTTCTAGTAAATGGATGAAGCTTCCATTACACAGGAACTGCTTGTTCAACAAATAGAAACCTGAAAGTAGAAGGTCACTCTACTATATAGATTGTCTTTGCTTCAGATAATATTTAAGGCAAGGGCTTTAATTCTAAATTCTATCCTTTCTCTTAATGTTTGGTCACACAGTCAACAGTAAAGAAATACAGTGAGAACAAAACGATGGCCTCCTGAGTCAGACTGCAATTAAATCGTAAGATGTTAAAAAGTGGAAAAATACGACTGCTTTATGAAAACCAGCTTTGCTCTTATGAACCATTTTGTAGATAAAGCAAAGCCCTAGGATGGCTTTTTCTCTGCTTAAAACTTGCAGTCTCATCTAAAGTGAAGAACTTCCCAGTGGGATGTTGAAGATTTATGGAGGGGAGGATTTGTAACCGAAGCTGTATGTCCTTTGGGGGATTGCTCCTACATTTGTATGCTCTGAACATTTTACATGGAATGAAAAACGACCCTATTGCTTGCATTGGGAAACAAACCCAAAGTAAGTTAGTCAAAAGGACAGGGGATAGAAGCAGTCATGATTGTGATGCCTTGTAGTAAAGTTTCATGTGGCTCTGTAAGCACGAGTTTCTGTGTGACTTCTGAAACCTTATTAGCTATATACATTCAATTGTTAAACTGAATTTATGAGACTCCAGGCATCTTGACCTCTAAGAAACAAGGAATAATGCGTTACGCTGAGAATGTGCTCATTTAATGGGCATTAAAAGTTTAAAATCAGGGGTGATTTCCAAAACATTACAGTGAAGTAATAAGAAAGCTTTCTTGATCTCCAAAGAGATCTTGGGGTTTACAACAAGACTATTTAAATACAATTTAAAGAAGACATCAGGGTGACATACTGTAGTACATATAGTGTGTATAGTGAACAGCGAAGGAGAGAGGCTTGCACCTGAGAGGCTGTGCTGTCACCAGTAGTGGAGCCTCAAACCAAGGGCCAGGCATGTGGTCCAGGTGTGTAAGCACAGTCTGAAGATGGCTTTCCACCATCTGCTTGGCTGTCTTGAAAGGTTAAGTACTTAGTTCCTTTTGAACTGGAACAAACTTCATGCATCATTTTGCTCTTAGACAAAAAGATTAACATATGCACAGGAATCATAATATGGTGTGCTTTCTGGAAACTCTTAAACGCCTACTTACTGATCTGTTTTTTACTTGTATAGCGCTGTTTGAAATATGCACGTGTATAGAACTGTTGCCATATCTTTCCTTTCTGGAAATAATTAGATGTTGCTCATGTCTGAAGCAGAGCTCTGACTGAACTGCGGGATCTTGTGATTTACCCAGTGGGAGAGCAGATGTGATTGTGAAAACAAGTTTGGTGCTGATCAAGTAACAGAAGAGGTGGAAGACAGTTGGACATCTCCTTACACTGATCCCAGAAGTCTTTGATGGGATCCCCAGAGGTTAATGAGTGTGGTGCCAAGGTGACAGTGTGAGGGTAGCTGTCAGTGCGGCTCAGCTTTGACAAATTGCGAGGCAGGCAGCCTCTCTAGTGTGGACAACAAGGACACGATGCTGACAGCTAAGCCCTGATCCATGTGCATGCTGTCAGATACAGTTTAATCACTGCCCGTGATCACTACAGTTTCAGACCTGTTCTGCTTGACTAGCATTTTCACATATCTTCCCGCTTGGCCATTGACATGCCTCCTTTCCTTGTTTTTATTCCAGACATACAGCCCTGGATTCACACGTTCAGGACAGAAGATACAGTGGATTACTCACAGTTAACTTTTGACCCTGGCCAGAATGAGCTCATTGTTGGAGCAAGGTAATGGATCACTGTGTATTGAAATGTAGTGTGAACTAGTATTTAAATTACTTGAATCGCCCAATTACAGGGCTTGAGTTTGTAAGTTTGTGAGGACAGATCAGGTTCTTCATTGGTGGCCAGAAGACTACTTCCAAAAATGCAGAACTTGCTTTAATTTAAGATTGATCTGTGGTATCTGAAGATGTTATTAGAAACATAGAGAAGTAGTCTATATCGTATATGATTTTGGTTTGCTTGGTGATTAAAATTAACATGAACGGGGATATTGGGAAGTGCCTGTTTATCAAATGCAAAAGAATCTAGACTGAATATTGAACTCTGAGATGTACAGCTGTAATAACACAAAAGTTAAGTCTGACACAGATTAAAATAAATTAGCAGATATATTTAGAAAATATGTACTTTGTTAATTCTAGCAATAATTAAGCATGAGAACATTAGAAAGATAATAAATAACAGGCTTTTTGGTTTAACAATATGAACACTTTTACTCAAACATTTAATCAAACTAAACTGGCCTTGTAAGTGTTCTCTTATGGACTGAAAAAAAGCAAGAGTGGTCACGTCTTTCCAATTATTTTCTGCCCTCTTTTATTACTTTGTAGCAGATGCCAGATTGTTGGCTCAGCTGTGTCGTGTATTTTCGGCCATGGCAAACTGAAAACTCAGTGTGACTGAAGTCCAGCGAGCTCTCAGTCATCCTTTCAGGGGCCTAGTTGATTGTGGGAGCCGTTGACACCTGGCCTTTCGCATTGAGCTGCGTTCCTGGAGGCTTGTTCGGGTTGGGAGCAGGGTGTCCAGGCAGCCCGGTTTTTGGATTGCCAAGTACTGTATCTGCTTGAATATCTGGGCAGTTCCAGCTGCTGATTGTAGCGCTGAGCAACTAAGTTCACAGGAGACAGCCGAGAGCCAAGAAATTGGTTGATTATCTGCTGGAAACACAGCAAAACAAATGCTGTGGGGAGAGAGCTAATGCATTATAGCCTTTAGTCTGAAGCACATGAATACAAACTATTGAGCGAGTCGGGAGAAGGAAATGCTGTAGAAGATGCTGGACGTGACAAAGATGGTCTGATACTTTTGTCATCTCCTGGCTTGAGTTCACAGAAAAGTGGTGGCAGCCCCTGTTTCAATATTATTGTTTTAATTGAAATAATAGTAATGAGACTATTGAAAATATCTGAGAATAATGAGACTATTGAAAATAAATCTAAACATGTCTGCATACCACTGATTTATCAAGAATGATGATGAATATAAGCAAAATCTATTAACATTATAATTAAGTGAGAAAACAAGTCATCGTTTTTCCTGTTGCTTTACACATCATAGGCTTGCTGAGGACATCCTCTACACTAATATATTGCAAAGTGTTTTCAATATCACATTTTTAGCCTATTTCTGCTGGGGCTTATTTGTGAGCCTAAGGAAGAAAATTTAATTATTATCTTATGATACAGTAAGTGTAACAATCAAAGGTATCAGGGAAATTTTGTTTAGTACTGCTTTGTTACTAGGAATAGGGAAGAGTACCAAGATGCTTCTGCAGACTTTTCCTGATTTTGCACAACAGGAGGTTTGACAGGTCATAAATGGAAAGGCAAATATAATTATCCTCAGGTGTCCACAACCACTACACAGTGTCACGCCCTCTGCAGCCAGAGGGCGCTCCTTCTCTGTCCTGTCCCTCGTTTCCGGTCTGCTGTCCTTCCTGTCCCTCTCTTCCTTGGGCTATATATTTCTGGGTCTTGCACTCTGTCCTCGCTCAGCATTGAGGTTCGGATGTCCTGAGACCTGCCTAGCACCAGGGCGCCCCACGTCCGCTCCCTGAGGGCATAGGTTTCTATACGGCATTCCTGAACTCCTTGCACTAATGAGCCCGGGCCTTTTTCCCGTCTCGCCGCTACGCATATGGGTCTTTTTCCGCTCTCCTGCTCCCCACGGTTAGTCCCTTTGGACGTCCGTGACACACAGGTTACCAGGAATTTAACACTGAGGGAGAACATTTGGGCTTCAGGCTATACACTGGAGTGTTGTGGTTTGGCACTTATTTGCAAAGAAAATAACTTTAATGTCCTTTTTTCAGGAATCACCTCTTCAGGCTGCGGCTGGAGGACCTGTCGTTGATCCAGGTGTGTTTAAATTATGGCTCTTTTTTCTGTTGTCTCTTTCTTAGCGAGGAGAAACACCATGTGCTGTGGGAACATGTGTCTGTCTGTGGTTAGCAGTTAGGGTGGTCAGACAGAGTGCACAATAATAATAATAATAATAATAATAATAATAATAATAATAATAATAATAATAATAAACTTTATTTTATATAGCGCCTTTAAAGGTGGCTTCTCAAAGCGCTTTACAGGATGACAATAACAATAAATAAGGAGACTACAACAATAAATAAGAAAATTTCACAAGACAGGACACAATTATAATTACAACAATACAACAATAACAATAGAGGAGACCGTGGAAGATGGTATTAAGAAGAGCAGAGGGGTGAAGAATGGAACCAGTTAAGTAAAGGCTTTTCTGAAAAGGAGGGTTTTGAGTCTGGATTTGAAGGAGTTTAGAGAAGGTGACTCTCTAATATCCTTGGGCAAAGAGTTCCAGAGCTTGGGGGCATAGCAGGAGAAGGCCCTGTCGCCCATACAATGTAGACGGGCTTGGGGGACAGTAAGGAGGGCAGAATATGAAGAGCGGAGGTTGCGAGGTGGGGAGTAGGGCGATAAAAGTTCAGACAGGTATTGAGGTGCCAAGCCATGTAAAGCCTTGTAGGTGAGCTCTATTAATAAGCTCTATTCCAACTTCCTGAATTTTCACCAGGAGATGTAATAGACACAGTGTCGTGGCACTGGTGCGTCCCATTCAGATATTACATAAACTCTTAAGAGATTGTTTGCTTGTCTGTCTCTGAAACTTCTGTGGTTTGCAAGGTGTACTGTACACTCTTACTCTTCTGTTATTGTTTAATCGCTCTTTAGTTTATTTCTAATTTGTGACAGTAACCAATTGTCAGTGTGGTAAAAGGAATTTAAATTAGTTTTCCTTGTCTTTTAACACAAATATGCATTGTTCAGCCAAATGAGTCAGCGTACCCAGACTCTAATCATGTCTGGAATGGATTAATGCCGAGATATAATTTTGTTGAGTCTGCAGCTGTTGATCATGCAGTTTCATGGAAACGTTTTCAATGGATTGCATCCTCCCAGGAACCTGAAAAGAGGTTCAGGTACTGCGAAACTGCAGTAGTCTGGAATTTGGAGATAAAGATTCAAAACGTGCCACTTTATATTATCATTGTTTGCACTATATACAATACAGTAGCTCCAAAAATAGAGCTGTAATTTGAAAGATGTACTGTTGAAAGCAAAACATTTTATCATCATTAGCTATTTGTGCGTAGGTAAGTATTTATCTTTATGTACTTTTAAAGAAACCTTGAGAAGCCTGAAGCAACTTGTTGAATATGAAATCTTGTAAAAAATATTACCGACAAAATCAGAGGTTTTAGCTTTTGAAATGTCTCAAACTGTATTTGAGTAGAGTAATTTACCTTGTTAACCTCTCCAAAAAAAGAAAAATGCTAAAAAATATATCTATATATTATTTAATGTTTCTTCTCTTAAGAAAGAACCAGATCAGCCATTAAATCATTATGTTCATTCCTGAAGGAATTTGTTTTTAAGAGTGTAGGATATTCATTAAAATCTGGCACTTATTGGATTAGCTTTTATGTAATTGTTTCCCTCCGTTTCCAGATCATTATGGTTAAAGAACTAGAAAAAGCCAGGTCAGTATTTTAAATGTTGAAAAAGGTAATTTTGTGCTGTTCCTTCTGCAGGCATATTAATATTAATGCTACTGCAAAATGTGCTTATTTCAGAGTTTTCATCAGGGGACAGAAATCATTGAGACAAACCTACTCATTTCTAGGGCCATCCTAAGGGACTTAACATAAACAAAGCTAAGTCCTGTTCTGTGCTTTAGGATCGCGATCTGTTAACACCATTTACTCAGCTCAAGCCATAGTGAGAGTAGCAGTGGAGATTTAAAGGACACAGATTAAGTGAATAGCTTCATTTTATCTTTTCATCAGTTTTAAATAAAATTATTGATAACAGAGAGCGAGCTTGACCCATTTTGGTCAGTTTGTCATAATATTAACGTTTGCCCTTCTGTTCCTGCGTGTCTCCAGTGTGCCATTCAGGGTTTTTGGTGTGCTATGCAGACATGCTGCAGTGAGCCTCTTTCTTGAAGTTCACATTATTCATTTCATTTACGGTTGATTGCTGTGAGGAATTTGTTTTCTTTCCTGTGACCTCTGGGGTTAACAAAGAGTTGGAGTGATCAATCTCACTAAAATATTTACCGCCCTGTATTTATGTACAATATTGTTTTAATTGCTTTGGAAGGGCACATGATGTGGTGTTTCTTTGTGTAAACAAAGAGGTCCTTGTTTTATTCTCGACTATGCCAAAGGGTGAAAATGAATCATTTAATTTAAGTTTATTAGGAGGTGAAGATTTGCTTTGTTGATTTTGTTTATGAGTTTGTCAAAAGAAGTGCAATTTCTGAAAAACACCTATATTAACCATTTTAGATCCAGATTTGTGATTTGCAACAGGTGCTTCAAAGTTTTTGAGTTAACCCAGGCCATCATATAGGTTTGTTTGGTTTTGCCAAAAATAAAAATTAATTGGAATCTTTTAACTCCCCAAGAAAATGGAATAATAACTTTATAATGTAATGGTTTATAACTATTTTGTGGACCCAAGCAGAACGTTTTAAACAGTCGTTCTGTGTGTGTGACTAAGCTGCTGTGCCAAACAGCAAGGCCAGGAGTCCTGCAGTTTTCAACAATAGCTCATGCTCCATTGTCAGACACTTGTAAACAGCTCCTGTCCGATCATTGTGGATGCAGAACTCATGTCGTTAGTTTTCACCATATAGAACAAATACTTTGCAATGACACTGTGATGAAAAGGTGCATCGAATTTTGTAGTCTGAGAAATGTTTCTGGTCTTTATTGTAAGATGTAACATTTACAGTATGTGCCCATGAAGAGAAAGAGTGTATAACAAACAAACAAACAAACAAACAAACAAACAAACAAACAAACATGATCTAAATTATGCCTTCTTTTTTTAAATAAAATGCATTTGCACACAAAAAATGCAATTTGGACAGAATAAATGTTAAAGATTTATGTTATAGGTCGCACACGTCAGAATGGCTGTCAAGATATTGACTTCTGTGACCTATAACACATTAAACAGTAAATATATTAAACCCATTAATGCATAAAACCACAAAGTAAAAATGAAAGAACGTGTATTCATGAAATCCATCTTCATTGTGGCAGTTTCTATAAGATCTATTGACAGGTTTGGGTAACTTAATGTCAAAAAGTTGCTTTGATCCAGTCAGTTTGATCATATGTTTTCCATCTTCTACCCACATCCCAAAACATGGGATTGGCTATTAACTGTAATAAATTGGATAAAGGAAACCAACTCCGGATAAAAGCTTTTCATCATCTACTATGAACCAGTTCTTAATCCCTGGCCTAAAGGTGTTCCTCAAACCCTCTAACTTGTTGAATACTGTTTGTGTGCGTTTTGTTCATTAGACAGGTCCTTTATTTCCAGCACTGAGTCTTTTTCCAGACAGGAGCATCATGAATTGCAAAAACCACCTTGTCTGTTCTCCAGACTAACGTGGCAGAGTTCTGTCAAGGTTAACGGAGTATGCACAATAGCCTTTCCTGTCTCCTCAGGAAGCCAACTTTGTGTCTTTGAGGATATTTAACTAGGGATGCTGTACATATATTTACAGAGCAAAGTCAGGTGCTTGCCTTTGTCTTTATCATGTGAACCAGACTCTGCTGAAAGCCTTTTGATCCCAGCAACATGTTGCAAAAGCAAGTTGCTCAACCTGCTGCTGCTCCTAGCCTGATTCAACATTTGGGGTTGTCAAACCCATTTTAAAAAATGCTGGTTTGATTCAGTGAGAGTCTGATCCAAATACATGCCACACAGTGAGTCATATTTATGTCAGCTCCCCCTCTTGTTTATTTTTCTTAATGCAAGAGAATGTAAATATTGACATTTTAGTTGTTGCACCTGACAGTTCTTAATCTAAAATCTATCTCCATTAGAGCTTCGTCAACATGTATTGATATAAAGTAGCCGAGGAGAAGAGCACAGGAGCCAAAGCCATGGTCAGAAAGAAAAGACAGGCTGCTACTTTTGGGTTAATTCACATGCTTGTTTATTTCACATTCATCAGTGCAGTCAAAAACATGGTAACAGTTGCAGTAGAAATATTAGAAACAAAATCAGGTACAGTGTTATTGGCATGATTGAAAAAATGATTTCTTATTTTAATACATTTGTGCATTTTTACTATAGCTGTTTGCTATTTTTAGCCCTGGATACTTGGTTTTCCATCTTAAACTGAACACTTGCTCCACTGCACTTTTTGTTGAAAGTGGTTTAAAGGCTTCTTGTCTTTTTTTTCTTCTACAGTACGTCTTGCTGATTAGTGGTGTCTAGACCTTTGCTTACAAACATTGCACTGTCCAGCATCAGCCTGCTGCCTGGGGCCCTGTGGGGCTGGATCTCGACCCATTTCTCCACAGGGGTTGGGGTCGGGTCAGACGAATGGACAAATCTGGGAGTTGTTGGATATTCAGGCCCTGATGTGAACATTTTCTAAAACAGCAAAGAGTTGTATAAACCTAAATGGCAAACAACTTTGCAAACTAAACTTGTTTTTATAATATGTAACTCTTAAAAAACGTGGGACATATTAAAAGGCTCAAGGCAGGCACAATAATCTCCTCCATTTATAACGACATTCTTGCCCAAGGTGAATAGTTACCAGCTTTGGGTCTTGATCTTCCCATAATCGAAGAAGTAAACACACCGAGCATCCCTATTACAGTTATAACTGACCATGAGACAGATCCTTGGTTTGGTCAGTGTTAAAGCATGAAACAGCAAAAGGTAATCGAGTGTGTGAAAGCACTTCACTTTATTGCAAGACAGAGGATTTGAGCAAGCTGTACTATGAAGACATATAACGGGTATTTGGAGTCCGCTAAAGAAAATCCCTGTTTTATGACTATGCTGATTGAGATATGGGCATTGGTGTCTTACTTGGTGAGTGACATGAAAATGCAATTCATCTCCAGATGAAGTTTAATTTAAAGTATGGCATCCGCTGTCTGGGCAAAAAAAATGGGCAAAAAAATGGGTAATATTTTTGTAAGACATTCATTTTTGCTCCCTTTTAAACAGACAGTGCCATGATTAGAATTGAGATCAGCAAAATCAACATTTTTCAATTTTCATTGTCTTTTTCTCAACAACAACTCCTCTCCATTAAAATCCAGCCTCTTTTTGGTGCTTGTGGTCTCCCTGCTGGTCCTGCCGATGTACAGGAGTAGGAGAACCAGAGGTCAGGAAGGCGAAGTGGTTACGCTGTCTTCTCTGAGCCTTAGCCTGGTGCACAGCCTGTTCTGTAAGGGCTGCAGAGGGGTGGAAGTGTGTGCACAGGCAGCTCCTGGGAGTCCAGGCTGCGTTCTGCCTGTCTTTCTCCACCATGTATTTACAGCTCAGCTCTTAGCAAAGCTGAAAGTGCTCTTGCCTTGGAAACAGCCAGTCCCAGCTCTCCTCCCAGTTGTGGCTTCGGAACACTGTGCAGGATGTGTTTCAGTACACAATGGCCATTGCTATTTTTTTTCCAAATGTACAGAGTTAAGTTAATAAAAAAATAAAATTTGTATTGTACATGTCTGTATTGGCAAAAATCCTAAAGTGCTTGTCGTCATTGCCAGGCCAGTGGCCTGAGGTGATGGAGACAAATTGAGATGGTAGCTCGCCAGTGACAATAACGAGTCCTCTTCCAGACTCCGACTGTTATAGGGAGCTCTTCAGCACCCCACTGTCGGGCTGTCACGGGGCTCTGTGCTTCAGGGCAGGAGTCCTAAGCCCACCTAAGCCTCCTTGAACTGCTCTACGCGCATGTCTCCCAAGTTTGCTGCCTGTTGATCTGTCTCTGACATTGAAACCAGGTATTACTGTTATTAATGTGGTAAAAGAGCTTGCTTGGAGACTCTAAATCAATACCTCAAACATATTGTCAATTACATTTGTCTTTATTTGTAGTACATTAAGGAGACCGTTTATCCAGACAACAATCATAAGCCTGAGAAGTGATGTCTTTGACCATCTTGGTTGCCCACTTTCCTCTGACTGAGCTCTTCTGTGAGGGGTGCCTCACATTACTCTGAGCACCTGGAAATCAGAAACACTTGTGGTAGAGAAAGTGAAGTGTTACAGTTTGCCAGCATTAAACTCATGAATTCCATTGCAACACAGAAGTTACAGTATGTGAGCAAACTAATGCACAGATAAAGAAATATCGGGAATAAGAATGGACATTTGCTTTTGTAGTTAGCATTACATGCTGGGCACAGTTCCTTACTCAATCAGGAATGCTTGAATAATTGTGAGGGGATTCAGTTATGAGACAAGGAGCAATATTAATCATAGAGAAACAAACCCAGGGAGCTTTTAAAATATCCTCAGGGCACTGTTGATCATAGCATACCGAAAGTATTTTAGCTTTCAATATGTCTTAGGAAAGTGCTTCAGAATTCCTTATTGTGTAATTTTATATACTGTACATGTTAGACAAGACAAAGTGCAAAATGCCTGTATCTCAACCTGTGTCTCATTAGTTCCTTTCTTGCAATTACGCAGCAGCAGTGAAACAATTAACTTCAGCTAATCAGCTGCCAGCAGAACATTTCCTATAATTTCAGAAGCTTACTAATTGAAACGTGTTGAGTAACTCGGCCATTTAAATGCATGGAATAATGAATATTAGTCAACAAAGCTTTCAGAATGACATACTTAATAATATTTTAGACAACGCAATTAAGATGACTAGTTTGGTCGCAGCAAAGCTTCCATTTTTTGCGGTAATTTGTTAATCCCAAATTACAAACTGCTCAAATCCTGAACACATGTGAACAACACAAATATGTGTTGATTAGATCTGCACGTTTTTAATGATACAGTGCTGAACTTATGTGCTTAGACCGATGAAGATTTCAGTCAAGACTTTGCATTTGGCTGATGATTAATGGATTAATTTGCTTTTTTCCAACCTTAGCAGCTGGACGTACATTAATAAAGATGGTTAAGGCAGATGTGTTTATCTTAAAAACACACATGGTGTGAAAAGGACGGGAACATTCTCTTACACAAGACATGGTATTTGCATTTCAATAGACAGTTCTTACTGATTTCTCCGACAGGAGCATGCACAGTGCCAAAAGACAGAGTGATGACATGACTCACTTAACACTGTGTCTTGCAAAACGATAGCCCATGCTTTGCACTGGGCTTCTAACCACAATACTGCTGCTATCAGAGTCAGCAAAGGTGAAGAGTGTTGGCTTTTGTTTCTTTACAAAAGTGCAGTACAGTCTGCCCACTTGCCAGTTCAGCAAGCTTAAGTTTACTCTCTGTAGGTGTCAAATTAATACAGTAAAATAACCATTGCCTTGTAGGCATGTCCTCTCCTGATGAAGTCCACAGCCATAGCTTTAGTCACTAGTGGTTGTGATTGGACTGGAAATTAGAGCCAGCATTTAAAGAACTTGATTTTAACCCTTGGCTGCTGAATGTCGACCCAGCCCTCTCCGAGGACAGAGAGGTTAATGGGTTTATCTCCAAATAATTTAGTTCTGTGCTTTCCTCCTCAATGGAAGCTAGTAGTGTACAATCATTGACTGCCACCCCATCTGAAGAGGCTGGATGGGTATTTCTAGCTTGAGATTCATCCCAGCCACGTGGCTAGGGTGAGAAACACTCATGCCTCTCTGTGGGCTTCAACAGCGCCCGCCTGTTTACAACAAAGGCTGCATTCTCAGCCACTAAGGAATGTTCTTTCAGTGAACAGTGGAGTCAGTTGGCTTTTGTTTTCCTTCCATCAGCAGGATTCCAGGCATTTTCAGAAATCTTGGACACAATCTACGATATTAAATGCATTCCGGACCCTGGGGTGTGGACGGGAGCTGAAAGTCCTCGGACTGAAGGTTTAGGAACAGTGGTAAATCAGACCAGTTAAGTCACTTGGTTCAATACTGGTCAAGGGCTGGAATGAAAAGGCGAAAGATCGTGTTGGCTCCCCCGGGCAGGGACTCGGGTTCTAGTTAACTTGGTTCGTATCACATGGCTCTGTGGCTCAGGATCTGCACCTGTGGCTGGAAGGTTGCCGGTTTGTATCCCGCAGCTGGCAGAGGAATCCTACTCCGTTGGGCCCCTGAGCAAGGCCCTTCACCCCAACTGCTCCAGGGGCGCTGTACAATGGCTGACCCTGCACTCTGAACCCAGCGTCTCTCCCCGTCAGTGTCTCATGGAGAGCAAGCTGGGGTATGCGAAAAGACAAATTCCTCATGGAAGAAATTGTACTGTATGTGGCCAATAAAGTGATCTGATCTGATCTTATCTTACTTTGGGTGAACTTAATCACGTTTCCGAGGATTCTGAGGTGCTAACGTAAAAAATAAGAGCATCCCACTGTATGCGGGCCACGTGAGTGCATTCGCTATGTAGTTTCCACGTGTAGATCTAAGCTGAGGTGTGCTAAATAAAAAAATACATTTACTAGGAAATTAATTTCAATAGCTTATAAAACATCCACCAAAATGTAATTTCTAACACAGGTATGTTACTGTATCTCCTTTGTTGAGAACTGAAGGAAAGATTCTGCCTGACAGTGTAGATGGACCTTCTTGTTTTCAGCATGTAAATATGGTGAACGGACTCGTCTGCCCCTTACTTTTTAAAGAAACCTGCTGACAGACTCTTTGAGAGGGTAAAGACTATGTCTCTTTAAAGTCATAACTATCTGTCATCTAGCAATTTACGTCTCTGTAATGAATAGTTATAATACTGAAAAAAGTACTTTGAATTGCTTTATCTAGATGCATCTTTACAGTGCTGTTACTGTACATTGGTTAACTATAAAAAGGTGAGGACTGTTAACTCACAAAACACTGTGGCTGTAGTAGTTTTAAAAGGTGAATGGTATCATTATAAAAGGTTTTGAACATTCAACTGATTTAACTAATCAATATAACATTTGGTAAAAAGACAGGTGTTTTCCAAAAGAACATCTAATGGAAATGAAGGAAATATGACATTCAAAAGACAAACCTTGATAAATCTCACCATTTAAAATGACAGAAAATATCAACTAGAACAATGAACGTGATTTGCCTGTAAGTTTAATCAGTGTTTGTTCACGGGTGATGAGAATAGTAAATATTCAAACATTCTGCAAGCATCTGTTAGTTATTAACAGTCAATTGAAAGAGAGCTGCCAATTAACATCAATTACCTTTTGAAAACATCACACTGCTTAAATAATGCATCTTTGTTCGTAATTTCCAACATTCATTACATTTACATAAACATTGCAGTAACTAGAAATCACTTCCGTAATGTTATGATACCTTCTAACTCAAACACATCCATCCATTTTCTAACTGCGTCTTCCTATTTAGGGACAGAGGGGAGCCAGAGCCTATCCCAGCAAGCAAGGTCAGGGCTGGGTCCACCCTGGACAGCACATGATCCATCACAGAAGACATGCACACACTCACAGCAGCGTCAGTTAACACTGCCTGCCAGCAAACTGGAGCACGTAGAGGAATCCCACAAAAACACAGGAAGAACATGCAAACTCCACACAGATAGCACCTCAGGGCTGGAATTGAACCCAGGACCCCAGCACTGTGATGCAGTAATGCTAACCACTATGTCACTCAAAATCACATCCGCTCCACTAATTATAAAGTGAGTAGGTACATTCCAGGTCCTAAAGGACTCTTACACAGTAACAGGCTCAAAGATGTGAAACCGTTTAATGCTGAACAGAGGCTACATCACAGGGGTCATGATTCAAAATCCACAAAGACATAGACAAAGTCAACAAACCAAACTTTCAACACTGAGACACAAACCGGAGGACACAAGTGAAAACTATGGGATAGTACATTTAAAACTGAGAACAAGAAGCACTTTTTCATGTAAGGGGTTGTGGGAGTATAGAACAAGTTGCCCGTGCATGTTGTTGAAGCCATTATAAGCCTGGCTTGTTTCAAGACCAGACTGATTGAGAGCCTGGCATCCAATAGCTGCTCTCTGTCCAACAGCTTAGAGTGGCCTGCTCTTATATGTGACATCCCGACTGCTCTTGAACTCTAGTTACAGGACAGCACTTTAGGACAGTAGTCCATTTCAGGAATGCAAGAATTTTCTTGCAGGCAGAAAGTGACAAATGTTGTACTTGGAAACTGTGGTTGTTAGGAGGCGGTGAAATTTGTGACTTAGTACTGTAATAATTAATAGTCACAATTTAACTGTTAATATTCAAAACCTGGAGAGGATTTTCTTGTTTTTATAAAAAGCCATCATGATGAGAGTTTAGTGTAAGCAAGCTGAAGGATCTCCCTGATCCGTAATTTAAGAAGTTTATTTTCTGCTGTCTAGACTCTTATTGAGTACCCCAGGAAGCAGAGCTGTATATACTGCATGTGCAGTACCTGCTAAAGATGCCACTTTGACCACTTTAGTAAAGAGTGGTAAGAAAAAGAAACAATGTTCTTTAAGTCCTATTATGTTTTTCCCCGTTTTAGTAGATGACAATTTCATTTATTTCCATCCAGGAACATAAAAAAGACCAGGCTCCCTCTTTGCTTGTAAATCGCATTGAGTTTGGCACTTCTGTGCTCAGAGTTACACTCATTCTTCTGTGCCAGATGCCTTTTGGTGAGAAGGTATTTCTTTTCAGCAGCTAACACAATATGATGCTGCCTTATCACTTAAAACTCATCATCTCTCCACTGAGAATTTAATTTATTCTCAGTGACAATCAATAAGACACATAAATAAGATATATACCTCTCCCTTTCTTCCTGTTCAGGGTTAATGACAGCTGTGCGCAAAAAAACTTATCAGCCAGCCTGGTATGGAAAATCAGAACTGCAAATATGTTTTTTTTTCCCAATTAATTTCACCTCATTTGACTTGGTTAGTTTTTAAACTGCTAAACAACTCACACTGAAACTTTCACATTCTAAGATAAGCACAGAATTACATTACATCCTACACTCTGATTTTATAATATTCACAGTGCATAGTGTGACCTTATTTTTAATGAATTGGTGTTTATTTGTGGTTATGAAATATCTTTGTTCTGCAGTTAAAGTGATGTTAAAGTGATAAATCTATAATTTAACATCATGACACCAACAGTAAAATCTATACAAGCAATAAAAGCAGGGGGATAATATTTATTATGTAATAATTTATAATAGCAATTCTTCATATTTATTTAGTATTTTTCATTCACAAGAATCCAAAAGCAGATTAGGCCCAAGAAGGAATCCAGTCCTGAGGTGCAGTCCCACCTGCGTGATGCACAGCAGATGTTCTGGTCCAGCAGCAGGTTCAGAGGATTACTTCACGGGTCGGGCCAGCCCCCAAGTGGAATTTAACAGGGTTAACACTCTTCCTCTCACAGAGAGATCCATGGGACTTTTTCATGACCCAGAAGTGAGGACCTCAGTTTCATATCTTTTCTGAAGGTCTGAAGGGCAGAACCTCCTACAGCACAGAGTCTCCAGCTACCATAATGGGGCAATGGTCTGGAAAATGGCCCCCATGAAAGAGCGCCACCTACTGGTTCCCCAACACCACTTGCAGCAGCACCTGGGTTTCCTTATTAAAGCGTTGTTCAGCTTGTGAGATCTGATGAGATCAGGCTTTAAGGGAGTAAGACAGTGGTCTGAATTCTTGGGCACGTTCTTGTGAAAGAATGACAGCAATATTTTTCTTGGAAAACTACTAAAAAATTAAACTGCTCTTCTTGATCTGACCATTAGGCATATTACATTTTGCAGTTTTCTTGAAAAGTCAATAAGTCAAAGGATCTTTCTGACTGTAGTATATATTTCAGTTTCAGTCACTGTATATGAATATGTGCATTTAGACCTGAGACCACAATGCTCATTTTTAAAAACAATGGGTTGCAGACCTATGGAACAACCTGCCAAGCCGTGATGTCAAAACTGACACCTGGCTTCTGTGAAGTTCTGGAATAAATTAACTTCTAGAGCCTAAATTTGCTGCATGGGCTGAACTGGTCTCATCTGTTTTGTACTCTTTTTAGATTCTTTTGTCATGTTGAAGGGTTTCTGTTGAACTGCGTCTGTAAGGGTCTCCAATGTCATGAGCATGTAAGGCTCACATCAGTAATTACATTTCCTTTCCTACTCTTCATTGTTCTCAGGCAGTAAAAGTGCTTTTCTCTGGGAGAAAACATTTACTGTAAATGCCTTGAACTGAGGCTGTAGACCAGTGGTAGCCTGTGGGCAATGCCTGGCTCTGCACTCCTTTTCTCATTTCTCACTTTAGCAGATCCGATCTTGTCAGTTTCTTGCTGCTAAAAGTACTCTGACACATTAAAAAAAAACTCTGTCATGGTCGTCTGACCTCATTTCTCTGTAATACTCATATTTCATTATCCCGAACATCTGTATGATTTAAAAATACTACTATATCCACTGGTTATAATGCCATTGAAGCATTTTTTCTACAACTTGCTTCTCATTTAATATCTGCACCACTGACCCACTTATTCAATCTGTCTTTTAAACAGCTGAATTCCCAGCAGACTGGAAGTCCGCTCTTGTTCTCCCTCTTTTCAGAGGGGTGATAAGTCAGACTCTGACTGCAAAAATAACAAGCAGTTCAGCTTTTTTAGACAGCAATTCTATTTCATCTGATACGCAGTCTGGTTTTCATTTTGAGGTTTGAGTATTACAGCATCCTTAAAAGCTCTCAGTTATATTACAATGGCTAACAACAAAAAGCACACTTGAGGAGCTATCTTTTCAGATTTATCTAACACCTTTAAAGCTGTGGATTACTTGGGTCTTCTAAAAAGTAGTTTTGGTCTTGTTATAAATTCTCTTGAATCATTCCAGAATTACTTAGTAAATCTATATGTAAGATCTCAAAGATTTGTGTTAGAATTTCTTCCAGCTACAAAGGGAGTGACACAAGGTTCTGTCCTGGGTCCTGATGTTTTCTCAGGCAACGGGATGTGCTGATGACACCATCTTGTAGTCAGTGGGACACACGTTATCATGAGCAATGACTGATTTCTGTTTTATTTTCAACAAAGTTCAGCAAAACTGCTCCCTTACTGATGATTACTAAAGATTTTCTTCAACCTGAAGCATGTCGCTGTTTATAAATGTCCAAACGTGGTAATTTAAAATTCAAAATCTCTGTTAATAGACTACAACCTGAAGTGACAGGTTCAGACCTGGATTCCTTTACCAGAACAAGCCATGTTTTACATGTTCCTATAAACATAGACTAGTGTCCTGCTCTCCATCGTGGGCTATAGTGATGTATAGTGATGTTGTGTACAGAATGACCTCTATAAAACTTGATGTCTTCTACCATTCTGTCATAAAATTCATCACTGGTCCCCTTTAACATACTCATACAGTAATCTCCACTCTCTTATTGATTGGTCCTCTTTGTATTCTAGAATACAATACAATCTCAATGGTTTCCATTGATATACAGATCTTTAATTATGAAAACACTCCCCTTTCATCATAACCCCTTCCAGTTCTCTCTGCCATTTTACCATTTAAGGTGTATCAATTTGAACAAATTGAACATTCCAAGAGGAACTAGGATAGACTAAAAGACTGTAGACCTTCAGCACAAATCTTTTCTATTTGTTGCTACTAATGACTTGAACATTCTGCAGAGAGATCTGAAACTATCCACCCTTGTATCTGAGCATTTTCAGTTACATGATTAGACCTTTACTGCCTGACACTAGCAGTTGTTTACACTGCCCTGTCCTGTAATGTTCTGTTATTATATTTACATTTTATTGATCGTCCTTTTCTTTCTTTCACTGTTTTGTCAATTGTGTGTGAGGCTCTTGTCTAGGTCATTATTGCAAATAAGAATTTGTTCTGAACTGACTTACCTGTTATAAATGAAAGATTACTGTGCTCCAGATTTGAAAGCATGAACGAGGCTCATATTTGTGCTGTAATTTGGTTGAATTTTCCATTAGGTATTTCAACTCTTGTAATTGTACTGTGCTGTAATTTTAATTTTGAATACATATTTAGACCCATGCAGCAGCAGAGTTTATGTAAATGAGGCTGGGTATGGATTGCAGATTGCAAGTGCTTACAGATTAATTCAATCACCAAGGTACAGAACAAGGGCAGCGGAGAAATTACTGTAGGTCTTCTGTCTACTCTAATATGAGGAACAAGTAAAGGTTTATTAGATGCTGAAAAGAGAAGAAAAGAAACACAAAGTATCGGTTGTGTGGCCTTCTTCAGGTGTCAAATGATGGTTTCGCGATTAAGGAACCTGCAAACAAAACCACTTTTATTAACACAGTTTTCTTTACCTGAACTTGTATAAAATGGTTTGCGTGAATGTTGTATTTCTTTTCTTGTCTTTTTAGCAGAAATAAACCTGTACTTGTTCCTTTGCAGCCTAGGCATGCTGATGCAGCTACCTACTTGAACTACTCTAATATAAGTACCTCCATAAAGCTAGGAGATGAAGTAATTGCTGCTTCCCAAACACACTTTATTATCTTGGTCTCATCACATACTTTATTTAAAGTAGAGTTTAGTTCTCCCTGTATTGGTTTCCAGTTTAGATGTTTCTTATGTCTGGAAGTCAGTGACTCCAGACCCAGCACACTGCTGCATGTAGTACAGTTCTGCGTGTCCCTGTTTCCCTGCTGGTGAGCTCAGACAGCGTGGATGCTGCTTTGCTGACACTGCTCAGTCAAGTTCCTGTGCCAGCAGTCTTCTTGAACAGACTGTCCTTCATCAGTGATTTATTTTATATCATCTTATATCTTGACTTCATTAACATTCAGACAAGACACATAAAAGGATATTAGTAAGCTAACCAATTAAAATATGAAAAGCGTCCTTTTAAGAGTAAAAGAGGTGGAAGGCACATACTGTACACTGTAATGTTTCAGTTTACCTGTACTTAAAGTTGTGTACATTTTATATACTGTAGCACAATTTCTGTTTTAAAACCCAAAGTTGTCAATTGTGGAACAATTGAATCAGTCCAATGACATTTTTTGCTTCCTTTATGGAATTGAATTAAATAATGATTAGACAATAAGGAGATGGCTGAGCCCCCCCAAAAAAAACTTCAGTGAAATGGAGTGGATAAATCACAGGAACTGATATAATGAATATATCAGATGAAGAAAATCTAGTTAAACAATCATATACATTATCTAACAGGGAAAAGCAGGATAAAAGTTAAATGTAACCAGCCATCGTTTAAACTTGGTAGCGTACTACCATAAAACAGAACAATGGTAAGAGAAAAAAGAACTAACAGGACCAAAACAAGTATTCTGAACTGCAGTGAAATGAGATGTGTTTTAGCAGAAAGAGCTGCTGACCTCTGGAAGGCACTATCCAGTCAATAACAATCCTTCATTAGTTTCCTCAAATTTCCCAACAGATAAAAGGCAATTTGATCCTTTGCTTTAAAAATGAATACATATCATGACTCAGTGGCAGGGAAATGACTTCTGCAATTCACTTCCTTATCTTACAGCTCCAGACATTCATCTCAGTAATTAAGCAAGTTGATTTTGATGTTGTTGATCCTGTTAGCCGCTTTCAAAAATTAGTATTTTAGTCACAGTATATTAAGTGTAAAAATTTCATCATAAAAGTATAACACGATTAATATTCTTAATTTAATATCGTCACAAGAAATTATTTTTGTTTCAGACTTTTTATTTATCAATCTCATGTTAATATTGATGGCAACGCATACAGTACATGAGTCTTGCAGTAATGTTACAAATGCTATGTTCTCAACTGGATCTCAGATATGTGATTTTTAAATTCTTTGATCTTTCTCCATCAGGGGGCTGAGTGGCAGTGCGATGAGTTTACGAAGAGGGCGTGCTTCAGTAAAGGGAAGTCTGAGGTACGTGCTCAGTTCTCTTTCTTCTCAACAGGCTCCAGGGGTGCCTGGAACTCTTCATGACTTGTGAAACACACTTTTACCCAGTCCTCAAGAGAAACTCTGACATGTGTCCAGTCCTGCTCCTGGAGGGCCAACATGTTGGAACGCATTCATTCTAACTCAGCTCTTAATGACCTAAGCTTAATTAATGGCTTAATATGGTCCACTTTAACAGTTTTCAATATAATACAATCTTGATTCTAACTCACCATCTACTATATCTTCCTATATTTTATGAGATGATGAGGAATGTGCCCCTCACAGAAAAATGGTTACGGAGTCTTCACTTCCAATAAGTCATTTTGAATGTGAACTTAAAAATGTGAAAATATAAGACATCCAGTAGCTTGTATTTCATGACTGTAGACAATACAGAAGAACCTGTGCACTGCACCGAGGATCTGTAGAGTCTATTTTTGGCTTTTCCTGAGCATGTCAAACTCCTGTTCAAAGCACACTATATGCCAGCGTATGTACAGTATACTGTATACTGGGGGCTGATGTTTTTTTAGAGCCTTTCAGACTTTTTCAGCTGCTTAGTATGTGGCAGAGAATTGTTGTATCTCTTATCAGTATGAATCAGAATCAAATTTAATGACAATATAAAGCACAAACTCTGTGCTGCAGCCCCGTAACTGTACTACATCCACACTACATAGGCTGGAGGGAGGCACAATCAGTTCTCAAAGGTGTTCTCTTGTGCTTATACACTTGGTAAGGCAGCCAGGTTTACTGCTGCTGATAGACCTGAAAAGCAAACTCAGGAGGTAATAATAGTCTGAGAACAGCACCATATGATTAAGTTTCTGTAGAGTGTCTGACTGAATAGCTCAGAAGGGCGAAGGTAAAGTATTGCTATAATTCAACAAAGTAACTAATTGGGGAATGTCTTAGAATAATCTAGGAAAAGGTATAGTACAGTATGTGCAAAGGAAATTGTTTTTTAAAAAAAGGACGTGATCACACTGTGTGTATTTTCCTGTATGTGTTGGAATTACAGAACCCATTCAATACTTGGGTCACGGTATAAAACCTTAAAGAATACAGTGTGTTGAAGAAGTATTCATGCAGCAGACATTGAGGTGAGTACCCTGTGAGGCACATTGAGGAGAACAGCTTGGGAAGAGTCCTGAATGTCCACGTGGTGTCCAGGTCTGCTACCACTGCTGTCCTTTCCCTCCCCATGAATGTGAACATCTGTGCCTGGCTGTCAGCCTGACAGGCTGCAGCGTTTCTCTTCTCTACATGTTACAGACTCAAGCTGTCTGTCTGTATACGTTGTCGGTCTACTCACACCCTCTCACTCACGCGACAAAGTAGGCAACTCACAAACCCAAAAATAAATGTTAAAAGTCAACCATCTGTATGCATCTCTTCAAAGTAATGATTTTTTTGTTATTATCTATAGGTCAAAATGTTGCAGGTCTTTATGAAGCCACACATAAAAAATAATTGCACTTTACTTTTAAAGCTGGTGATAAAATAGCCTTTGGCTCAGCTTGCTCGCAGACGCTCGTCTCTCTGTGATTGGTATCGACTGTGAACTCTCTGCTCCCTGCTGTGCCTGACGTGGAGGCTGCTGCTGTGTTGCAGGACGAGTGCCAGAATTACGTCCGTGTGCTTCTGGTTAATGGAGGCTGGCTCTTCACCTGTGGAACGAACGCATTCACTCCCATTTGCACCAATCGCACGGTAATGAAAACCAGTTTGCTTCCCTCTCGCCTCTCCCTGGCAAGGAGGGATAAGGCCCATTAGCAGCACAATGTGGTTTCCTCCACGAAACAAAGTGCAGAGGCCTTTTGTTGAGATCTGTGGGGCGGCTGGGGAGTGCAGGTGTAATAACACAGTGTCTTTCTTTCAGAACAGATGTGACAAACATGAGTGATTGATAGTTTCAAGAGTTACTACCCGGCACTTTGATATTTACATCTGAATGGTTTTGGCAGCAGCTTACGATAAGCAACAGCATCCAGCACTTTTTAGAGTGATTTAAGTAAACTTTTTTGCACATAAATATGAACATCACTCAGTTGTGCTTCTTCCATTGAAAAATGCATACAAAACAATGAAAAGAAAGTGTGATTTATCTTCATGTAGCATGATATGCATGGGTTTTTTTCCATGCAAATAAATTGTTATATAGTTGAAAGGTTTCCATATCATAATCCTTGAGTTATTTTCAGTTTTTGTTAGAAAGTTATGGAAGACAAAGGTTTACTTTTGTGATGTAAATCAGCAATGATGTAAGGAAGGTCTACTCTGTTCTATAGTAATAAAATAATTAAGAGGTCAGGCACAGACGGCAAAACTTTTTCTTACTTGAGATTCTCCCCGTGTGGCTTCTCTGAAGAACATAACCTGTCAAAGACTGACGTGAATTATTGATTTCAATGAAAACTCCCAAAGAGCTGACAGTCATGTTTTCAGGGGTTCCATGTAGTCACACAACATTTATAACAGTGAGGAAGAATACAGATAGCCTTAATAAACATGCAGTAAATAATGTAGCCTTGTGTATCTTGATGTAGTGAGTAATAAAGCAAGGTCCTTAAATAAAAGGGCATGAATGCAGGAATGTCATTCAAAGTGCCACACAGGTACAGCTGTTTGATGCCTGAAGGGACGTCTTTTAAGTGTTATCTTTGTTTAATATTCATGGAAGGTGTTGGGCTGCAACCCCAGGAGAAATTAAGCATTTATCTAAAGAGACAGTTCAATGAATGTAGGCTTTGTTCACAGTTCCCTCGAATGGAAGTGCACATTATACTCAGCTTGATCCAGACGGTGAGAGTCGTTACCTTTAAAAGTTACTTAATTCAGTGTAAATGCTAATTAGCTGTATGCTTAGTTGGTGTTTAATGGGGATGGATCGAAGCATCCCAGAAGTAGGAATGAAAATATCGTAATTAATTTACAATACCTTCACAAAACATAACACTGACATTTTTCCATCAATACTAGTCTGCTTTAGGACTTAACCGGCTGCCAACGTCATGTGTTTGTTTTTAACACACATTTTCTGCAGAATAGGCAATAACTGAAACGGTGCTGGAGGAGGCTGACTGCTCTCTGTAACACTTGCTGGAATATAAATCTATTGTTGGGTAGATTGTAAACTTTTGATGGAGTAATGATATAATATCAATCCTAGTGTACAGAACATATTGTATATATTTGTATTAAATACATTTTAAATCAACGGGTATTTTCACTACTCTAAACTCCAACTCTCCATCCGACTCACATGTGAAAGACGTCAGATGCATTCTGGGCATTTTGCTCTGCATCAGCACTGGGCAGCTGCTGTGCTGCTGAGCAGTGAGACAAACAAGCTCTCAGTCAAGATGTGCAGACTGTTTGTCACATCTTGCTCAGCCAGGCAGCTTGTTTATATGGGACTGTGAAGTCAGTATAACATAATACGTACAGTATTTGTCTTTATATCCATTCCTTATTTGTACATACAATACATTAGCTTTTTAACATGTAAAACTACAGTATATACTTAGAAAAGGTTTATGAATCTCCTAGTTTGTTCTATATTAATATATCTTTCACTTAAAATGTAATTAGATCTTCATGAAAAAACTTAATAAGTAATGGTGATAACCTGATTAGATCTGTTAATAAAGACTTTGGAAACACATTTCATCAAATACTGTTTATTGCTAGTAAATGATAAAAACTTGAATGCTTCCAATAAGGAACAGTTGGATGTTTTTGTCCGTGTGCTGCAGCTGACCAACCTGACGGAAGTCCACGATCAGATCAGTGGCATGGCGCGCTGCCCCCACAACCCCCTGCACAACTCCACCGCTCTGATCACCTCCAGCGGCGAGCTGTACGCCGCCACAGCCATGGACTTCCCCGGGAGAGACCCTGCCATCTACCGCAGCCTGGGAGCTCTGCCTCCTCTCCGCACCGCGCAGTACAACTCCAAGTGGCTCAATGGTGAGGACGGGGTGGATTAATGGGTGGGGCACAGGGCGAGCTGAGGGAATGGGTGGGGCATGGGGAGGGGTGAGGGAATGGGTGGGGCATGAGGCAAGGGTGAGGGAATGGGTGAGGCACGGGGAGGGGTAATGGGTGGGGCGAGGACGAGACAAAGAGCCGGGCTGGAGGCGGGACAAGGGGCAGGATGAGGGCGGGGAGAAGGCAGGGCAGAAGGCAGGCTAGGCCAGGGGCAGGGCTAAGTCTGGGGCAGGGCTATGAGCACATGCTATCTCCTGGGACCTGTGGCTCGGAGAAATAGAGATGTTGCTCACTGTGAGAATTGTCAACGCTGAATTACGTTGAATAAGTCAGTAGGATGATGGAAAGAGAAAGTGGGAAAAGTATAGTGTCCCAGCTGTGGAGCCTCTTTGAGTATGACGTGGGGAGGGGAAAGAGTTTTCCAAGCCGTTAGGTGCATGTGGTTTAGTGTCCGATGGTCTACCAACACTCCTCTTTCTCTTCTTGAAGCTGTTTCAGTGGCTGTTGGATGAGATTCTGAACGTGAAAAAATAAACAATGCAATTATTGTGCACCCAAGCTCAAGTAAAACTAATTTGCATCCTCTTTAACAAATCCTTCGTAAGACCTGCGATATTACTTACTGCAATGTTTTTCTTGAGAATTTATATTTGTTTTCTTGTGGTTGATTAAAGAGGGCCTCCAGTGCTGGCTGAATAAATTAACTCATTTGTAACCTTTTTTATTTTCTAACAATGTAAAGAAAACCTAATTGGTTTACAGGCACAGCGGAGCAAGTGCAAAGTCAATACATACAGTAGCAGCATACAGCCTCTTATATACAGTACAGTGTATGTAATATCTTGAGCCTGTTAATTTTTTCTGTCATGTTTTGTATTGATCCAGGGATACTTTGCCACTTTAAATGCTTTTATGAATGCAGTGTTCTGGATTGATCATCTAAAACGTTTCTGTAATAGGTCTTGCGAGGCAGCAGTGTTTTAAGGCACTGAGGTTCCTTGTTGATGTTAATTGGAAAGACCTGAGGGGAACTTCGGTGTCCCCTATCAAGCCCACAAGACTCCAGTTCGCAGTTTTGCCAGTAGACCTTGAGTGAAACTTCACATTAGGTCAGATGGGTTGGTACAGGGCTTGTGTGAAATGTAAGGAAAATGCTCAGTGTTTTGATGTACTTTAAAATCTGAATTGAATTTTGGTGTATTTGCATTAAAATCCTCACCTTTCTTTATCTGCATGGAGAAAGGGGCAGTTAGGAACAGACAATTTTAAAGTTTTACTGACAGACTGAGCAGGTCCAATGAGTGTAAACACCATGGGTGCACAGAGGTATAAGGAGCACACCTTCACTGAGAGGAAATGATTTCAGCACTAAACCTCGAGGAGCAATGTAATAAATATGGTAATACCAGCACTGCTAGGATGGCTGCCTGCTCTTCTTTTTGTTTAATTTTGTTTTTTGTTTTTTTTCATTTTTGCTTCAGCATCATTTGAGTTCAGGCTATAACCTCGGACTTTCATTATCACGTGAATGCTTCCCGTTTTACTTGAAGAAAGGAAAGAACCCCCAGAGAGAACATTGCAGAACACAGTTATAATTCCACCAGTGTCCACAGAATAAAAGGGCTCTGCCGTAGCTGAATTGAGTCCTTAGGAGGTTTCTTCGTTATAACAGTAACGTGTTCAAGAGATGAATTTCATTTCTCTGATGAGGCAGATCAGCCTGCAGCTGGAATTGTACTTGTACTGGAATTCAAGATGAATACGGTGCACTTTTCAGCAGTCTGCCACATCGCCATGTAGGTGAGATTCAGAGACCAAACATTTAATAAATTTTAAATTATAGTGCCTACTGCAACCATAAAAACAACTCATGGTATGTAAAAAAACCCTCACAAAATCAATTTCAGTAAAGCCATGCACATGTTTTACAACCAGGAAATAACATGCAATCCTACTTTTTCAATATCCTTTTCAGTCTGAATTGCATTTGTCTCTGATTATTGAGAAGTAATTGGTGTTTGCACCTCTATAATTCTGCTTGGCTTCTGTTTGCAGTTAGTTGACTTGTGTAGAGTTGTGTTTCAGTGTGTGTAGTATCAAAGCTGGTACTGATGAACACCCCTTCCCGCTTGTGAAGACTGTGTACAAACGGCAAAACCCTCTGTGGTCTCCTCTTATCCCCAACTTTGTGTTTAGCAGGGTTAGTGTCTAAATTCAAACACCTGTTTGTACCCATAAAAGAGATGTTCAGAGGATGGAAATGTTGTTGGAATGTCCCTTCTAAACAGGAGATTAATGATCCTCATACCTCTCAGGCTGTCAGGCTGGCTGGCCCAGAAAGGGCCAATCGTGTGACTGAGGACTGGCATGTGGCTGTGATTTGTCAATAAGTCAGTGTGTATATTTGGAAGTCAGGGTGAATATTTGTACCATATGCTGCCACTGTCAAGAAAAACACCAGCGGGGCTCTGGCACTGCCCTGCATGGAACATGTTCTTTCACCCTTTACAGCTCTCTGTAGACATATCCCACTCTAGAGCGACTGCAGTGAAATGGTCTTTGTAGCATAATGCCAGAGGATTAGTGGTTTACTACAAAGAAGACCTTTTAAAACATCTGAGTAGTAAAATGAGTATTTGTGTGTATGTGGAGAGGTGTTTTTTTTCTCAGTGCTAATGCTCTTCAGAGGGGCTAAGTCTGACTTTTCACTTAATAATCTCTGTAGATCTCATATCGTTGCTATCACACTGGGCTGCTGGAGTTTGTTCCGACCTAGTTACTCAATTTAGTCAATTAAACCATATCTAACATATTTAAATATTATAATTTATAGTTAATTAAGTACAAGATCATACAAGGGACAGTTACATATAAAAGACAGAAGAACATCATAAGAAGTATTAGAGTAATGCAATTAATTAAAAATAGACCATCTACAGTATGTAACTGGGAGCTCAGGTGGGACCAACAGCAGTAGACACTAAGACCCAGAAACATCTAGGTCTGAGACCTTTGTCTTACTGTCTATCCACAGTGTAGCTGGATTATCTCACATCCTGCTCAGCATCTATACTTTAAAATTCCTTTATTTGTGCTGTAAAAAGGGAAAGTGAGACAATTTTTAGTGAAAAATAAAATCTGCCAAACATTAAAAGAAAATTGAATTAAATTTAAACTGAAAAAAGTATGTGCTACTGTCGTTTGGAAAAGGTTCAGTATTCTTTCTGTACTTATTGATTTTTCTTCATGTTGTTCAGAGGACTGTGTGAAAATAACATTTAAAACTTTAACTTTAAGAATGATCTTAGAAAGTTCTAGAATGACTAAAACAATAAACTATTGAGTTTAAATAGTAGAAATATACAATGAAAATCCAGTCAGAACAGTATTTATTTATAGGCTTTTACTTTTTTGTGTTGAGGATAGCAGACAGGTCTTGTGTAACCGTTTGTTTTGATACATTGTCTTCCTTGCAGAGCCCAACTTCGTGTCCTCTTACGATATCGGGAATTTCACCTATTTCTTCTTCCGGGAGAACGCGGTGGAGCACGACTGTGGGAAGACCATTTTCTCGCGGGCAGCGCGGGTGTGCAAGAACGACGTGGGGGGCCGCTTCCTGCTGGAGGACACCTGGACCACCTTCATGAAGGCGCGGCTGAACTGCTCACGGCCGGGAGAGATCCCCTTCTACTACAACGAGCTGCAGGGCACCTTCCTCCTGCCCGAGCTGGACCTCATCTACGGCATCTTCACCACTAATGTGTACGTGGGCTTACCTGCTTCTAGAAATGTATTTATGGAACAAGTAATAGGTTAATTCCATGCTGAAAAGAGAAGAAAGAAAACACAACATTGTGTTTTCTTTCTTCTCTTTTCAGCATGGAATAAACCTGTTGTTCCTTTGCAACCTACGTATGCCGATGCAGCTCCCCACCTGAAATGTATTTATGTATACTAAGGATTGCTGCACAATAAATTGATTTTCTTTGTGTTTATTTTTCGGGTGACTAAATCAACAGTGATGCGTCCATTGTCACCCTGCTATTCCGCTGTTCTTAATGGTATATAATATGACGTGTTGTTTATTGGTGATTATCATTTTCTCATAGGCATTAATCATCTCCCTGGACATTTCCCTAGACAAAGTGGCAGACAAGTTATTTGTTGAAGAATGGCTTTCTTAATCAAACCTCCTTGGAATCCTCTTTTTAAATTTTAAAAGGAAGATTACAGACTAAGTTGATCCATAAGAAAAGAAGGACTTCCAATGAAATTACATTCAATTGTAGATTTTTAAGATTCTTCACGTAGTGATGTGTGCTCCTATACAGTAAATGTAACTTTCTATGCACCTATTAGCCACATTACATTAAAATTGAATGAAGCATCTAAAATGAACCTTATGAAACACGTGTTGAGGACCTGACAGATGTGACAGGCAGGGCAAGATGGGGCTTGTAGGCACGTTCATGCAGCTGGTGGGGCCAGCAGGCTGTGCTGCACAGACTCTGCTGGGGAGAAGACGCCTGTATCTGCCGCCTGGGCCTGACCACGTTCTGTCTTCCAGGAACAGCATCGCCGCCTCAGCGGTCTGCGTCTTCAACCTCAGCGCCGTGACCCAGGCGTTCAGTGGCCCGTTCAAATTCCAGGAGAACTCCAGGTCCGCTTGGCTGCCCTACCCCAACCCCAACCCCGACTTCCAGGTACGTCTCCCCAGCTGCACGTTTTCAATGACGAGGTGCTGCCTATTGAAGGAGCTGCTGAGAATGTTTTGCGAATTCCTGACTGGGTGGAAAATTAGCTTTGCTTTCTTGTAGGGGATGATGTTTTGGAAACTGCATTGCAAAAGTAACAAGAAAGTGGTGGTTGTCTGATGAATTATATTTCTTTTCTAAACTTAAGTGATTCTATTTAGGAATGTGTGTTTTTTTACCTGATTGTGACCCTTACAGAAAGTCTTTGGAATATTTGCAATATTTATCAGACTTAAACCATTTTCTGGTGACCTTTGGATCTTGAAAACAAAATTGTTCATCTGACTCTTAGTGCTAAATCAGTTGACCATATTTAATAATATAGTAAGACAGCTGAAATATCTCACTCCCCCTGTTGTTCTGGGATGCATGCATTTTTTTCAGTTTGATAGTTTTGCTTCTTATTATTCATTAGTTTATTCGTTTTATTTTTTACACTCTTGCAAATAGAGCAGACCAAACATCTGAAGAGTATTGAGCAATTTAAATGACATAAAGAAAGAGAAGCTTCACTAATTACATCCATGCAGTACAATCAATGAATTTGGTGGTATTATCTATTTTCTGATTACCGTTTTCCTGTTATTTGTACTGTGATAACTTGAAATTAAACAGTTGGACTACTAACCTATCACCTGCAGCATTTGTCAAATTTTCTTTTACTGTCAGCTAACTATAGATTTTTCTACATATTTGTGTTATAGAAATTGTCTGTATCTGAAATCCTCTATGTACAGTAGTTATAAAATCTTAGTAGGTGCCCTTTGTGTATAGGTTGTCATGTAACTTTAACATTAGTAGCAGTAGTAGTACTTGCAGTCTTTGAACTCTTTGAACTTTCTAATTTAAGAGTACAGTAAAGGTAAAAAAAAACATTACATTGTATTTTAATTCTCTGTAGGACTGAGTGTTTCTTGCAAATACTGATAATCGCAGTTTGTGATCTGTGTAATTAATCTAATTATTGTGCTATTATTTCACTGAAATGTCAGTTGCTGGGAGTTTTCTATTGCTGTTTTTTTAGTGAAACATTAATTAATTATGGAATTATACACTTTATTGATCTGAGATAAGAAACCCACGGTTGAGGAAGTCTGATTTGTCTGTGCCACTGCTTTGTGTAGCAATGAGAGGGACGACCCACTATAAACTGCTGCCAGTGTCTGGATTGACCCTGTGCAGGCTAGTCAGGAGGTTTAATTCTCACCATGACCCACTGGAAACAGAAGAAGCTGGACCTGCTTCTCTTCGGTTCCTATCTGTACTCCTCTGCCTGTATCAGCAGGGATCGGGAGACAGTTTTGACAGCAGTCATGAAAATCTTAAATTAATCAGCCAAGGAGTGAAAGTGGGCACTCAAAGTGTTTCCGAGCAGGAAAAGAAAATAAAATTAAAAAAAAAAATTAAAATTAAACTCAACCATACTTCATCTAGGCTGTGCCAACATTTGTCAGTGTTCGGTCTGTCGGTGTTGTTCGGTTTCTGATTTATCCTATAACCACCAGTCCAGCATTTGACAACGTCTAAACAAAATCGACTACCCTGCTATTCTCAAGTACCGCTCTGATTTTATTAAATTCTGTTTTAATTCATCTGATGCATCCTTGATTACAGATGAAAAAAAAAACACCTGATACAAGCTCTTGTTGGGAAAAATATCAAATTAATTTCCCCTTTCCTTCACTCAAACTCAAATTAATATTTTTACTTTAATTTTAAAATGTGACATTACATTTACCGCGTGCATAGGGAAAAATAGAAACATTGTTTTAAGAAAATATATGCTGCTAGTTATTATTGATCTGAAGTGAAGACCATTTTTTTATTGCTAATTTCCAGAACAGCTAGTGAACATAAAGCTTTTGACAGTTGGTTAAGAGAACAAACGGCCTTGTCATGTTAATGGAAAGTATCCAATAACACATCCCAGCTACACAACTATTAAATAATTAAGATTGCAAATCATCACACGATGAAACAATAAGTGAGGAGCAAGATCTTACGCTTTGCAGTTATTCAAATATTGATGAGAGAATGAATGATTTCATCCACAGAAAATTGTTGATATGCGGAGGATTGCAGCATGTAGCTTCAATATAATATGGGTTTTGGAGTTAACTTTAACACTTCAATTTCAATCAATTTCAAAAGCTACCCAAGGAAATTACAGTTGACCTGAAAGACACAAACTGTTGTACTGTACGTGCTGCACCCCCCTTACATTTTAATGATAAACTGATATACTGATAACCATTATTGTAATCTACTTGAGATTTGTGTGTCTTTTCTGAAATAATAATCAATGGAATTCGTCTTAAACACTACCGTATATTGGGTTTTTTTCTGGCATTCCTTATTCAATGAAAATAATAACTTTGATTTAATGCTTTTAACTCTTTCGATCATAATAATAATAAACTTTATTTTATATAGCACCTTTAAAGGTGGCTTCTCAAAGCGCTTTACAGAATGATAACACCAATAAAAAAATACACAAGATATGCACAATGCGAATACACAGTTAGAGTAGACAGTAGATGGGGGTACTGAATACAGCAGGAGCAGAGAGGTAAAGAACGGAACTAGTTAAGTAAAGGCTCTTCTGAAGAAGAAGGTTTTGAGTCTGGATTTGAAGTTTAGAGAAGGATACTCTCTGATATCCTTGGGGAGAGAGTTCCAGAGCTTTGGGGCGCAACAGGAGAAGCCCCCATCACCCATAGAGTACAGACTTTATTGACACATCAATTTCCCTACGGGATCAATAAAGTCTTATCTATCTATCGGACAGGCTTGGGGGACAGATAGGAGACCAGCATTAGAAGAGCGAGGGCTGCAAGGTTGGAGAGTAGGGCGATGGTACTACTCATCAATTTCGGTTCTTCTGATCTGACAATCAGCTCTGAGTATAAGGAGAATCTGGGAGGTGATCCCATGCTTGAAGCTTCCCTTTCCAAGTAAGCGTGTTTTCTGCTCCTCGCGGAGCCACCGGAGGGCCAGGTGATGCAAGGACTAGCGTGGTACAAAGGCATCACCTCCGAGCGCTCCTGCTGGGTCAACACATCAGGGTGAACGCTGCAGACTGCTTCTGAGGACAGAGCCACCATTCAAAACATGCAAGACAGAGCTAGAGAACCCCACAACACTTTGAACTCACTCATAGCAGCCTACAGTGACTTAGAACACATCAGTTCTGAGGACACGATACCTGTGGTGTTGAAACCGCCATTCTACTCACCCAGGTCATGCCAAGAAGGAAAACGCAAAACAATTTTGTGTGTGTGTTGAACATTTATAGTACATAAAGCGACACCAATCATATCCAAAGTGATTTCAGTTACCAAAAAATACTCATTTTAAAGTGTAAAGGCTATTTACTCACCCAGATGCCTGAAGGATGGTGTTAGAGTCAGTCTAGGGAAAATGCAGTAGTACCACTCTGCAGTTCAAACAGTGCTCTTACACTGGCTAGGTGCTATTGTGGTTTAATTCTGCAAGCCCTCAAGCTTTGCCATCCTTTCTGCTTCAGGGATAATATAAAAAGATTTCTGTTGTCTCCAATCCAGTGGAGGGAGGTCATCAAATCGATGCACAGTTAAAGGCAGCTTTCCTTCGTTTACAAGACCGGCTTCAGAAAGCCTGGGAGTGAGGGAGTGAATGTGAGGAGGTGCCATTGTCCAGTCCTGTTTCAACAGCAGAGATGAAAGAAGGAGTTTGAATGGCCACTAAGTCAGGAGAAAATCCACTCTGGACTAACGGCTGTCACTCTCCACTCTACAGCCGATGATGGAGCTTGACGGAGAGTTAAAAGGGCTTTAGAGCAGTGTGTGGTATGGGAAAGGACTGTGTCAAAGTGCCTGGGAGCGCCCAGTACAATGTAAAATGAAGGTGCACTCCCATTCTATGACACCCACACCCCCAAAATATACACCCACTAGCACGTACTTTACAAGAAATATGAAAATATAATACTGTTGATACTCTATATATACAAATTACTGACGTAAAGAAGGAAATAATTCTGCCCGCATCTACTGTATTTGTTAAAGGAGCCAGAGACTTCCAGGCAACATAATTTGACCAATATAGTCTTGAGCTTAATTTTCCCTCTGCTTAGTTTTTTCAGGCGGTGTAAGGCAGAAATATTAAACAGTAGAAATATTAAAGGTCTATGCTTACTAAAAAGAATTGAATAAAGAATTCAACCTAGAGTTAGTTCCATGAAAAAGTATTCACCCCCTTTCACTTTTTGTGAATTTTAGCATATTTTCCCCACTGAATGTTGTCAGAGCTTCATGCGGGTCCTAATAATAATAATAATAATAATAATAATAATAATAATAATAATAATAAACTATACAGTAAATATATGAGCCTGGGTGAAGAAATAACACCAAATAGCACCAAAAACAGTCTTCCAACACCCAGTGTCCCTGTGGGAAAACATTAACAACCCCTTAGATTCAGTAACAGGTTGCAACATCTTTAGCTGCAATAACTACAACCAAACACTTCCTGTAATTGGTGATCAGTCACTCACATCGCTGTGTAGGAATTTTGTTTTGTTGATGAACTGCTTCAACTTAGTAACATTTGAGGATTTTAAGTCCCTCCTTACCCAGCACTCTTCCATTACATGCCATTTACTAAAGATCAATACTTCCTGAGTCATAGACTAAGAACTTCACCCATTGTACAGAAAGGCATGCCATGAAACCTATGCCCTCAGGCCGCAGAAGAGACGACCTGGTGCTAGGCGGGTCTCAAGACACCCGAACCCTTGATGCTGAGCCAGGAGCAAAGGGTGACCTGGAAATATATAGCCTCACACAAAGACACACCGGAAGGACAAGCAAAGCACAGGGAGACTAGGAACAGGACAGCATAGGAGCGCCCTCTAGACATAGAAGGCATGACACTGATATGACGAAGTGCGGTTGTTCTGAATCAGACACTGATTACGACACAGCTATTCAGCTGGTTCAATTAGTTGTTCAATTAGGCATCCCCTGCACTTCCCATTACAAAAATTAAAAAGATTCATTGAATAAAATCAATTAAAAATAAAATGAGAAATAAAACAATTTTAGTTACAGTTTCGGAACTCGTGACAGAGGTGTATGTGTATGAGGGTTTAGTGCTGAACAAAAATCTGTTTTCCTCTGCTCTGGAATTACAAAACTGTCACTCTTCTCTGTGCACAGCTTGTATGGCAAAACTCTTCAAATAAATTCTTTGCTCTCATTCGGCTTTGCACCCTTAGGCTGTAATAGATAATAAAAAGTGGTTTTCACTGTTGTCTATTGGCACAACACAGAATTACTCTTAACATCTTAAATATAATATATAGACCTTTAATAATGATTTATTTAAAACAAAAACATATTGGAAAAATCTCTTATTCACACATACTTGTCACAGTTAATTCAGATGACATTTTCCTGTAGGCCCAGATAAATAACGCAGTATTGTGGCCCCTGACTCCTGTGCATATTCTTTTTCGGCAATAATCATGTAATATCTGCAAATTCAAGAGTAATGAAATATTATGTGGCATTACATCAGAGTTTATTTTTCTTTAGAATATCAGACAGTTACATGATGCAATTAAAATCAATAGATGCCTGACACTGTTACCTAGGAAATAAACTCCTGGCTGTCTGCAGTGTGAGGTTAGAATGAGAGACCGTGCTGTGATAAGAAACCTGCCATCAGACTTGCCTCTGAAAGATGAGACTTCCAGGAAGGAAGAGCACGATTTGCAATGGTCACTCCTGAGCTGCTGCCTCTGATGTTAATTGAGATTTATCTGTAATTGCAGGATTAAATGTTTTCAAAGATCTGTGCTTGGCTATCTTTAGTGAAAAGCCTGACAGTGAGAAGCGAGCACTGATTTACAGCATCAAGGTGCAGCTCATTACACTTTGGGTAAAAAAAAACCAAATCTGAGTAAAGCAGAGTAAGGCATCAAGATAAAAGGAGCAAAGCACTGAAAACATGGAAGGTATGATGCTGCAAGGGTACTGCACTTTATAATGGCTTAGCAGGTTTATTAAAACTGCTTATAAGATGGAAAAGAGAAGAAGCCGATCCAGACTGGAGACTCCCAGGAATTCCAGAAGGGCAAAGACTGGGGTTTCTGTCGGTCACAGCTGCAGCTCAGTGACACAAGTTAGACACTGTATATTTTTGAAATATTCTGTTTTTGAACACGTGTGTTAGGAAATAATGACTGGTTAATTAAAATTATGAGATGAGAGGACTTCTCTTTGTCATGTACTTTTCATGGCATTAGACAGCCTTCCGCAGAGTAGGAGTCCCCTGTGCGTCATGATGCAGAGATTCTCTCTGGGAGCTGCAGAAGACTGGTGCCTCATCATTCTTCCTAAGATCTCCTGGTTCATTTTTCTGTAGAATATTGTTTTATTTTTTTTAAACAAACCAACCGTAACATCAGCTTGATTAAGAACCTGACAACTGCAGCTACAGAGCCAGGCTCAGGATGGGCAGGGAGTCCGTGTCTGAGCCCTGCTTCAAAAGTGCATGAGATAACCCCGAAGACCCCACCCAAACCTCCTCATCTCATGACAGGGGGGTTTATTTTTCGCTCCAGTGTGGCACTATAGACTTCGGATCGAACGGGAACCTGACGGAGAGGAACCTGCAGGATGCGCAGAAGTTCATTCTGATGCACGAGGTGGTGCAGCCAGCGGCTCCCGTCCCCTACTTCATGGAGGACAACGTCCGCTTCTCACACATCGTGGTGGATGTGGTGCAGGGCAAGGACATGCTGTTCCACATCGTCTACCTCGCTACAGGTGACCGGTCCTTTCTAAATCAGTTTACCATGATGCGGCTGTCCTTCTCAGTGAATTTACTTTGATGCAAGTGCCTGTTTTTTGTCATTCAGAAACAACTTAACAATAAATACAGGCTCATTAAGAATGAAATTATATGTGGCTGCAGACATTTCATTAATAAATTGGAAATATGACTTCCTGATTAATTTTGATTCCACTGAAACACAAAATATTTTAAGCCAAATATTTCATCATAGGTTTTAAAGGGTTTGTTTCTGGATGCAGTTTTCCAAAGACTGATCTGCTTTGTGATACTGCATTAGCGGTAATGGAGCCAGGATTTGAATTTCAAGCTGATTGAACATTTGATCGCTATCGGTGATAACAGTTTTTCTGCTTGTTCCAAAATAATGTTCATGTTTGTTCCAAAAGAAATGGGATTTGTAAAACAGACTGTGATGAAAGAGTGTTTCTAAATTTAAGAACTAGCAAATTAACAGATCTGAAGTGGAACCTGACCAATGAAGATCTCTCCAAAGGTAACCATTCAGTATATTTGTAATTTTTACAATACATCTAGCTGCCGAACATCTGTGTGTATGTAAACAGGTGAGTCAGTAACATTAGTTCAAACCCCTGTTTAAATCATTTGTTTATTAGAGCAAACTGAGTTCATTGTGGTCCCTTAAATCTATCCTGTGTTGGCAGGCCTTTTGTGTTTACCATTTGATTAAATTACATACATATGCAAAGGACAAATTTTTAAAGAGCAGAGAAGGAACATCCCACACAAGCCTTTGACAGATTTGGTTTCTTACCTATCACAACATTTCTGCAGACATACAGTGCCTTGCGAAAGTATTCGGCCCCCTTGAACTTTTCAACCTTTTGCCACATTTCAGGCTTCAAACATAAAGATATAAATTTTTTATTTTATGTGAAGAATCACCAACAAGTGGGACACAATTGTGAAGTGGAACGAAATCTATTGGATTTTTGAAACTTTTTTAACTAATAAAAAAATGAAAAGTGGGGCGTGCAAAATTATTCGGCCCCTTTACTTTCAGTGCAGCAAACTCACTCCAGAAGTTCAGCGAGGATCTCTGAATGATCCAATGTTGTCCTAAATGACTGATGGTGATAAATAGAATCCACCTGTGTGTAATCAAGTCTCTGTATAAATGCACCTGCTCTGTGATAGTCTCAAGGTTCTGTTGAAAGCGCAGAGAGCATCATGAAGACCAAGGAACACACCAGGCAGGTCCGTAATACTGTTGTGGAGAAGTTTAAAGCCGGATTTGGATACAAAAAGATTTCCCAAGCTTCAAACATCCCAAGGAGCACTGTGCAAGCGATCATCTTGAAATGGAAGGAGTATCAGACCACTGCAAATCTACCAAGACCTGGCCGTCCCTCTAAACTTTCAGCTCAGACAAGGAGAAGACTGATCAGAGATGCAGCCAAGAGGCCCATGATCACTCTGGATGAACTGCAGAGAACTACAGCTGAGGTGGGAGAGTCTGTCCATAGGACAACAATCAGTCTTACACTGCACAAATCTGGCCTTTATGGAAGAGTGGCAAGAAGAAAGCCATTTCTCAAAGATATCCATAAAAAGTCTCGTCTAAAGTTTGCCACAAGCCACCTGGGAGACACCCCAAACATGTGGAAGAAGGTGCTCTGGTCAGATGAAACCAAAATCGAACTTTTTGGCCACAATGCAAAACGATATGTTTGGCGTAAAAGCAACACAGCTCATCACCCTCAACACACCATCCCCACTGTCAAACATGGTGGTGGCAGCATCATGGTTTGGGCCTGCTTTTCTTCAGCAGGGACAGGGAAGATGGTTAAAATTGAGGGGAAGATGGATGCAGCCAAATACAGGACCATTCTGGATGAAAACCTGTTGGAGTCTGCAAAAGACCTGAAACTGGGACGGAGATTTATCTTCCAACAAGACAATGATCCCAAACATACAGCAAAATCTACAAAGGAATGGTTCACAAATAAACGTATCCAGGTGTTTGAATGGCCAAGTCAAAGTCCAGACCTGAATCCAATCGAGAATCTGTGGAAAGAGCTGAAAACTGCTGTTCACAAACGCTCTCCATCCAACCTCACTGAGCTCGAGCTGTTTTGCAAGGAAGAATGGGCAAGAATTTCAGTCTCTCGATGTGCAAAACTGATAGAGACATACCCCAAGCGACTTGCAGCTGTAATCGCAGCAAAAGGTGGCTCTACAAAGTATTAACGCAAGGGGGCCGAATAATTTTGCACGCCCCACTTTTCATTTTTTTATTAGTTAAAAAAGTTTCAAAAATCCAATAGATTTCGTTCCACTTCACAATTGTGTCCCACTTGTTGGTGATTCTTCACATAAAATAAAAAATGTATATCTTTATGTTTGAAGCCTGAAATGTGGCAAAAGGTTGAAAAGTTCAAGGGGGCCGAATACTTTCGCAAGGCACTGTAACAGAATAATTTAATGTGAATCAACTACAAAACATGAGAGCTTTCTTCTCTGACAGAAACGTAATCTCTACAAAAGGGCATGTGCCTTCCATATGTATGGCAATCCTTTTTCAAACTCTTCTTGCTCCCTGTTGCTGTAACCTGCCCGGTTTGTAAACAGCATGGGATTGCAGTCAGTCACCTGTCAGTAGCAGACAGGAAAGTAATGAGAAGCAGACTCTGTTTTCCACACCAGAACGGCAGGAAGTAAGTAGGATCTTGGGTAGCTAATGCCAGCGGCGAACACGAACTTGCTATATCTGTCCGTGGTTGTTATTCTGGGTTTCAGAGCCTGTTTTAGATTTCTTCTTTGACATTATCATCATCATGGAAGTTATGTGTTTCATTGTTTAGACTATAAAATCAATGCACCATAAACTACAACCATTTGTGTTAATTTCAGAAAGCTAACCAGACTCTAATAAAAAAGTGCAGTTGTGAAAATTAAAAATCACTTGCTGACCAAGCTCAGTGGAAGCAATTAATGTTTATACTGGCTTATTGCATTAAAAGGAAAATCTGACTCAAACCTTTAACATTCCAGCATTTTCAAAGGCCTGAAGCATGATAATTAGCACATTTATTTATGCATCAAGCTATATGGAACTGTTGGAGGCCAGTAAATTCTGTTTAAAAAATCATTATACCTGAAAATGTAATTATGAAAAATAATTACTTTCCTTTTTGCTGCATTTTAGATTAATACTCTTCATTATGTATGTGTATGTGCAATGTATGTATTACGTTATGCTACATACACAGTGTTATAGCCGCATGCTATACTGCTGCTGTAGGCTTGTTGCTGCTAACAAAATCACCTGTGCCATTACAGAATCACAAGTCCCTGCACACTTGAGACAATGTTTGTACAGGAATGCTAGTAGTAAGAGAGAAGCAGTTATTAAAAATCTTTACTGCTAAAAATGTGCTTAAAGTTTGCTAGTAAGCAATCAGAAATCTGAAGCATTCTAGAAGTTTTTGGTACCATATTATTTGAGGCAAAACCATCCCAGCATTTTAAGAACAAGATCCTATGTCCACAGTGGCACAGAGGGCAGGGGCATCATGATCAGGCAGGTTTCTCTGTGCTTGTCCGCTGAGTGTTGGAGCAAAACATCTCATTCTCTGGACAACGTCTGTCCCATTCAGGGCGCCTTCAAACAACACAACAGCAACCAGGTGATCTTCATTACTCAAGCGGGACTTTGTGTCTTCTGCTATTCGTGCATTAATTTAAATCATGTCTTTCAGAATGGGTGTTTAAACAGGCTCACTTTGGAAATTTTAACTCAATTAACACCAGAAAACCAGATATTATTGCTAAATCGCATGGTCTAAGCTCAATATTTGGAACAATACTGTCAGTGTGTATTCTTATGCTGTAAGCATATTTTATATACACACAAACACAATGGCTTCCTGCTTGTCTGACCAATGACAGCATGAAGGCAGACATAGAAAAAAAGTGGATAATCGTCTGCTGATGTAAATTCCCTAGTAGTAGGCTTCCTTTAATGTTTTATCTGCAAATGAAAGCATAAATTACCTCCACACACACAATTTTCAAAGCAGTTCTGTGCAAACCGAATTTGACACTGAAATAGGTCTTTGCACGCAGCATCTTGATTGAAATTTTGTAAAAGTACTAATTCTAGAAGTGGCTGTTTACCAGCCAGAAACACCTCCAAGTGTTCTGCAGGTAACCCGGCTGCAAGCATGACTGCAGGTTTTTGTGCACAGGGCTCTTGATTGATGGTGACTGTGTGGTGACAAAGTGTCCCACTCGGCCTCCCTATTCCTTTATATTAGCAATAGGCGTCCTTGTGAAGCCTGGAGCCTGCCTATCACTGTTTATCTTATTGAGGCCTACCAACGTGAAATTAGATGTCCTTTGATACTAATGGGATCTGGGAAAGGAGGTCTGGAATTATGTTGCAGATATTGGCCCCAAAGGGCATTACTAAGAGTTTCTACCGGTGTGAAGGTACATTTATTCTTTCATTGATATGTTACCGAGTTTCAGCATTTTTTATGTACATGGACTGATAATGACTCACTTTTTCAATGGCAGTGGCACTCTAATAATAGGAAATTGTATTTGAATTGGCCTCAGGTATGCCTTCACTCTAGCCATGGTAAGACTACTTGGGGCCTGGAACCTAGTACATTAAAACCTAATGATGGTTATAGATATTGAGGTACTTTAGCTATTTTAAGTAGATTATCTTCCAAAAAGTGAACAGGCACAAAATACAAGGACTCTTTATTTTCAGAACTCTTTCTATTCTGAATTATAATCACCAGGGTTCAATTTAAAAAAGATATAATAGAATGCTTAATTTAAGTAAAGATGCAAAAATAGACCGTTTACATCAACATACCTTTATGGATTCATAAAAGCTATAGAAGAATGTAAGCACACTCTAAATAATTTTTCCGGTGGGTAATACTTTTAATTTCTGTATTTTATCGTTGTTGTTTTTCTCTGACCTTTCAGTTAAGCATGGACTGCAGTGTTTCTAGGAATGGTTAATTGTACAGCCTCTGTTTATTTTTGAAAGCTCAGTAGCAAATCGATGTTTCAGTCTGCCTACTAGTAAATGGCAAAGTGTGTCGTGGTCCATCAGGGGAGGCTGTGCTTCTCAGATGTGCCTTTTTATCAGAGCCTCACATCAGAGCTCGTTTTTCTCTGTCTGCCTGAGAAACGTTTTCAATGTCCTTGCTTTTTGTTTATCTTGCCAGACTACGGAACAATCAAGAAAGTGCTCTCTCCCATGAACCAGTCAAGCAGCAGCTGTTTGCTGGACGAAATCGAACTTTTCCCCCCCAGCAAGAGGCAGCCAATCCGAAGCCTCCTGATTCTGCACAGTCGGAGTGTTCTGTTTGTGGGCCTCAGGGACCGGGTGGTGAAGATCCCACTGATGCGCTGCAGCATCCACAGGACACAGGAGTAAGCGGACCTGACCTGCTCGCGCATGCCTTCCGACAACTGATTCACGACCAGGAGCCTCACATTCGCATCACAGAGCCTCCGATACCGAACCAGCAACACAAATCAGTGAAGGGAGATTCTGCTGTTTAGGAGAAGATATTCGCTGATCCAGTCCAGATTTAGATATAGATCTAATTAATATGTATTTTTAAAATATTAATGATCAAATCCATAATAGCAATGCTAATCAAAATACTTTCCAAGTCTGTATTTTGTATCTGTGATATGCAGGCAGCCACTTGCACTTTCCAGAAACGTGCTCATCAAGTGAGGAGATTAAAAGATGAGCTCCACAGTCTGTAGTTTTCCATTTAACTTGTGATCCCCTGATCAAGGCGTTGAAAGATGGTGAAATCTGTGAGATGGTGGTCTTTCAAAGCTTTTCAGTTGTCACAGCGATCGGGCACAAGGATGCACTGTATTCAACCCTGAAACTCAGTTTATGAACCCACTGTGGCAAATGTAAATATGGCAGAAAAAAATGTAAATAGCGTATTCAGAAGACAGCAGTTCCTCGAACACAGTGGAGAGGCTGGTAATGTGAGATCAGAGATTGTAATTTCTGACAGTACGATAGATGAAAATACAAGACATGACTGAATAAAACGATGCTTTTGTGCATTTTGTTGTGCAGGAGAGTCAAGCAATTTCACATTGTAGCCTGTAGCAAATGCAATATATTTGCATTGCAGAAACAGTGACATTTGTCATATTTACTGCAGGGCCCTGAAGCTTCATCATAAAGAGCACCAGTGTCGCCTCTTTCCTCTACTGTGTGGGCACAGGATATGTGTCTCAGCTTGCAGTCAGATATAAAGTGTGTAAAAGCTTGTAAAAGGTTAGCCAAATTGAGCTTTATGAGACGATTCTCGTTTCCTAGGTGTTTAAATAATGAAATGACCTTTCCATTAGTGAACTTGAGGGGTAGGCCTGGGTACCAATCTGATTCAGTACGTGAAAAGGAATGTGTTGCTCAGGACACTCTCGTCCTCTTTAACCTTCTCTCACCATGGAAGATAAAGGGCAAAAGTGTTCATTGGAACAGGATCAAGAGCACTGGAGCCCATGTAATTTGCTTATTGTCAGAATGCTGCTGCATTTCTGCCATGTTTATATTAACACAGACGGGCCCTAATCCTCTGTCACAGAACATCATATGTCCGAGGCGGGAGGATCAGGGGCGTTTGCAACAAAAACAGAACGTGAAACAAAATGCGTGCCTTGTGCATTTCTGAAGTAGGGTGTTGGTTTTAACATGCTCGAGTTCACACTTAAATATTCTCACCGTTTTAACTACTGCACAAATATAACAGCTGTAAATTTGTCGTTTTAAACTGTCGACTGAATTACTAGTATTATTGCAAGCCAACTGTGCTCACTTCATTGGCATGGTGATTTTGTATTGTCTGTGATGAGAAAAAGTAATGAGATTTCAAAAAACAGGTAGAGTGGTGCATGTGGACTCTCTATTAGTTAAAACCTTATTGAACTGTTGTTGTGAAGAGACAGCTAAGTCATAATCTGCCTTGTCCCCAGACCTAACCAACCTCTTCCTGTCGTATGGCAGCTTGATTGACCTTATCTATAATTGAGAAAAGTTCAGCACCTTTAACCTCAGAAATATAGCATGTAGTTAATGTTATACTCCTTACAGAGTATAACTCCTTATAGACAAAGCAGTGTACCTCATAGAAAGGTTCTGCAGGAGTGCTATGAATTTTGCAGACTGCAGAGGTATTCACTCATCTTTGTCAGAAAATGTCCAGCTCTCTTGATTAATAACCTTTATTAAGGATGGATGGTGGGGCCACTGCACATGGCTAAAGTTGAAATCGAAGTGGCTAAGCAACACCTTCAGGGTGAATTTTTATATTTGAAAGAGGCTGCTGAGCAGAGGCCTGTAAGGTGAAAGTGTAGAATTGTCTTTTTTTTTGGCCCTTGTCTGTTTTGAATCAGAATAAAAGTCAAGCCACAATGATTGGTTATGCTAGTTCTCAGAGACTCTGCGTCATTAAAAATGAGAAATAATGGCAGGTAATTAAATAACACAGCTCAGAATTCTGGATCTTAGCAGCAGTAGAAGGGCAATTCGTGAATTATTTAAGAGGAGGTCTAGCCAACTAGATATTTGACAGCTTTATGAAAATGTATTTGTAAGGCAGGTACGTTCTAAGCCTATCAATGAACTTTTGAGGGTCGTCTACCTTTGACAATCTTTTAACTCAGTTAACATGTGGCCTGCCCATCACATACAGTAAGCTATGTACTGTAAATTCAATGCATCTCTTGTGCCGAAAGCCAGTTCATGCTGCTTGGTGTCATACATGCCATTCAGCTGAGCAGTTATCATCTACTGTAAGAGCTTGATCGGAAATGCCACTGCAAAGCTGGGCTCTGGCGCTTTTCCATGAGGGCCTCTCTGTGTGCCTGCAGGGCCTGCGTGGGGGCCAGAGACCCGTACTGCGGCTGGGACCTGGTGCTGAAGAGGTGCACAGCCCTGGAGGAGAGCCTCAGCATGAGCCAGTGGGAGCAGAGCATCACCGAGTGTCCTGTAAGTGCCCTCAGACACTAAAGTCACTTAATTTTGTAAAAAAAGCATCTTTTTTATTTACATACAAAACTAAAAAAAACATGGAGAGAGTGGGAGCTCAAACGGAAGGAAAAGGAATCTGATTAAAGAGCTGAAAGTGCGCCTGACTGTTCTGTGGAACAGTTTTGCGCTCTGGCATAATCTAATCTTTCTGTACCTCTTTCCGCAACTCACTCTGGGTCTGTGAGGTATCCAGTGTCTTGGGAACTGGTACAAAACCCGGTCCTTTGCTGGGCAGGGTTATAGTGAAAGAGAGGTTAGAGGGTCTGACAGAATGGGAGTGAGTGCTTTCTAGCCTTTACTTTGTGGTAGAAAGTTAAGTTTTTGGGACACTGGAACTTGTATGTCACCAATAGAGCTTGGGATTTAGAGTCCTGATGGTAATAAAATGAAGATACTGGGGAGCTGCTTACTGCAGAGAATTGTTTGTTTCTCTGACTGTACAGTCAGAAAGTGTAAGCCAAAGAATTGGTTTTCTGGACAAATGGTTGAAAAAGAATGAATATGTAATTATCAAGTGCTGAAAAATATAGTAGAAATCTGTGCTGATGAAGCAGTGAAAATGGCAAAGGAGAAACCCAGACAAAACAGCAGCATAGCTCAGTTTACTGGAAAGTCTTGTGTGGGCTTTTATTGACAAACAAGGAACTGCTGCAGCTGCTTCCAGGGGTGGAAACTAAGCACGTTTCAAGCAATCGTTCCTTGGAGTAAGCACTGCAGAAAGTACTGCAAGAGATGTGACAAAAGAATCGAGAGAAGACAGAAGACAGAGAGAAGACTTGAAGGTTCTATCCCAACAGGATAAGACAGTAAGCATTTTATAAAGACTACAAAGGAGTTTCTGCAAAGGGGAAGATCCCAGTCATAAACTGGCCATCTCAGTCCTTAGACCTGTATCCCATTGAGATACTATAAATCTGGGCATGCAGAAACTACTATACAGGTACCCACTTTTAATAAAGCATTTTTTTAAATCTTCCTTAATGTGTGTAATATACAGTATTATTATCCTCTGATCTACAGCATGTACCGAAGAACAGTGAAAATGAAAAGTGGTTACATGCGTACTCTATATTTTAAAAAAGAGTAGTGATTTTCATGATTCTAGAAAAAAAGTTATTTTGCTTAATTACATCCAACTGTAAGATTTGTATAACAATGGCTTCAAGGTGTAAAAAATAGATCTTGGTAGACCTTGTATATTCCTTGATTTTTCTGTGGCTAAACATTCTATAGGCCACTTGGCATCATCAAGCCCTGCACATCTGTAGCTTCAACACTGACAGCAGTCTGGCCAGTTCTAATACACATGTGATTGATTTCTCTTCCCCTCGGTGCTTATTGGAAAGTCAGACAGTAGCTGTTTCAGGTCTGCTGATCAGAGTACAGAGCTGTTAGGCAACATCATAATTTGTTGATGATAATGTGGGAATCAACGTAAGACCCATACCTCCTTCTCAAACAAGACAAGCCCCCCCTTTGTGAGTTGAGAATGTTAACGACTTCAGAGAATAAGTAAGAGCAAATAAAATCTGACTTCTTGCGCTTTCTGCAGAGGCCTTTGCTGTGTGTTGCTCACCAGGGGATGCAGTAGTTTTACAAGCATGTTTTCAAAGTGTGACCTGTCTCCCCCCGAGACAGCATTCATGCTGTAGCTTGTCTGCCAGGGAGAGTGAGGCAATAATAATAATAATAAACTTTATTTTATATAGCGCCTTTAAAGGTGGCTTCTCAAAGCGCTTTACAGGATGACAATAACAATAAATAAGAAGACTACAACAATAAATAAGAAAATTTCACAAGACAGGACACAATTATAATTACAGCAATACAACAATAACAATAGAGGAGACCGTGGAAGATGGTATTAAGAAGAGCAGAGGGGTGAAGAATGGAACCAGTTAAGTAAAGGCTTTTCTGAAAAGGAGGGTTTTGAGTCTGGATTTGAAGGAGTTTAGAGAAGGTGACTCTCTAATATCCTTGGGCAAGGAGTTCCAGAGCTTGGGGGCATAGCAGGAGAAGGCCCTGTCGCCCATACAATGTAGACGGGCTTGGGGGACAGTAAGGAGGGCAGAATTTGAAGAGCGGAGGTTGCGAGGTGGGGAGTAGGGCGATAAAAGTTCAGACAGGTATTGAGGTGCCAAGCCATGTAAAGCCTTGTAGGTGAGCATGAGGATTTTAAAGTCTACGCGGAATTTGACCGGAAGCCAGTGCAAGGACTCCAGGATAGGAGTAATGTGAACACTTGCACTAGATCTGGTCAGGATTCTGGCTGCTGAATTTTGGACATACTGCAGCTTGTTCAGAGTAGATTTAGATACCCCAGGGAGCAGAGCATTGCAGTAGTCAATTCGAGAGAATACAAATATGTTGATCAGCTTTTCAGCCACAGTTAATGATAGCATAGGGCGTAGTCATGCTTATTGGTACCCCCCATCAACTTCGCAAAGCCAGTCCTGTAACCCTGTCTGTAGATGGCTCTGTACTTGAGCTCCAATCAAAATTGAAAAACCTTGGGGTTATATTCGATTCTGGCTTAACATTCGACCCACATGTACAGCATACTGTCAAAACATCTTTTTTTCACCTTAGAAATATCGCAAGACTACGCCCTATGCTATCATTAACTGTGGCTGAAAAGCTGATCAACATATTTGTATTCTCTCGAATTGACTACTGCAATGCTCTGCTCCCTGGGGTATCTAAATCTACTCTGAACAAGCTGCAGTATGTCCAAAATTCAGCAGCCAGAATCCTGACCAGATCTAGTGCAAGTGTTCACATTACTCCTATCCTGGAGTCCTTGCACTGGCTTCCGGTCAAATTCCGCGTAGACTTTAAAATCCTCATGCTCACCTACAAGGCTTTACATGGCTTGGCACCTCAATACCTGTCTGAACTTTTATCGCCCTACTCCCCACCTCGCAACCTCCGCTCTTCAAATTCTGCCCTCCTTACTGTCCCCCAAGCCCGTCTACATTGTATGGGCGACAGGGCCTTCTCCTGCTATGCCCCCAAGCTCTGGAACTCCTTGCCCAAGGATATTAGAGAGTCACCTTCTCTAAACTCCTTCAAATCCAGACTCAAAACCCTCCTTTTCAGAAAAGCCTTTACTTAACTGGTTCCATTCTTCACCCCTCTGCTCTTCTTAATACCATCTTCCACGGTCTCCTCTATTGTTATTGTTGTATTGCTGTAATTATAATTGTGTCCTGTCTTGTGAAATTTTTCTTATTTATTGTTGTAGTCTTCTTATTTATTGTTATTGTCATCCTGTAAAGCGCTTTGAGAAGCCACCTTTAAAGGCGCTATATAAAATAAAGTTTATTATTATTATTATTATTATTATAGTCTTGCGATATTTCTAAGGTGAAAAAAAGATGTTTTGACAGTATGCTGTACATGTGGGTCGAATGTTAAGCCAGAATCGAATATAACCCCAAGGTTTTTCAATTTTGATTGGAGCTCAAGTACAGAGCCATCTACAGACAGGGTTACAGGACTGGCTTTACGAAGTTGATGGGGGGTACCAATAAGCATGACTTCAGTCTTGTCACAGTTAAGATGAAGGAAGTTTTGAGTCATCCAAATTTTTATGTCAGAGGCAGCTCTGAATCAGAGTGATGCAGTGATTCAGAATTCAAGAGCCCGACTATGTTCTGAAAAACAAACATAAAATGAGCCTGGATGCTCAGGTGAAGAGCAAACAACCAGAAGAAACGTGAAAATTATTATCTTGAGTGTCTTGTGCTATTCTCCTTTTGTCAGCAAAGTATCATGGAATTTATTTTCTAGGTCAGTTAGCACATACAGTACAGTGTACCAGTCCTGCTAATGATGTGCTGTGGATTCTGGATCCTAGGTGGATTAGCTATGCACACAGCTGATAAAGACATTACAACACACACCACACAGTCAAAGGTCTGAAGGAGTAATTCTGAAACTTTTCTTCTGTTTTTACCCTGTGTAGGTTTTCAAAGTTAAAATACACTAATGAATTAGGTTGCCAGACAAGAACTTCCCTTGAGGAGAAAACCTTTTGTAAAGACTTTGAATTAAACCTCTTACTCTATCACTGTATTTCTGCAACCAATTTAAAAAAAAGGTTTGAAATGCAATTTATTTTCCTTGTCTTTGAACTCCAAAGGTATATTTTAAGTCCAAAAACGTTCTCCATCTTTAAAGTGTAATGTGTAATTCTACAGTGGTTAGCATGCATGGTGGTAGAAAATAAGCAGGAATTTTCCTTCTGTAGTGAAAATCATTTGACATGAAAGGAGGCACAGCAGCTCCACGAAGCATGAAGCCTGATGGGAATGAGCACTGCATTTAAATGGGCAAGTTCAACTGCCCAGGACGTTTTGCCAAAACCTGGCACTGCTCCGTGGCACAGGACAGGGGAGCTGAGTAACAGGACAGGGGAGCTGAGTAACAGGACAGGGGAATCGAGACAGGGGATCTGAGTAACAGGACAGGGGAGCTGAGTAACAGGACAGGGGAATCAAGTTACAGGACATGGGAATCGAGTAACAGGACAGGGGAATCAAGTAACAGGACAGGGGAGCTGAGTAACAGGACAGGGGAGTTGAGTAACAGGACAGGGGAGCTGAGTAACAGGACAAGGGAATCGAGTAACAGGACAGGGGAATCGAGTAACAGGACATGGGAATCGAGTAACAGGACAGGGGAATCGAGTAACAGGACAGGGGAATCGAGTAACAGGACAGGGGAGCTGAGTAACAGGACAGGGGACTTGAGTAACAGGACAGGGGAATCGAGTAACAGGACAGGGGAGCTGAGTAACAGGACAGGGGACTCGAGTAACAGGACAGGGGAATCGAGTAACAGGACAGGGAAGCTGAGTAACAGGACAGGGGAGCCGAGTAACTGGACAGGGGAGCCGAGTAACAGGACAGGGGAGCTGAGTAACAGGACTGGGGAGCTGAGTAACAGGACAGGGGAGCTGAGTACTGGCCTGTGACACAGGACAGGGGAGCTACTGTGGACTAAAAGGACCATCAATAGCTGCTGGGTGATTTGGGAGATCAGGATGGCCAAAAGTGCACTTTATTTTACCGAACGTGCTGAGAAAGCATTACACAGGCTAACACTGGGGGTCTGAAGAATATCATATTGTGTCAGGAGTCGAGGTCGGGTCTGGAAAGATGCACTAACTAGCACTGAAGTGGCAAATATGAGGTAGTGCTGCTCAGGCACTACTTCAGGTGAAATAATTGGAATACTCCTTAGATTGGTCACATCAAGATCAATATATGTATCATGATCAATACATCAATTGATAAATTGACTCACTTGCCTACTCATAAAAGCCAAAATCCATACATTGCACCAGGCAAGATGGGACTTTCTTTTAATACACTACAAGTCATTTCCTGCATGCAATAGATTTGATATTCTCTTCTAATTCTGTTAAATTTTCTGTTTTTAAACTAAACTATATGAAATAAAAGAAATTTCAGCTCAGAACTGCAAACCTGTAAGTACTACTGTAAATCTCGAATAGTAGCAATAAGGATAAAAAAGGGTTTTGCACGTTTTAAATATGCTTTTTTAACAATGTACTGTGAGTGTCAATGTTCTCTATCTTCTTAGGGATTTCAATTTTCCTTTTTTCATCATGCTTAAGTAACTCTGTATTTGCCGTGCATACTTTACCTGCCATCCCATTATCTAAGCACAAAGCCAATTATAGCATATCAAAATGATCACTGATGACAGGAAAAAAGTGTGGAAAAGCTGCCTATTTTATTAATAGTTACAATTTGTTTCACGTTCACTCTTTCCAGATAACACTCTTCCTTAATGAAGTGTCCCTGCTTCTGCGTCTTAATTGAGGGTGATGACAGGGTTCAATTACTGATGTGAAGGGACATCATATGAGTGCAGTTTCATCTCATTGTAGACCAGAGAGGAATTATCAGGGGTTGTTTTCACAGACTCTCATTGTTTCTAATGATGCCTGTTGATGGACAAACACGTTGGAGGGAAGCTGTTTAATTGGTTTCTTGTAGAGATATTATACAGGGCCAGTATGCTGTTGTAGTTCTGATGCATGTTATTGTATAGAAAGACAGAAATAACTTTGAGTTGCTTTTGAAAATCTTTATCACCACATTATTAGTGCACAGTAGTTTCAATTCATTGTTAATAGTGTTCTCTTGGCTTATTTACATTTAAAATAAAATCTACTTCACTTTCTAAAAGCATTGTAGCAGTAATTATTATTTATCACATGATAAATGAACTGAACATAAAACATTTTTTTGTCAAACACACTTTCCTTTACACAACATTAATGAGATACATAAATTCAAACTACACCTGCAACACACTGTATTCAGCATATAAAAAATAAAGGTTCATTCCACACTGAAAAGTAGGAAAAATAAACAATATTTCTGCTGTTGAGGCTGCTTCGGGTGTGAGGGAGAGAGAGGACGGTAGCAGAAATATAAAACACAGGAGGCAGAAAAACAAAGCAGGTGAGATAGGGTGTCCAAAAGAGAGATTTGGGGAAGAGGTGTGAAAAGCTGAAATCTGTAAATAAACGGAGAGGATTTAAACAGAAATTAGCCTGCTGTTAAGGGAAGGAGGAGGTGTGATTTATATTTATATTATTATATAAGGATAATCTTTAGCTGTTTTGGGGGAGTAGCAGTCCTGAAAATCCTGTAAAACAGTGCAAGGTCAGTGAAGTGCTGTCCAGGAGAGGTGAAATGGAGAACTATCATCTTTGACCCTCATGGCTCTGACATATTCCATGAAGCAGACATACAGTCTTCTTCCTTTCTCACTGATGTACAGTAAATGTGATAACCTCATGCACAAGATGTTTTCTGGGTAATTGTAGGCCATGTACTTGATTTGGGTTGTCCTGACTATAACACATGTTTACATGTCATGCAGTGGCTTCAGTTACTAGAAAAGGTGATAAGTGTAGTCGGAAGCTGTGGGCAGTTAGGGGAACGATGGAACAACTGGGAAAAGCATTCCTGTAGCAGTGTCATCCTGTGGAATGTTACGTTTTCTTTGATGATCCAAGGGTGTTGAGGCGGAAGAGAAGCATCAGTGGAATATGGTTCTCGATGTGGGAATTCCTCACCGGGTCGATGCTGTGAGAGCTGTGTCTGATTCAGGTGAGGGCTTTGTCAACGCAGCATGGAGGGTGTCCTGTCAATGAAGAAAGGGCACATTTTAAGGTCTTGATTTTGGAAATCTGTGCCCTCACCTCACAGTGGTTGAAGGCTGAAGAACGGTAAGAAAGGAGTTTTAGTGTTGAGTGTTTGGGGTGTTAAGATCTGTAAAGGAGATAGCTGTATGAATCACTGGGTTTGCCAACACAGATGTTGAAAGTCCCTGATACACCAACAGTGAATTTTACAAACAGGTGAAAGTTGGTAAACATGATGCAGGAATTGCTGTTGGTCATTGCTGGTGGCCACGTCAATGTCATTTTTCATAGGAGCATCACTTGTAGAGGTCAGGGATAAAGCCAGCATAGGAGATGGAGAAGGATTCTTCTGATGAGCTTACCAAGATTTTGGCATAGGTGAGTCCCAGCATGGTACCTGTGGCACCTCCACTGAGCCGCTGGTTATCGAAATAAGATACAGTCAATGTGAGGTCCAGTTCAGCTAATTATACAAGGGGACAGGTAGGGGCATCAAGCACTGTGTGTGTTTGGACTTTGTGCCTGAGGTGTCAGACCATCATCGTGGGAAATGATGGTGTAAAGAGATGTGATGTCCCTTTGAAAATGAAATATTCGGGACCCTGAAATAGGACTCTGAAAAAACTGGAGAGGATGGCTGGTGTCCTTAATATATGAAGGAAGCACTTCAACTAGCACAGATTTCATGCATGCTAGAATAGAATGAACTATATTGCTACCAGTTGTGGGTTTTTTTTGTATACTATTAATAGTTACTCATGCAGTTTATACCATCACATTCAGTATATTATTTAAAGAACTACAGTACATGTACATGTCCTTCAAATGAAATATTACGTTCCTGACCACCTGGTCATTAAAGATGCCATGCCGTTGTTTGCAAGAGTAGGTGTGTAACTCCTGGTGACCTGGCTGAAATCAACTCTGGTCTGTGCAGCCTGGCCTTTCTCAAGATCCCCAATCACGGACCTGGTGAAGCAGCTTCCCTCTCCTCTCCCTGGTCTGCTGTGTGTCTCCCAGGAGACGCTGTGCTCCAGTGGGAGATGTGTGTCTCCTGCTATGTGTGAAGAATGTAGGGGTCATCAAGAGGAAACTTGTGTTGTTTTGCTTTATATGCAATGATTATTATTATGATGCACTAACTTATTACCATCAATGTAATGTATTCCCCTGCCATATGTTTCACCATAGACATATTGTGCATCTGTAACTAAACCCCAAACCGTCACTTTTTCTGCAGATGTAATTCCTGTACTTTTGCCTTTCAAACACTGCAGACGAAGAATGTGACCGTGGACGGAGGATTTGGGCCCTGGTCGCCGTGGAAGCCGTGCAGCCACAGCGATGGGGGCAGCGTGGGCCCCTGTCTGTGCAGAGCCAGGTCCTGCGACAGCCCCAGCCCGCAGTGCGGGGGCCGGGCCTGCGAGGGCTCGAGTGTGGAAGTCACCAACTGCTCCAGGTGAGCACAGGGGTCACGACAAGGGAGCGCGTCTGTGCTCCTCTCCAGTTTGAGACAGCAGATACATACACCCGGGGTTTGCCCCCCAAGAAACAAGAGAGGGCTTCATCAGAACCGCTGGATGGGCAGCACCGGAAATGAGTCTGTATTTCAATCACACAGTTGTGGCATCAAAGGGCCATTGGCACTGTGTTTTCTGTATCATGACACGAGGCAAGTGAAGACTTGCTTAAGTGACTGGGCTTGGTCCCTGCACTTGATCGGATTAAGTCTTTTTTGAGGATTCCAAACCAAATGAACTTTTGGGTGCAGTTTTAATTGTGGGGGGGGGATGGAGCCGGTCTGTAACCTGGAATACAAGAGAACGGTTTGATCCATGGTGGGTGCTCACTGTGGGCCAGGTAACTGCTATTGCACAGCACGTGGAGTGTCCATGAGGGCTGTGAAATTGGAAGAGATCAGAGTGCTGCACTGGGAAAGAAGGTTGATGTAAGTTTTCCTGAATGCCAGTACATTCAAAGTAAATCAGAACCGGCTATTGTGTCAATTATGACAGACTCCATGGTTTATAGACAGTGGCTTGTGAACACAAAAGCACCAGTTCAGGACACAAGAAGCTTGTGGATAGCTACCCTGGTCTCAGCATTTCACCAGCTGGTGATGGCCGAGTGGTCCTCTATCTCCCAGGAGATTGGTCAGCGCCAATGTCATGGAGTTGGACCGAATCGCTATTAAGGGATATTCTGTTAGGGGCATTCCCTTATGCTCTGATAGTGAAGCAGATGTGTGTGAGATGGCACTGATGCAGGGGGCACTGCGTGTCCCAGCTAACCTCTCTTCCAACACCAGGAATGGGGGCTGGACTCCGTGGTCGGCGTGGTCCCACTGCAGCACCAGCTGTGGGATTGGCTTCCAGGTCCGGCAGCGCTCCTGCAGTAACCCGGCACCCCGCCATGGAGGGAGAGTGTGCGTGGGACAGAACCGAGAGGAGAGGTACTGTCCCCAATGGCCCGTCTCTCACACTGAACTGCGGCTACAGACCGGCTCAACGAAGGGAGCCTCTGTACCAATACCGTATTCCAGTATTCCCAGTTAGTGGTTAATATGTTTATTTAATCTTTATGTGGAAAACCACATGCACGCAGAAACATACACTGACCTTGCAGTTTGCAAGAGTAATTATAGAATAATTGTCTCAGAATTTAAGGGAGCTCTGAAGACGTTTGAGGTATCTTAGCAACCTGCGATGTCGTTGAGAATTTAAAAGGAAAACATTCTTCAGAAACAAAAAGCATCCCCAGATTCGCCTGGTTCGCCAGTATAGGAGCCGTCTGCAGGTCCCAGAGGAAGATCTCTGTCTGCGCCTCTTTAATTCTTATTAATGGATTCCATTATGATAATAGCCATTATTTCCAGGTTGTATACATGCAATTGCAGGATTAAAGGTATCGCTTTCTCACTGCAAAATACAACATTCTAAATCAGAGTTTGAGTTTAACAGCCTAAATTTAATGGAGTTTATAACAAAAGTTCGTAGGGGATGACAACAGCCAAGTTCAATCACAATCAGCTGTCTAATTTGTAATCAATCATGACATAATTTCCTCACTTAAATATCATAAATACTGTACATAATCCCCTTCTCTCCCTCGCATCCCTCCTCCAGCCCATCTCCACCTCTGCAGCTGCCCCTTGGTCACTCCTCTTTCCGCAGGGGGGTCTCAGTTCTCTCGTCCTGTGGCCTAGAGGGCTAAGACAAATTATTGTAACTTTAAATGCTCCATAAACTTTTTAATACACTTAATGCTTAGCTGTTGTAATTCCAAGTGAGATAGTTTTAGTAAGCCATCCATTTTCATTTACCGCTTAGTGCACTACAGGATCTCGGTGAGCAGAGACTACCCTGGGAGTCCATGGGTGCCAGACAGGAAACCCTGAACAGGATGCCAGTGCATCCCAGGGCACACACACTCACACACTCATGCATGCCAACTCAGACCATTAAGGGGTACTAGTTCATCTCCGCAGCCTGCCTTGTACTATGGGAGGAGACCGGAGCACTCAGGGAAACCCCACAAGGACAACGTGCACCCCGGTAGGGTGCAGAAGCCAGCAGCACTTTCCTGCTCCTGCTTGACATGGGAGACTGGAGAAACTCACGGTCTCTCTCTGCAGCAAGAAGGCAGAGTGGGAAGCACATGCACAAAACCATTCAAACAATCAAATTAATGCACTTTTGAGGCCTAAAATAGAGCCCTGATTTTGTATGAGTTTAGGTATAAATATATATATATAGTTTGCTATTTTTGGCTCTGAAACATGTTTTGTGGATATTGTGCACATATCTGCCCTAAATTGTACACTACAACCAAGAAGTATTGCACTGAGAAATGAAAGAAGAGAATCTTTTTCCAAGTTCTGATTGACAATGCAGGGAGGTCAGGGAGAGTGTTCTGGGTATGGTATATAATTGTATAATGTAATGCTGAAAGCAGACCAAAACTTCAGATAAAATAACTGATTATATCCCGTTTGCAGTGAGGTTAGATATCTGACTCTTCAACATGTTTAAAGACAAAAATAAAATCAATTAGTATTTCACTCATACAAGCCTTCATTTTGGAGTCAAAAGCGTTCATTATGTGTCTTTGACGAGTTCATTTAGTTTTTATTTTAGTCAATAAGTAATTTCGCCATTAATGCAAATTGCATAATCTAAAATTGAATAACTATTTATGTTCCAAATTGATTGCTGAGTACTCTGTATTAATCTGCTCAGACCACTGACGGCTCCAGCACCCAGCGGAACTGTCCCAATCCCCAAGAGCAGATCTCCTCCCAGTGCCCCCCAGTCTTCTGAGGACGTGTTTGCATGGGGGAGAAATGGACTGGCCCTCCTTGTGACCCCGTAATATAGTGGGTTTCCAGCGAGACCTGTTCCCAGCACTGGTGTGTTCCTGGCTCTCCAGCCCACGCCTGAGGTGGCGCTGTCCCGGGCCGTGCAGGCAGCAGGGTGGCAGAAGGCAGTGGAGTGCCTGGCAGCAGCGGCTCTGTGGCTAAGGATCTGCGCCTGTGACTGGAAGGTTGCTGGTTCAAATCCCACAGCTGGCAGAGGAATCCTACTCCGTTGGGCCCCTGAGCAAGGCCCTTAACCCCAGCTGCTCCAGGGGTGCTGTACAATGGCTGACCCTGCGCTCTGACCCCCAGCTTCTCTCTCTGTCTGTGTGTCTCCTGGAGAGCAAGCTGGGGTATGTGAAAAGATGAATTCCTAATGCAAGAAATTGTATAGGGCTAATAAAGCAAGATTATTATTAGCAGCACAGAGCAGCAAAGCTCGGACACCTGGCAGGACGCTCTTGGCCGGGTATTTCTGTCAACCAGGCAGTTTTACTATAGCTGTGAAAACATCCCTGACTTTTTCAAGGCTTTTTGGGTTCAGGGAATATGAAGGCAGGGATTGTTCGAGTGCTGATATAGGTTTAGTGTGTTTTTGGAAGGGGGACGGGGGTTGTAAAGTGAAGAGGGTTGATGTTTTCGTTTTGATTTAGCGGGAAGCGTTGGTCTTCCTGAGCTCAGATGTCTCCAGTCTTGCAGCTGGGGTCTGTGTTAGTTTGTTATAGGTGGAGAGCTCCTTTCCAAAAATTCAGCTTGTATGCACAAAGTCACACTTTTGTGCTTTCTTTTGAATAAAGGCATTCAGTGCCCCTCTCTCTCATGCCAGATGGCCGTGATTAGAGTAGGAGAGGCTGTGCCTGCAGCTCACTGGCAGCTGGACAAAGGTGGATTCTTGGCAAGAGCAGCACGTGTGCAAGACCTTGAAGCTGAAACCCTGGCCTCAGCAGGGGTCTTCCAGAGTGCAGCACCAACTGTGTCCACACCTTGTACCGAACTGGGTACCGGACAACCCTGAAACCCCAGAATTCCCAAACACTTGCCTGTCGCGCCACTTATTGTCAAGCAGGTATTAGAGAAAGTCCTCCCAAGACACTCTAGGGTAAACTGCCTTCAAGCATAGAGATAGATTGTAAATGTAAATAGGTACACAAGTTTTATACTACATATTTTCGGGTTATTTGATCTATTTAATTTGCTTTTTAAGAAAATTCACAGCAATTTTAAAAAACTTTCACTAATTGTGAAATAATCCATAAATACCATAAATCTTTATACTACGTTAGTGTCGTTTACGTGTTCTGGGGCAGGCGTGTCAAACCTGCGGTCTACAGGCCAGACCCAGCTCAGGCATCTTCATTAATTAGCGTCTAATGAAGTCGCAATTAACAGTTATTCCATTTTAAAGGTATTTTTGTGTAAAATAAACACCAAAAATGCAAAATGCTGCACATACATAATAATATTTAATGGTTTTATCAGGTATTTTGACGATCTGTGGTATGTGTGGCCCTCTTGAAGTACAGTTAAACCAAATCTGGCTACCAAAGCAAATGAGATGACACTCATGTTTTACGGTGCTTGAAATGTGGGGCAAAACATGACAAATTGTTTCTCTACAGAGATGTTCACTGCTGAGATGTCTCAAAAAGTCTTTCTTTCTTTTCCATTGTGCATTTAAGTAAAGGAAAGATATTAGCTCACAGTATCAGTGTCTGAGGTGTTTCCTGCAAGATATAACTAAGTTATCCAAACCTAAAAGGAACAAAGTAAAAGCAATGCACCCAGCTTAGAACTGGTTGCCTTACAGAGCAGCGCTGCAGGTCATTTTGTCACAGCGACAGTGCGTTAATGCAATTATGGTTGCCATTAAAACAGGGCAATATTCCATAAAGGGAAAAGGTTATTTCTCTTAATCTTTTAGCACAGATGTCACTCTTTGTGCTTTTAATGACTCCACACAGCACCTAAAGATATTGCTTCACTGTAATACTTTTTTTTTCTACTTCTTTGTTTTTTGTTCATTTTTTGAGGGGAACTAGGTTCAGAAAACGTAAAAATCAGCTTAAATCAAAAAACAATGGTGGCACTCAGGTGAGAAGCTATAGAAGATCAACAGTGTGCCTCAGCCAAGCAAAAAAGCAATAAATTATTAACCAGGAGGCATATAATCTTCCTCTTTTGTCATCTTTGTTATAGGTTATTCATCCAAAATAAAACGTGTCTGAAGACAGCAAACTTCATTTCGCTGTGATATTATGTCTCATAAATGTCTCTAATCAATATCACTTCAATGGCTTTACTGGATCCTCTGTAACGATATATGTGCATAAATGTGTTCAATTCAATTCAATATATTCAGGATTTTTTGCTCTTAATTTGCTCTTTATTTTTTCCTGCAATACTAATAAACGAAACTCCTGTGTATGTATATTTAGCAACATTTATATTTCATTTAAAAGTGCTGTTATTAAATCCATCTCATACTCTTAGTGCTGTTGACATTAACACTAATTAAACACTAACACTAACACTGACATTAAGTGTTGAGAATTTTGCAGTAAACAGTATAATTGTGGGATTAAAACATTATAAAATACATTATTTGAATTTTCACAAAATTCTTCAATTTTTAGCATACTGTATGTATCTTATTATAAAACTGTTTTAAACATGTATTATTCTGTAATGAACCTCCTTCTTGTGTTATGGTAAATGGAACTGTAAATTGTCTTGTGGCTATTTTGGTATGAAGCATAAAAGCTAGAGGATAAACAGTGATAATCTCTTGGATGCTTCATTATATTCAGTTTCTAATTTGATTTTAGAGGTTCCAGTCTGTTTTCATCCCCCAAGAAGCACAAATGGTCAATTAGCTGTAAACTGCATGATCCAAGCCGGTGGTGTGTAAATTTCCCTAGGACACGAGCGATATCGGCTATGTTATTCTTGCATAGATTCATAAAACCTTAACTCTAGTATACATAAAATACTGTATATAAACCATCTTTTAGAAAAGTTTGTGTACTTTTAGAAACTTGCATGATTTCTTGATTATTTTCTGTGTCATATTAATTATTGTAAAACCTTCCTTGTTGATTTGGTGAGACTTCCAGGCTACAGACTTCAGCAGCTTCAAAATACTGGATCAATCCCTACATCCATTTTCTTAACCGCTTTTTCCAATACAGGGTCACGGGGGACACTGAAGCCTGTCCTGGCCAGCAACAGGCACAGTGCAGGATAGACACCAGCCTATCGCAGGGCACACACAGACACAAACACACACGCATTCACACGAGAGACAGTTTTCCCAGAAGCCCTTTTTTTAATTTATTGTCATGTCATGCCAGTCTGGAATCAGCGATTTACTTATTTGTGTGTCTGTACATTGACTCCTGGACTGCACGGGTAGACTGAGGAGGGACAAATAAGCTCCTCCGATCTACCAAACCCTCGAACCCTCATCTTTTGTCACACGGACATCTCCATTCGCCTCACAGGAGACTTGGTGCTGGCTGGAGCAGGGGCGCATCCCTGCCTGGCATCCCTGCAAACCTGCAGGTTCCCAGGAAGTTTGGGAAGCCCCTTAAAGAATGAAGCCATCTCTTGATATCCAATATTCCCATCAGCATTAAGGTCAAAAACATCTATGGAAAAACACCCGTGTTTGTAACCGAACCTGGAAACAGCCGATAGCTGCCCCGGTCTCTGACTCTGTCTGTCCTCTCCCTGCCAGATACTGTAACGAGCACCTGCCCTGCCCACCGCATGTGTACTGGTCCAGCTGGGGGCCCTGGGAGCGCTGCACTGCGCCGTGCGGAGGGGGGGTGCAGGCGCGGCGGCGCACCTGCGAGAAAGGGAAGGACTGTCCAGGCTGCAGCTCGGTAGGTGTCTCCTCGCACCTGAGCTCGAACCTCCACTCAGCTGCGCTCGGCTCGGTAGCTTCACACGCTGTCCGCACTCGGCTCGAACCCGCGCTCGGATCGGCCGGTTCTCGCGCTCCTTGCACTCGGCTCGTACCCACGCTCGGCTCTCAGAGGCTGATGTCGAATACTCGCTCCGGCTTCACTCAACTAGTTGGCATAAGGAAATGCCACCATTGAAGATTCTGCTTTATATACTGTATAAAAAGCAGTTTACCTTAAAGCGGAATTTTAGTTTTCTATGTTTATTAGTGAATACAATTAAGCAGGTTGTAATCTGCAACTCCGTTGTGCAAAATAGAATACCATTAGAAGACTACAGAACTACAAATCACATTATATCAACGTTTCTTTGAGATGTTCCTCTGTCAGAATAGTGCTTCATATTCTGAAAACACGTAACCAATACTTTCTGACATATTGAAGACTGAGGTGCTGGATTTCTGATGGACTGTGTCTCCGCTTGTCTTCAGGGTTTAGTACCTGACTGTGGATGGTGTGCAGCTGAGCAAGACAGCTGTCATCAGAGCTCTTCATTGTACAGTAAAGCAGTGACACATCCACTTAACAGCTACTGCTGTAAATGATTCTTCTTTGCTGGTATTCCACATGTGAATTCTCACTTTAATTTTTTAATTTTTCACACTAACTCAGTACATAATATAGTTCTGTTCAAAGGTAAATCATCAGAGCCTTAGAGATTGATCTGCTCTCTGGACAAAATGTCAATCTGGTTTGTTTCTTATGCAATAGGAACATATGTCCCACAGACAAATTAAAGATGTTGGAATCTGACTCCTAATACTTGGTGAAAATTCTGAAAAAGATTCCTAAAGATTAAAAAAGTCTCAAATAGAGTAACAAATAACTAATTCCTTGCCGATCCAGAATTTATATTTGTGAAAGAGTGAACAGAACACAGGTATAATAACTTATACAGGTATACTGTACAGGTATAATACGCTTGTAGCATTTCTACTGGTCTGTCGTCTGGATGACACTGTAGAAATAAATGTACAAGCTGCTACTTTTGTCAGTTAATTCGTGGATAAATTTCAAAGACATGATCTGTGATTCATCCAGCAATGTTCCAGCATGCTTTGTGTCTGTTAAAATTACTTAAAATTACTGTATCCACATATTCCTTCATGGAAGGGGCTAATTGGCAGTGCTTTTCTAACACCAAGCCCATAAGAGAGTTTGCAGGGAACCAAAATATGTTAATAAATAAATACCAGAAGCATGAAACACATTCTTCCTTGAATTTAGATTTTCACCTACTGTAACTGTTTACTCTAACTTCTGATCATATGCGTTGCAGATGACAGATTTGCAATACTGTTCATCAGACATTAAGTTCAGTCTACCTTTCACCATATGGAATTAGAGCCTGTGAGGTTAACAGAACATACAAAAGTGATTGTACAGCTAATTAAATATACTACATCCATGTTAATTGGCAAACTTAAATCCCTAAAAAAATAATACTACAGTAGGAGAATGTGTCCCTAATTAACTACTGATAACCTTTTGCAAGAAGTATTTCTGTTTTAATAGTCTTTCAAATGATACCATGTTCATTGCTGATTATCAGTGCAATTACAGTATATCATATCAGCAGGAAAGGATGATAACTCACCATGTAATTAATGTAGGATTTTTAAAGATGATTAATAACCATTTGAGCCCCACAGTTCAATGTATAAAAATGGCTACTTTTAATAAAATTGGAACACACTTTAATATCTGACTTTGAAGTTTGATCGTCTTTGCCAATGAAACCTGGAAATGCTGTAATATTGTATAATTTACACACCTTACCAATTTGTTTGGCTGAGTCTTTTATCCAGCGTGACCTGCAGTACATTAACACCCATTTGCACAGCTGGCTGTTTTACTGGAGCTGTCTGGTTGAAGTACTCTGTTCAAGGAGCCAATGGAAATCTCTCACACGAGGTTAGAAATCACAGCCTTCCAGTTACGAAGCCTGAACCGTAACTATACAACCCACATCATCCAGGACCGACAGCAGGGGAGACTCTTTAAGAGCAAAGTGAACAGCAAAGCATGAGGAATGGTTGCGTTGCTCAGCAGTGGTGTTGGACAAACCACGGTTAGTTGGATTTCATGTAACCAATCTCTAACTTCATCAAAATCTGATTTATTACTTGTCAGTAGTGGTCAGAGAACATCTGGACATAAACTTAAATAAAAGAGCAGTTATGGTGATCATAGTTACACACCTTTTCTGAATGCATTGTTTTAAGCTCAGTGTTTAAAGTGATCCTGTAAAATGTAAAATGTATTGCGTCTACATTCAATCCATGTGCTTTGCCATCATACTTTATTTAGCACATAAAAGGTTCATGGTGCTGGAAGAGTTTTTTTTTCTCACAAGTTCTGAGGTTCAGGGAGACCTCTTAAGCCGCCCCCTGTTTAAAGCTTCAGTGATTAAAAGTTTTAAGGCTTCAGGGTGTCAGGCGAAGTGCACCCTCTCTCAGATAAGGTGTCCTAGCTATCAAGTTTTGGGTGTGTTGTTCAGTTGTTGCAGCTGTGTGGCGAGACAGATATCCCTTCTGGGATTCAGATTGAAAGGCACAGACTAGCATTATTATTTTCTTAATAAAGTATCTGTTATCCGCTGGTAGATGATACAAGAACATTTGAACAATTTAGCAATATTAATATGGCACATTCTTTCCAGAATCTGCTGGACCAAGCAACAATGTTCATGTAGGAGTACATGCGATCAGGTCTCTGGACTCCTCACTGGAAGGCTGTGGGTTCAAACCCTGATAAAGGTCCTTCCATGTTAAAAAGAAAAAAAAGACACGAGGTTTCAGCTGTGCAGCCTTCTTCAGGTGTGAGGCTTTTGAGTTCCTTTGAAAGTGAAACCTGGAGTAAAAATAATGATGTTTAAAAGTCTTTTTATTACTTTTTCTTCAAGAAACCAAAGCCGGCTTTTTTGACACCTGGTGCAAATTCAAGCATAATCGGAGAACAGTCAGTCACTGTGCCTGTGCAGACCTCAGAAATAAAAAAAGATATAGGAATAACATTTTCACAAGCTGTATTAAGCCCATAGGGCTTCCCGACAAAGAACCACAGAAGAGTAAGCGAAGGTGCTGGCATGTGCGGTGAAGAATAAACAGCATCTGCACGTGGTCAGCTGGCCAGAGACTGGTCCAGCCTGCAGCTGGAACAGCTGGAGGGCAGGTGCCCTGAAGGATGCTTGGGTGTCACATTGAGGTTTTTAAACACAGCAGGATGCCATCAATTGCTTAGTCTCAGTTAGTCCTTGCTTTCTTTTCCTGTCTAGCCACCATAAATATCTTACAAAGGTATAGAAGGATTGAGGTGGTTTGGGATGAATGACCCTTTAAGGCCAGTGATTATAATAAGTCCCTGTTTGGAATAGCAACACGTGACAACTTAACTGAATTGTATTAGATTTTAATTCAGGCCTTAATACATATTGTGGACTTTCAGAATATGGACCTTGTGTCTCCAGTGGTATCACTTATCTGTTACAAAACATAGGAAAGCTAAAGAACATTAGAGGCTATGAACAAGGCCAAGTGGTCCATTTGGACCTTTTGCCAGTGAGAAGTTAATTCAAAGACGCCAGGGTGTTGCTTCAGCTGCATGGGAGGGTACCTTCTTCCTGACTCCCACTGCATTCGAAGTGCCTCCTCTTCGCTGCTATAAATCTAGTTTTCACTGGTGTCCTCTGGTCCTCAGGGCTGACCTCGATGCCTCTGGCGTTTTTCAGAAGTTCGTTTCTCAGAGTTGTTTCAGTTTAATAGTCTTAAATCTAAAATTACTGAGGTGTAAAATTTTTTTAGGATTGTATTTTGTTTTATTAATATGGCTTCATTAGCTTGTGTAGTACTGAAACTGTTACATTCACAGATTTAGATTGGAGAGCCTCTGGTGAATACTTATAGCAGTAATAGGATTAGATTGATGATGTTTTCTTTAATGAGCATGAACCTGCTTCAAGTCTCTTCGTTTCAGTAGTCATGTATGCACGTGTGGCAAAAATACAAAATTTCTGTGTGGCCCACACTCTTCCATTGAAGACACGTCTCAGTCCTGTGAATGTTTTAAGATCTATTTCAGACTCCCAAACTATAACCTCTACCAGTACATTCAGGTTGTGCCTTAGATAAGGTTGGTGCAATACCAAATTGTGTTCTACTGATGATATCAGTTTTCAGAAATGCTGATGTATTTATTATTCAGCTTTGTGAAAAGGCAAAAATAACATTACTTTAATATATGTTATGGCATAACACTGCTGGCATATGACTAAAATTAACCAGTATGCGTGCACGTCAACTCAAAGTTAGCCTTATAATGTGCTCAATTTAAATGGGCTGTCTGCTGCGCTGGGGGGGGGGAGGGTAATTGTAAGAAGTGATTAGTGGAGTGATTAACAACATGCAGGAGTGTAGCTGAAAGATTTTTTCAAAAACACGCTGTCAGAAAAAATATTTTTGCCATCTCAATACCGTTCACAAATAGAAAACAAAATGGATTTGCCATCAGGAATGCAGTCAGGGTTGACAGAAGAACAGAGGAAAGGTTACAGACGAGAGGACGGGTTTCCATCTATCTGGTCGTGGAGAAGTTCCCCCTGTTCTCGCCTTTAAATTTCCACGCAGTTCCACTTGTGTCCCCTGGTTTCCATTTCACTGTTCATTTGGTTTACTTTGGCGGGGCCTTTGAGGATTTCAAATACTCGAATCAGGTCCCCTCATTGTCTTCCCTGTTCAAAACTGAAGGGCTCCGTTCCTTCAGTCTGCAAGTGTAGGACTTGCTCTAAAGCCCCAAGGTGTATCTGGTTGCTCTGCCAGATGTTAGTCTTCTTGGGAGTTTTGGTTGTTTTTGCCTTTCAATAGTAATAACTGTTATGATATGATACCATTAAGGATACCTAGTTTTGCTAAAAATGTTACAGTAGGTGCAGTTAGTGTAATCACAGTGGTTTGTTTTGCATATTTTAAACATTTAAACACCAGATTTCTTTCCTTCAGAAATAATAAAATCGAATTTGCCACTTTGTCTTTGTCTGTGTGGTGTTTGAACCATTACTGTAGAGCAGCAGGGTTTTTTTTAACACATCTGTCGTGAAATTTCCAGTCATAAAATATGACTGAAATTAGATAATTACACAGTAACACAGTAACAACAGGTGTTTCTCAGTGAAATAAATTGTTCGTCCTAAAAACATGATATAAATCCTTCATGGTGCATCCTTCAGCATCTTGTATCCTTGGTCTTTCTAACCGGTTACTTTAGCTTTAGGGAGCAGAGCCTGAACGTTTGAATCCTTTTCCCGTGACAAGCTGAACAATGAACAAAGAGCTCTTTTATCCTACTTCTTCAAGGTCTGCCAGTCACTCAAACGCTGCACAAAATAAATAAATGGGGGGAAATAGCTTCTCTTCCCACTGAAGTTGACAATGTACCTTCCATACTGTCTCCCATGTCCAAGCATGTGTTCCACAGCTTGTGAAGGCAGGCTGTAGTGGGTTATGGCTCACTATTTTTCCCCATTCTCTAATTTTCCATTCCTATCCAAGGTTTCAGGCCATGTTGAACATCAATTCCAGGCTCACATTGCCATGATCTGTTTGAACCCCTCCAGTTCAGATTTCGCTACAATCATATCACTGAACCTGCTCTTGTTAGGGTTGTGAATGATTTACTTATTGCATCTGACTCGGAGACTGTAAGTATCCTTATGCTCCTTGATCTTAGTGCATCTTTTGATACAGTAAATCATTCAGTGTTGCTCGATCACCTGTAAACATTCTTGTCTATCAGTGGTAGGGTATTTAACTGGTTTTGCTCTTATCTGGCTGACAAGCATTTTGTTTCTCTTGGTCCTCGTCAACCCCCCATTGGCCCCAGTCAATCACGGTGTGCTGCAGGGTTCAGTCTTAGGCCCTTTACTTTTTATTACTGATATGCTTCCTCTCAGTCACATTATATGCAAACATGGTTCAGGTTGACTTTTATACCAATGATACTCAGATTTACAGTAAAACTTCTTCCCCCTCTGATCTCCCACCTCCGTCACTTAATGTATCTCTTTTTTCTGTGGCCTCAACCTCTGTCTGACATCAAACTCCCTGATGTTCAGTAGCAACAAAACAGAAATTTTACTGGTCGGAAGCAAGTGTCAGCTGGACAAGCTGGACAGCTTCACAGTAATGGTGGATGGCTTAACCATTCGAGCGTCACTTGTAGTCAAGAATCTGGGAGTCACATTTGACCTTTTTTCATCTGAGAAATATTGCCTGCATTGGGCGATTTCTATCAATGTCCGATGCTGAGTGTCTGATTCATTCATTTATAACATCAAGGTTTGATTTCTGAAAGTGTGTACTCTATGGACTTCCTAACTCTCTTCTCTGCAAGTTGCAATATGTCCACAACTCTGCAGTAAACTTCTAACTCATACCAGACCTTGGCAGTACATCACTCCTACACTTAAGCGTCTACATTGGTTGTCACATATTCAGTACAAAATCTTGTTACTGACTTTTAAGGCTTTAAACAATCTGGCTCCATCATGCTGTGCATCTTTGAACTCCTCCTAACTGACTCTCCCATAGGTTTTGGTTTGCTGACGCAGGTCCTTTGCTCATTGCACACAGGGCTAAATTCAAGACTTTGGTATCGTGACTTTCCTGTCGCTGCTGTCTTCAAATCAAAACTCAAAACTTATCTTTTTACAAGGGCCCGTGTCTAATTATCCTACATTCTATCCTGTCGGTTTTGTTTCATTTTCACTTTTACCTTTTATTGTACATTTTTGTCTATGTTTATCAGAATGTACAGCATCCTTAGTATGGATATAAATAAAGTATTATTATTATTATTGTTATAATTGTTATTATTATTATTATTATATGCAAATAAAAGATTAGATGGGGAAGTAGATGGATTCCACACATGAAGAGCTAGAGCCTAAAAGAAGATACTGTATAAGAGACAAGACCAGGAACACTGGAGAAATAGTGTAAAAAGACAATAGAGGATTTTAATAGGAATTTGAAAGTGAAGCTGTTTATTTCTAAATCACAGAAATTATGACTCTTAATTCATGCTGTTAAGAATACAGAATGTATTCTATAAAGATAACTGTGAGCTACAAAAGAAGTGCGTAAACAGTTTTAGTCCCAAATGCCTTGAAATGTAATGATCCAGCTAAATCAAGCCATTAAGAAACCAGTTTGTTGGTTGTTAGGAGTGTTGATTAGAATCCATTTGAAATGCCATTTTCAGCTGTGCACAGCTGCAGCATTTTTATTTTGTGAGTTTGCCCACTCCATGTTATGAATTCAGCCTGATCAATGACCTTTTCTGCTTGAGTTGTTTGCTTCTTGCCATGTTCAGCACAGAGTGTAATGGGACGTTTCACATGAGCCAGCAGAACGGCGGTAGGAAACTCGGGGACGGTGCTGAGCTTGACACTAAATCACTGAAGTTATTTGAGTCGAAACATGTTGGATTTCATGTGGGGGTAATAATACAGTTATGATGCGTGTTTTTCAACCTGTCCCTAGGAGTACCAGTCCTGCAACACCCTCTCCTGCCCCGAGATGAAGAAAACAACGCCCTGGACGCCTTGGGCACCCGTCAACATTTCGGACAATGGGGGCCACTATGAGCAGCGCTTCAGGTACACCTGCAAGGCACGAGTGCCCGAGCTCAGCCTGCTGGAAGTGGGGCGCCAGCGGATCGAGATGCGCTACTGCTCCAGCGATGGCTCGACGGGCTGCTCCACCGATGGTGAGCTTCCCCTTGCACCTTCGTCACACAGGCCTGCTTTAGCACAGCTGTCCCTCCCATCCGTGCCCAGCAGTCTCTGTCAATCTGTGAAGGCTGGAGGATAGAGACATCTTGCTGTGTTGAAGGGCTTGAATTCAGGTTGATGTTGATGTGGTCAGTGAGTCTTGTTTCTGCATCTTCTCCCTCGAAACTGGGTCATTTCCAAAAGGGTTTGACCCTGTGGTCTGATTATGGTTAATTTACACCACAGATATTTTGAGTTGTGTAGATTGGGTTTGCAATTATTAGAACCATTGTAAGATTGTTGGCTGAATCCTGCAGAAATATCGGAGCGCAGTTTAACTTTAAAATATCCTGAGACCAGAGTAAAGTTCCAAAAATGTTATCACAGAGGACTTCACATTTAAATTCAACTAGGCCAAAACCCTTGTGATATTAGGAAGGATCCTAGATGATCTCTACAGTATTTCTCTTATCTTTAATTATATATAGAGATTTACTGTATATATACATTTTATGGAACTAAAGTTTACTGTATATCCGTGCTTCTTTTTCATTTTACAAAAATGGGGTTTTGTTTCCCCCAATTTCTATGGAGCATTCTCCATATAGATGGACACTATCGAGCATTTCAGCAAGCCGCCACAAAATTATTCCTGTCAGGCTCAGCAATAAGTAGCAGCCATTACAGCTCTGAGCTTTTATACTGCACGGGGGATCACAGATGACAAGACCGTGGGAAAAGGTTACAAACGAGAGGAGGCCATGCAGCCCATCCTGTCTATTTGGTAGTTAGTAGCTTATTGATCCATGGGTCTCATACAGCTGTTTCTCAAAGGAAACATTGGGTACACACACACTTACAAGGTTTCACTGGGAGAAATGGGTCTGGACACACTTAATCCCAACCAAAGGTGGGTGTGAATGTGCCTATTAATGATGTAATATTTCACTTAAAAGACATTCTCTTGAGCCCTGTAGTTAGTGGTCATGAAAGCTTTTGTATGCTGGTAACAAACAGATGAACAAACAGAGGAAATGTATTCAGCAGAGTCATCATAGTGCTTAAAGAGAAGCCAAAGATATTGTACTCTAAAATCTGTTTAAGATGAACCTGCTTGTGTCACCCCTCCACGTTCAAGCTGGTCCAATTAAACCAAAATTATTTAGGCCTTATTTAATGTTCAACACAGCTGGTTTGAGAAATGATACAGATCATAGTAGATTCTAATAGGTATGAAGGCACACAGTTTGTAAACATTTTGTCAATTCAATTCTGCTAATTTGTACCCTGTTTTAAAACGTTTTCCCTTATTAAGCCATGAGAAATTTTTATACTGGCTACTAAATTAAACTCTGTTTAATCTAGAAGATGGGGTCCAATGTCACGGAGTGGCCACAGGCCGTTCTGATATATGGAAAAGAACGAACAGTTGAAAAAGATGGTGGACCCCTCAATATCGAAATAAATCTGCCGCATGCAGGTCATTGAGAGGCAATGAAAAGGGGCCTCCAGACTGCTCAAGAACCAGTATTGTGAAGCAATTGAACTCTGGCATGGCCACACGAAGGGAGTAGTGTCCGATACGGTGTCAGTCTCTGCAGCAGGTGAAAACTGCTCAGGGTCTTGCAGTAAGAACCAAGAACTGTTGTATTTTTTGTAAGACTTCTGCTGCCCTACTGATGTTCCAACATCATAGTCTCACAATAGCCTCGTTAAGCTTTAACACATTTAAAAAACATTTTTAATTTAAATTAGAACAGTTTTAGGCCTTTTTGTAGATGCGGAATAATAGGTCTGAAACATAAATTTAGATTATTGTTTGGACAGAAGTCATGGCTTTAAATGCAGTTTTGGTTTGCCGCGCACAGATAAGTGGTTTTATTAATTTTGTAGCTCCTGCCACTATATTAGTATGACTTGTTTTATTCCCTTCAACAAAAGTCTTGAATTCATATGTGATTAGGTCAGCAGAGGGTATCTGCCTCTTAATGTGATTAATCACAGCTGCTGTTGATGCATGTTTTGGATCTGGCCTCATGTCATTAAAAGTGCTTTCAGTTTCACCAGAGCATTGCTGACACTCTGTTACAGTTTCTTATTCTTAATGATGATTGTAAATGAATTATTCCCCAACCTTCATTAAGGAAAGATTAACACATTTTTACTAGTTTTATGCTTGACATCCCTTGTGATTTTATAGTTTGTTTTCCATCTGCCGTTGACCTGCTGTATCCGACTCCTGGAGTCTAACTGGGGTTTCCACTGATTCTTATCTGAGGAACCCCGATATTCTGTAGGGATGCCCTGAATGCCATTCAGGCTAATTGAAGCTATAGACCCATTCTTGATATTAAAAGGATACAGTAGATTGAAGAATGTGGTGCCGATTTCTTCCTTAGAGAACAGGGAACCCCCTGGAGTACTGCGAACCTTTATTCATTGTCTTGCTTACATGTGATTATATGAGGCACTGTCCAGCAGAATAGAGCAGTGCATTTTAAACAGCATTACCAATGAAGGTAAGATCGTATTACTGATTTCCCCGGGGGCACCAGGTTCATATTGAACTGTTATATACAGTGAAATCTCAGACTGCCTCTTGAATTTCTCCTTTTTCAGGAGAGGTATTGATCTTTAAACCCCATCAACTGCATTCAGAGTGGGTCCCAGAGCTGCTCCCAGCGCACTCCTGCTTTAGTTACTTTCAAAATAAATCTGTTAAAGTGAAAAGGAATGTAGCTTCACTCAATAGCCATCTTTCCAGTTAAACGGTTTTAGACATGGCATACTTTTGATTCTTTATTTGTTATTATATCTATTATACAGTATATGTTAATGGGATTAATAACTGCTCTCAAGATTGCTGTGATGTATTCAAGACCTATTGAGAGTTTTCTGCCATCCATCCAGGGTTGTGTTAGAGGAATGCTGTATGGACCCCAGATGCTTTTAATTTTCTGGACGATGCACACCATAGCACTGCTTCCATCCTATTAAATTCCTGCTTTCACTGAGCGACAAAGGTTGTAACAAACAATTACAGACTGGAAACAAACAACAGATGTTTAGCGAATCTTTGGTAGTTTAATCTTTATCCTTATTGTGCTGATATGTTCTTTATACAAGTGAATGTGTAAGCTTCAGGTAATGGAAATGGGAATCTGAACAGCTCAGTTAAACAGCATATGGATCTTTTCATGCAGCAATATTAAGATTGAAGAGTTTCATGAAGAAGTGAAAGGCTGTGGTGGGCAGTTACAGTCATGAGATGGAGACCATAGTCTCAGGCCGCTGCAGAGCTGTGTGCAGATAGTGAAATACCTGTTATGGGCCCAGGGTAGACGACAGTGGATGAGCCACTGTGGTGAAGTCTGCACTGCCCCTACCTGCCCCAAAAAATAGAAATTCTTTCTTACACTTACAAAGCGCTTTTCTGGACACTCCACTCAAAGTGCTTTACAGGTATTGGGGATCGCCTCCACCACCCCCAGTGTGCAGCACCCACCTGGATGATGCTCCAGTACTCTCCGCTCACACCAGCTCTCAGTGGGGAGGAAAGCAGGGTGATGAAGCCAGTCCAGAGAGGGGGATTATTAGGAGGCCATGACTGGTAAAGGCCAGGGGGAAATTTGGCCAGGGCACCAGGGTAACTGCCCAGCAGGGATTCGGATTGTCAAAGTGAAGGGCTGGATTAGGGTTAACATTAAGATGAAACCACCACATTCATACACAAATGAATGATGCTGAGTGACAAAAGCCTTAAATGAGTGGCCAAAACCAATGTTGGTGGCAAATGTAAGTGCTCAGACAGACAGTGTGACTTCAGGCTGGTGTTGCTTTTTCTTGCTTTGTACAGAGAGTTGCTGCTGGAAAATGAATTTCACATTTTCTCCATGCTGTGCCTCTCCAGGAGACCTGCTGCGCTCCGGGCGGTTCACAGCCCACACTGTCAACGGAGGCTGGTCCTCGTGGACCCCATGGTCCCAGTGCAGCCGCGACTGCAGCCGCGGGATTCGCAGTCGGAAACGCGTGTGCAACAGCCCCGAGCCCAGATATGGCGGCATGCCCTGCCTGGGGCCTTCTCTGGAGTACCAGGAGTGCAACATCACTCCCTGCCCAGGTGAGAGAATCTCAGCGCCTTACTTTGCAGTAGAACTTGCGGAAAAGCTAGGGAGCTACATGTTGTTGTTATCATTGTTATGAAATGGAAAAGCTTCCTAAATATAGTCCCAGATTATGTCCACAAATTAGCTCTTAATTGCTAAATACCATTGTTCTGACAAAGGTGACACGATAAACAAGAAAGGCTTTTGTAAATGATGATTTTACCTCTCATAAAAGGAACGATTTGGAAAAGCCACCTTTTTTATTTTAAACTCTGAGATGGGTAATAGATTCCCTAATTTTGATGAGATTCGATAAACAATACAAAAAAAAAGAACATCTAACTTTAGTTTTCTTAAAATAAGACCTGAAGTTGATTTGAACAGTAAACCAAAAAAGTGGGTTTTATTTCCTAGTTGACATATTTTCTGTGGAAAATTCTTAAAAACCTTTACGTTTTTAAGAATATCCATATTTCTTGAGGGAAATGTTTTCCTTAACAAATTTTGTTTCACATGTTCAGCCAAACCCCAATTTAAAATTTTAGGGTTTGACCTGCATCTGAACTTTTGTTTACAACTTTTTCATTTTCTGAACGTTGTCTTTACACTGTTAAAGATTTTTTATAATATAGATACTTTAGGTCTTATTGAAATTACTCAAAACAAATAAAAAGCAAATAGTTGCTGTTGGGCTCTCTCAGTGAGTTAGGGTTAGGGTCCTCCTAGAAAAATCAGTGTAAGAAAAACAGTTTATTTTAAGCTACTTTCTGTTTTCTTTTGTGAGGTGAGAGGATACCATCGTTCGTATTATCTTGATGAGGCTATAAAAAATCATGCTTTGTCTTATGCCAGACAGCAACCATTCTGCATTTCACATTCATTGACAGTAAGCATTTAATCTGCAATAATCCCACTCTGATGCCTGTGTGTGTTGCTTAAGAGTTGAGTGCAAAGGTTTCAGGATCTGAGGGAGGAGTGCTCACTCCCTGGGATTTCCTGTCTGCTGTATCTCAGGCTCCACTCCACTCTGAGCTCCAACAGGGCGTCACAGGAGACGGCTTTGCCCTCCCACCGACCGTCTGTTCTCGCTGTTTTAACAGTCATTACCAGGGCTAGGATGACTTTCTTCTCTTGTCTCAAATCACGTCACTTTATAGGGAATTGAAGACTGCTCTAAATTGAGGGCATTCCTGTTCAGGATGCACTCGTAAACAATTCTTTCTCTTCCTTTTAAAACTTAACAGATCAGCAGATCGGTTTAGCACTGAAGCATGAGTGAAAGCAGGTGGAGGCTCCCACGCCTGCCGACGTGTTCTCCTGCTGCTGTGTTCTGGGAGCTCTGTGTTAGAGCCCTTAGGGATGAACCTCTGAGCCCTTGTCCGTTGCTTTCAGTTCCCATGCTACAGACTCAGAGTCTGCAGCTTGTGGGTCTAACTGTAGCCAGGAAGGCGGTTTCACAAGGTTTGGTGTAACTTAGATACCCCTGATACCCCGCTGACATAAAAACCATGAGAGTGTGGTCAGCTGGTTTCTCCTGTCCCTTGTGAACATTTCCTTTGAGCCCCTGTTTTTCTTCATAAATGTTCGAACTGTTGTTTTCCTGAAATTGAATTAAAAAAAATCTTTATGAAAGGTCAGGAACAGAAACAGTCAAATAGAAATTGGATAATACGATTTTAACTTCTAGCTCTTGTTAAATTGTAGGCTGCGCAGGCTTTGTTTGCTCGTCAGTGGCATCGATTCCCTTTCCCTCTTGATTCGTCCAGTGTGGACTGGACTGCTTACAAGTCTGTATCCACTGCCGGCCTTCGCTCTAGTATTGTATTTAATGCAGCAAATGGATTTGCAATAATTCAAAGCTGTGTCATTGTACGGCAACTTTTGGAGAAATTGTTAACTTTGCTTGAAGACTGTGCCACATTCACGTCACCAAGCAGGATTAAGAGTGGCCTTAATGTTGTAATGCTGCACTGCCTGGGCAGCAGTGTGGAGCAGTGGTTAAGGTTCTGTACTTTTAACTTGACAGTTGTGGGTTCAAATCAATAATCGGAATGTTGTTGGCGAGGAGAAATAGACTTGGCTATTATTAGGAAGACTGTGTAATTATGACAGTGCTGTTGTACACTTGAGCAAAGCACTTTACCAGGATTGCTCCAGTAAAACTCCCAGCTGTGTAAGTCACTTTGGATAAATGCATCAGATGAATAAATGAGTAATTAGCAATCCAGATTCAGGTGTTACAAGTACATGTGGGTGGTACTAGCTACAGTACATGGTCCAAAAAGGTGTTGCAAAAAACCATACAGTCACATACAGTACAGCATTTACATTTCCCATGAAAATGCAAACAGTAAATAAATTAACAGCAACCACTGCTCCCTGTTCAGGCCGTTGCCAATTCTTATTCACCCCGTTCCTTCCGGGTCAGAAGTGGCGGCGTACACACCCCTCTGGGCCGCCCACCAATGAGCCGCGCACCCCTCGACGTGGTGGCCTACAGGACACCCAGCATTAGCCGGAGGAGCGGTGCGCCTGTCTCTGGCTCATTCCCAGCTCTCACACACTCTGCAGCTCCCCCGGGAGGCCAGTGGTGCTCCTGCACTGGGGTAATCCCAGTCACAGTACGCTAGTGTCATCCCAGGCTGCGAGGACTGCAAGAGCAAAAACTGTGGACGACGCACTTGAGAGCCCCTCTCTGCGCTTTCGTGCCAGAGGGTCCCTCCTGATGTTCCTCGCTCACTGAAAGTGTTTGGCCCATGTGCTCCCCAGGTGGCATTAAAAGCATCAGTGTACCATGTCTCTTGCACGCTGCACCATCTATCTTACTTAAAACAACAATCCTGATGATTTGTTTACCTTTAATAATCCAAAATATTGGGGGCCAGTGTGTGTCGGCAAGAAACGGACCTGAAAGCAGTCAGATGTAAAAACCAGAACCCCCCTTCTTCTCTCAGCAATTACTGCAACCCCCTGTTGCTTAGTAACTTAACAGCAATGATGAAAGAGCCAAGGGAAGTAAACAAGCCACAGTATCAAGGGAAAAAATAAACCCTGATCGTAGATGAACGCTAATGCTCCTCATATCCCTGTAGTTTTAAAGGCCCCCCTTCATATGATCTGTGTGTGGGGCCATATTTTCTTTGCTTCCTGCTACTGGGTGATATACATCAGCAGTGCTCCTGTACTCACCCACTCAAACCTGCAACTCCCCCGCCAGGTTGCAAACTGCACTCCCAGTGCTTGAAGGCAGGTGCATATCAACTACAGGCCTCTGTCCTTCTGTCCTTCAGTCCTACCAGTAAATTCCCACCATAAAGTCCTGAACAAGTAGCCCATGGACTGGGGTTTCGATTCAGTCCTGATCACAGCTCAATCTGCTCCTCGTCCCTTCTCACCCTGCAGAAAGTTATTATTAGTCAGGATTTCTGTGCTGGAAGTGGCTGAACAACATGTGGCCACATGCCAACCCAGGAGGTTCTGCTCAGTGGTGGTCAGTGCAGTCCTCTGTGCTGTATAGGCCCACGACTTTTGTTCTGACTATTAGTAGCTGTAGCAGCAGCAGCAGCACCTTGTCAGGAGCCACTGACCTCTCGGTCTTCCTCTGCAGTGGATGGGAGCTGGTCCTGCTGGTCGCCCTGGTCCAAGTGCTCAGTCACCTGCGGGGGGGGGCACTACATGCGCACTCGCACCTGCACCAGCCCCCCCCCAGCCTTTGGGGGGGACATCTGCCTGGGGCTGCACACGGAGGAGGCCCTCTGCAACACCCAGCCCTGCCCAGGTACGCAAACCCAGACTGTGCTGGATTGCAGCTCAGCCCCCTCCACACACACCACTCTTTCTGTATCTTCATTTTCACTCTTCCGTCTACAGGAAGCCCATTCAGGAGGAATGAGGAATCCCAAGAATTGGGTGCACTGGGGAGGTGTATGGAGTATGTACAGTAGGCATAGTGAGATTAGGTCTACCTGCCTGACCAAGGGCCAGCACCCTGGTCACAGGACGGGGAGGCTCGAACTCCACCGAAGAGTCAGAAGTCGACCAAGGGTGGAGATGGAGTGGAGGAGGGATATGTAAAACACACGAGAAAAGAGGGAGGTTTCCTTCTGATGCACCTGTATACCAGAATGATGGGAAATAATATCAGGAATTATGATTTAGAACAGCTGGAGTGAAAGTGACTTGGTTGTCATCATCCCTCCTGAACTCCCCTTTGTTGAACGTTTTAAAGCAAACATTTGTATTGCAAGTACACCGTTCTGCTACCATTCATTGAAACAGATAACACTGCAGGCTTAACGAGATAAGAAAAGAAATATGCAGTATTGCTCTAAAGCACCTTAAACTAGATTTACAATGGTTACAGAGGTCTTAGTTAAAGCGGCTCCGAAATAAATCACAACTGAAGATCGGATTCTGATTAAAATACGGGGAAGTGGAAAAAACAATAGGTTTTCGCATTGCAGAATCAGACCCGTTATAGTGAGGGTGTTAGGGTTTGTTTTTAATAAGAAAGCGCACCTGACTAGATAACCACTAATCGTGGAAGGATTTGAACAAACGAGAGAGCAGGTGTTTTTACAAACAGGGGGTACGTCACATTCCCCTCTCCTCCTTGCGCTCGGGTGGAACAGACTTTCTGAGAGCTGACTGTCTGACCGTCTGTCTGCACACCCCCACGCCCCCCTTCCCCTCAGAGAGCTGGTCCGAGTGGTCCCGGTGGTCCGACTGCGACTCTTCCGGAACGCAGCTCCGCGTCCGTCGCTGCGATGTGCTCTTCCCGACTGGAAAGCAGTGTTGGGGTAACAACACCGAGGCCAGGGCTTGCCTGTCGGACTCCAACCTCATACCAGGTGTGTACAGTGACTTTCTGTAGCCGTGAGCCAGGCTTCATGCACTGCCCCCGGCCTGCAGATGAACAAGAGACGTGCCGCAACACTTTGACTCCAGGATTCTCGAACGAGATCTGATTCACCCCCCCGTCTTGTTTGGCAGAGCTGCACAGTCGTATTTCTCAGTCACCCACCGAGAAAGCTCATCCCGCGGTTTGCTAGAAATTGTTTTTCTGCTTTTCTTTAGGAATTGTGGTTTGGATCATGAACAATCAGCCTGTGTACTAGACGACTGAATAATGCCAATATTTGCTTATTCCACAATACAAGGCAATAATAATAATACCATTTTCTCTAGCGCAAAAGAACCATGCGTTTGCTCTGTTATACTTCAAAATAATTGTAATTATTTATTTATATTATTATGAATCTTATGAATAATTATGTATGTATAGTTTTTCACAATCTTACCCCCCCTTGGAACTTAACAATTGTCTGATTCTTAAGTTCTGCGAAGCTGCGGGTGCAGTTAAACCGATTTATGTCTAGTGAAATTTTATCTCCCTGTGCGGTGGTTTTGTTACAGTTTATGTGCTTAGGAAAACTTATGGGCCCCCAGGTTTTTGTGGGAAATTGAACTTTAAAAGAGAAATTATTGTATTACAGTCATGGGCAGAAGGCGGAATAGTTTTCATTCTTCAGCAATGAACGTTAAAATAATGCTCTACTTATGAGCTCTTAAGACATTGAAAAAATATCAAACATTACAAAATTTAGTTGTTGACTACACTTTATTAAAAAAACAGATCATCCTGATTATACCTCACGGACCTGATAATACTGTACAGCAAGTATCACTATTCAATCTGTAATTTTATATAAAAACTTATAGCACCTAGGAAAATCTACCTTATCCATTTTAATGAGACTTTATAGTTATGATAAAGCACTACAGGTACTGATTTAATCATTAACCATTTGAATTTTATGATAATATGTTTCATTTTAGGTTACATTTGGCTGTAAAACTCAATGCTGTTAAAGATCTCATTAATCAGTATAATGAGGACAATTAATTTTATTATTTTTCCCAGAAATCTCCATAGCGCGATCAAGCCGAGAAGAGAGACGCTGTGGAGGTAAGATTTTATACAGCGACACTTGTTTCCTTTACTGGGGTGTGAAGTAATTGAGGATCTAGTTTTTGGTTGATAAAGGTCTTCATCACCTACTGTACTTTCAAGTGGCTGATCCATGCTGTTATCCATTTTTGCTGATATGATTAAAGATATGTTAGCCTAAGTACAATGTGTAGTTTTGTACTTCAAATGGTAGGAAACCTACAGCAAAATTTTATTTTATATGTCACAATGTATATTTAGTTTAAATGGATATTTGCTCAGAATTGAATTTACTCAGGCGCTCTGTTCTTCATTAATTTAAAGTTCAGCAATATTTCCAGTGAACTTCCACACAGCTGTGTAACTGTTCAATAACTAATTTGTGTCACGCTCCGCAGATTTTAACCTGTTCCACATGATTGCCGTGGGTCTGAGTAGCTCGATACTGGGCTGTCTGATCACTTTGCTGGTGTACACGTACTGCCAGAGATACCAGCAGCAGTCTCACGACGCTACTGTCATCCACCCCATCTCAGCGGCGCCTCTCAACACCAGCATCACAAACCACATCAACAAGCTGGATAAATATGATTCTGTGGAAGCCATTAAGGTGAGTGAGAAATGTGATCTGGGGGACTCAAAGGTTGTGTTTCAAGCAACCAAAAGCCATGTGGGGGTGTAAAACAATCCACCAAAGACACGTGCACTGCTGTCTCCTCTGCAAACGAGGAAGAGATTTGTGTTGTAGGCAGGCTTTGCTGTGCAGAAATGCAGGTGAGGAGAACCATCCTTGGCTGACTTAAAACCTTTTGCATCAGGTGTAGTTGAGTTTAGTCCATTGCCCCATGCAGTTCCGTATGGGCATCTTGGAACTGGCCAATGAAGAAAGGCGGTGTGTTCATAGAGAATTTGGGGAATCCGTCAGCCATCTTTATCGTGCATGCAAATGTTAAAACAAGCGACGTGGGTGAACACAGAACAAAAATACTGATCAATGAATTTGACAATTTAAGGCAAAGCTGTTGATTCAAAATCATACTGAAACTAACACAGATAATAATTTTCCTCAGTTCCCTCTAAGTCATTATCTAAAATACAAATGCAAAACACACTGACTTGGCGTCTGTTTACATGCTATTTGCCTGTCAATGCGCCTTGCCTTAACAGTAAGTTATTCCAGAGGAGTCTGCACTCCTAAGTTCGTGTTTCATTGTGGCTTCTCCTTTGTGTCACAAGTCAAGTCCTGCAAGAAAACCTAACGTGCGGCAGCCTCATCTGTGGAAGCAGCATCCATTCTGGACTGCTGTCATAAATAGGTGGAAGACCTGCTCCAGAAAGCCTGATTGAAAGCAGAGTGGACCAAACAGAATTCACAGATCTTCACAGAGCACCTGTTGTGAGTGACCCTATGCCTGACCTCAACCCCACACCGTTATGAAGCATTCTTGATATTTCATAGGGACTTGCAGATATTGCAGTGAACACTCCTGGACTGGATGGAAGTCATGCTCATGCTGTTGACAGAACACACTGTACAAGGGGGCAGGAGGCATGTTTTGCATCTCCTTAACCCATAAGAATCCTTGCCTAATGTCACGTGGGGTTGAGGAGTGCATTGTCCTGATGCTGTTCCACACTGCCTTGGAGAGTTCTGACAAAGAACCACACACTTCCTGCTAAACTCCAGGACACATTGCTGAAGATCATTCTCCCCATTCCTCTTCACAGCCTGATGTGTCCATACTGTTCCCATTGGATGACCACAGCATGCAACAACCTTTGTCTTCTAACATTGGGATATCAAGGGGCCTGGAGAGTTCCTACTAGCTTTGACCAACATTTCCTCATCTGATTATCCAACCTCTGCCGATTTCCGTCACTTCCTGCAAACCCCTTGTCTGTGGCAGGTCTGCGTCCTGAGTTCTCTTTCCAGACAGCACCATCATCCATGCCATCTAGTAGTTCTAAAACTTGTGGGAAGGCAGTGTAATCATGAATCAGAACTGTACAAATTCATTGTGGTTGCCTCATACAGCTTCATTAAGTTTTTTTTTATTAGATCCATTGATGCACAAATGAATCTCTATTACCAAGGCAACATCAAGCAATTAAGTAATTTTGGCTCGTCTGTGTCGATGTTCTCTTGTACACTGAAAGTAACAACCTGGTAGTAAAACAGTTTCATTTGTCAATGAAGACATCCAAAGTCAAATTACAGTGTAGACAATTATATCATGTTGGAGGCTATGGGTGATGTATTGTAGAAGATGTGCTGTTTTAATCGACAGATATCCAAGCACAATAGTCACCAAAATTTTAATTCTCTTTTGTACCTTGTGCATAATAGGGATATTATTTAGATTTATAGGCATACATATCTTTAGTGGATTGGAAGATTACAAAACTGAGACTTGGTGAAAGTGGTGCAGCATATACTGTGTATTTTAATCATTTAAATTCAGTTCAACAACAGTTTACAGCCTGTTTATCAGGAGAAGAGGACCGATATGATGTACAGGGATGCAGTCCAGTTCCATATTCATTTTACTTTTGTACTTCTTCTATCAGATGAGAAAAGTAGACAAAATAAGAAATGTCAGATGTTAGTTGAAATGTTTCACTTCTGTTTATATCAGCTTTTAATTTTTAACTCAGTTTGACTCATCTGTTCAGAAGCCGTTAATGTTCTTCAGAATTTTTTCACAGATTCTAATTTCAGCATTTTTACATACTTGAGCATTTCTTGTCACTCTGTGATACTTGGTCAAGTAAAACAGTTCAATTTGCTGCTCGTTAATATATGTCCATTTATGACAAACCTTATTACACAGCAGATTCATGGTTTAGACAGTGATGGTTACATTGCATTTCCACTAAAGTTGGGAGATAAATGGACTTCCATTCTGTGCACAGTATGTCATTTGTTAATGTTTTTGCCATTTCCTTAATAGAGATATTTGGGGGGTGTTTTTGAAAGTAGGGATTACCAGTACCTTTTCCTTTTATTACCCCAACATCATGTTCGGTCCATGTTTGCATTCGCAAATTGAATCTCTTGGCCAGGGTTTGCATCTTGTCTGAACCTCAGGCCCCTTAAGTGATGTTACTATATCGGACTCGCAAACATTTTGCTCCTTGTGGTTCTCCACCTCCAGTCAAATCTCAGTGGCTCCGTTTGAAGATGTACAGTAGCAGGTCTAGTTTGGCAGGGGGGTGTTTTTGCATGAATGCAGTGGGGGGGGGGGGGGGATTATGTCATGATAACACCTGTTAACACACCTCTTCCAAACTCCTCCAAATTCTGGAGCAACCTCAGCAACTGTACCAACATTGATCTCGCTAAAACCATCTAGTTAAACTATCCCAAAAGGAGATTTTTGAACGTGGTAATAAGGATCTTGTTATTATGTTATGTGGATTAAAAGATGTGGAGCAAGTTATATTTCTTTGTATGAATGAATTGAAACCAGTTTGATTTGTACAGGGAGCTGTTGCCAAAGAGCAATAGCAGTAGTTGTAGAAGTGAATTCTTTGCCACTTCAGTATCTTTGATATTAAGGCCATAGTGTTATGTATTGTCGACAGTATAATTCAATGTTTTGTTTGCCAAAATCACTGACACTAAAACTCAGTTTATGATGATTCAAGGCAAGCTGCTTCTCACTTTCCATCACCCTGTTATCAATCCTTCCAGCAGACTTTACAGGTGATGCTGAAGGCTAATCCCAAAGCACATATAACTCAGTTTTCTCTTCATAGCTACAGCCTGCCAATTGATGTTGTGTATACATTCGTCACTCAGTTTGCGAAGGCAAATCATTCAAAAATGTTTGATGTGCAAAATTTCAGATTACAAATTACATTCCCATTACTATGTATGTAACTAAAGTCTAGGAAATCACGCAACATTATTCATTGCTACTATTATTGTTAGTCAATTTAAATTAGTACAGTAGCTAAAACTTCTAGTAGTAGTTAAGACAAAATATGAAAAAATTGTAAACAGCTGAACATACACAAGTTCAAGGCAATGCAAATGTCTTTTGATTGATCACCTTTTTCAGTTTGCAGTTTTACAAACAGGAATTTTTTTCCTTGCTTTCTTTGCTTTGTTAAAGTTTTTTGTACATAAAATGTTAAAATATGGAGACTATTCAACACTAAAACTTGTTAAGTAATAATAACTATAATAATAAATAATAATAAACTTTATTTATAGAGCAATTTTCATACAAATAGAAGCTCATGGTGCTTTACAAACCAAGCATAAAAATAAAATCTTGCAATTTAAAGATATACTGTACATTTCAGTTGTAAAAAAAAAGCAATATAAATGCCAATTTATGCTTTAAAAAATAAAAAAATTAGGAAAGTTGTAACAAATAAAAACAATAAAGTATAAATAAAATAGAAAGATCAATACAAAAAACTTAAAAACTAATTTAACTAACAGCTACATTAAAAAGATATGTTTTCAAATGTTTTTTTTTTAAACGGTGAACCGAGCTTGACTGCCTAATAAAGAGTGATAATGAGTTCCATAATTTAGAAGCATAAAAACAAAAAGTGGCCTCTCCACTATTTCTGTATTTCACATGTGGTATTTGCAGATCTTGGGCCACATAAGGAAGATCACAAGTGAAATAGCTATAAAGCTATAAATAGCCGTGAATCACCTTTACTTTGTTCTAGTGAAAATGGCTTTGAACAGTGACAAAACAGTTACTGTATTAAAACATGCTTCATTGTAGCAAAAATGCATATAAATTGAGTGTTCCTAAATTGAAGTGTCAGTGCGGAAAGTTATTCATTTATTTTCACCAGTAAAAGAACAAAATTCTTTTCAAAACAACAGACATTTATGTAGCACCTATGACACTTTACGCTAAAAAAAACTCTGTACTCAGAGGGTAATGAGGACGTTTTGCTAAACTGGCATCTCATGAAAACAAATTGACAAAAATTACATTTTAAAAACATGAAATTGAATGCCACAAATTAATACAATAGTTGTGCCTAGAACTGTAATAATGTATAGTATGTATGGCCACTTGAACTGCATTTAAATCAATTTGTCTGCCACAGTAAGCAAGTTTGACACCTCTGGACTACAGGACCCAGTGCAACCCAGGTGCTCCATCTGACCCCCACAATTAAGAATGAATTGAATTTAAGGCACTAATGCACAGAATACAAAATACCAAAGTAATACATATTGGTGTAATTATGATGAACAGCAATAATCTGGACACCTGTTTGAAAGAGAATGCTGTGCTTTGGAATTAGAGGAAATCACCTCATATCTCCAAGTGATTTGGGAGACAAGTCATAATCACAGTGTTGATACTATTACACTCTGTGTGGTTGAGGAAATCAATGTTGTATTCACCTGATGCATCTGTCACATATTTCTGACACTAATATGTCTCTTTTTTGTTTTCAGGCTTTCAATAAAAATAACCTTATCTTGGAGGAAAGAAACAAATATTTCCAGCCTCACCTTGCTGGGAAGACTTACACTAATGCCTATTTCACAGATCTCAACACCTATGATGACTATTAAAGGGAGCTGTGTTGTGGGATAGAGCACTTTTCTTCTCTCAGATCCCCTGTGTTGAGTGAATCTGTCTTTTTGCTTTGTTGTTGCTAATGAAACTTTTAACACCCCCTTGGAACCTCCTAGTCTTTGGTCATTCTTCACTGCCAAACTAGTAACAGGAAGCCATATACTGCTAAGCAACACAATGAGGACACAACGCTGTCTAAGTGCTTGCAACTAGTTTTACAAAACTCAAAGGAAAGGACATGATGCTCTGTAGCCCAAACAGGAAGCAGGACTACAGAGGACATCTGGAAGAGTAGCTTGTTACACCTCTGGACTCTTCTTAAATCTACTCAAAGAACAAACTTTGGAAGATACCACAAGACTGCTTTGCATGACTTCTCTGACCTCGTTATCTGTTGCTTCATTTATTTGCATGGTTGATTGCATTCCAAAGCACTGCGTTTGCAGTACATGGACTGCTTTGTCTGAGCTGCTGGCCAAGGACACTTCCCTGCCATGTCCCGAGGATTGTCCACAGTGACCCCTGCAGGCCAAACCTGGAAGTGAGTCATGTCTTCAGACAAAGCTAGACAATCAAGATGTAGATATTTAAGTCTCTGGCAAGATGTGTTCATGTTTTTCTGTATTGTATGGGGCCTTTGTTAGTCAGATAACTTACCCGTGGTTAAAAAGCCAGTGTAAAACAGGTCAGATGTACAGTAAACTCATTTTGAACCATGTTTGTGTATTTTGCGTTGTTCAAAGATTCGGGGAGCAGTGCAGCTTTGCTTCTCTGCTGTACACGTGAAACACAGAAAGGGAAACAAACATTTGCATATATTTCTGTGTGAATTGTATGTTATCCATTTTGGGGGAAAAAGGGAACAGAAAATGTAGCTGAAAATAACAAAAAAAAAAACAGGAAAAATCTAAACCAAAGGCTTCACCATCAAGTCTCTTGAAGAAAGCGTTGCAGGTTTCCAGTTATCAAGAATTTATAACCAAAATCTGAATGACCAGGCCTGTTCTTATAAATGTAAGGATAAAGGAAATTAAATCTACACTAGAAGGACTCTTTAGAGTTGTTTAGTCCTCTTGTAACATTTCACTCAAGTTCCTGAGGATGTGGTGTCAATTTCAACAGTACTTAAATCCTAAAAAAGTAAAATACTGCCCCAACGGGAAGAGTCACACCATTCTCACCCCTGAACAAAGGGCTGTCCTTTGGTTTTGTACTTTTTTTATGGAAACTGTTACTCAAAACCACATTACAGTGATCCCAGGCCACGTGCTCAACTTGTTAGCTTCAGTGCAGAGTGGAGAGCTACAGTAATGGGGTGAGTTGAATGTGTTTCTTATATATACCATCACAACCATATAATATAATCACATCGAGTAATAACTATTAAAAATTACAGTCTTAACGTTGTTTTTTCTTCTTGTAGAAGAGCCAGACACTACATCCATCTTAAAAATGCCTCCATCACTATAATCATTAGCATCTGAAAATGGGATATTTGAACTGCCGCAATTGTTTTTCTTGATGCACACAGGCCTTTCCCTAAATATGTTGTTTTAGTAATGATCTCATGGCAAATTATTCATTATATGGTAATTTATTGCAGTGCTTTAAAATCAGTATACAGTTCAACAGTTTGTCCTATGCCCAGTAGGCAGGTGTGCCTTGCAATGTTAAAACCTCATCTAAAACACTAACAGTATTTCATTCTTTATTTAAATATTAAAATAAACACCCAATTTAGTGGACTAACAGGGGAAAAGGGGTGCCTTTTTTTGGCAGCCTATTATATCACAAATGTTTTCACTCCAAAAATACCCTATTATAAATATATATATATATTATGTATACTGTCTATGCTTTCTGGATCTTAACAAAGCTGTTTCTATACCTTTTTATTATAAATAAACACGCTCACATGTCATGTGTCATGAAAACTGTATAGTTTAACACCCATAAGACACTGACCTACCCCTATAGGGCACCACGAATTTTAAAATTCCTGAATTTTAAAACAATTTAGTATTGATTTTAACCTTTTTTTTATTAATTCATTCAAAGTCCAGTACTTCTGTTTCTAGGGATACAATTTCTGCTTATCTGGTTTTGTTGGTCATATTTGAAGTCCTTTAACAGGGTTTACTGCTCTTTTTACACGCTAGCAAAAAGGCTGCAGATTAAACTCCAACACGTATTTTTGTATACCTAGTCCCTTGAAAACTGCAGTCAGATGAAATGAAATAACTATTTTTTAAACCTTTTAATCTTGATCACTGAAACCTCAACTAATGTAAGAAAAGCTGGACCAATCTTACCTCCATAAGTACATACATATGTATGTGAGCTAATTATCTAGTGGACAAAGCACACATGGGTCTTTGCTGCAGCCAACAAACATGTTTTTACATTGGAAAATTAACAGAATTGAAAAATGTGCCATTTGTTCAGTAGGAAAGGTCTCCAGTGAGCTAATGAGGGACCTGCATCTAGTGCTGAGTAAAGAGCAAGCAGAGAAATCTTAACGTGCCCTCTTCGAGAGAGGTCATACTGATGTGAATATTTCCTCTGTGCTTCATCTGATCATTCTTTTCAGGCCTGTCATCATGCTTCTGTCTGCTTTATTATTTGTAAATGGAACAGAAATAATGTCTATCTTGATTGTCACTGTCTGGACTGTATCATCACGCACTGGAATTAAACCTTTCCTTGACACAGCCCTGACGTGTGTAATGCAGAGAAACAACCAGCTGATACTGTATCTGTTTCCAAGCGCTGGAATCGTGCTTTACGGTGACCAGTCATTTTGCTTCTGTGAGAAGGATACGTGAAGGGCACAAGGATACTGAAATCCTTTGTATTCTGGCGTTTCCAACACGAATAAGCACAGCACTGTAGTTTTCTATCAGCCTTCAGTCTAATGCCACCATCTGCGTTAAAGGGTAATTGAGTCTCTGCAATTAATCAGCTCCACTCCATGTGGGCCAGGATTGCTGATTTTGCTGAATTGTGTGATGAGTCTGGGATGAGAAGCAATTTGATGAGACTACCTTGACTTGTGTTTCATTATTAGATTTTTGTCTCAGCCTATTTGGAGGCCAGGAGCTTTTAGATAAGGAAATAATAGACTTCAGTTATATTTACAGTTACTGTATAAACTGTTCAAAACTATTAAATAATTCTGTACTTTTTCCCCCCATTTGTTAACAAACTGGTGTTAGCGTGCAAAACAACATAAACAACAAAAATGTTTCAACTCCGGACTTTAATAGTTATCCAATAGCTCACAATATTACTGAACATGAATTTAATTTCAGTATAACAGTTTTATTCATTTCCCAAGAGATCAAGAGATACAGTATGAAATGTTTGACTAAAAGGTCCGTAATCACTAACTTCTTTAGTTTTAATATCATTAACTTTGTTTCAGACAAGAAATTAAAGACTGATTGCTTCAACATTTTATTGTAAATGTCATGAAATAATAAAATAATAAATAAAATATCTTAGGTGTAAAGTTTTACATTTTGTGTATAATGAGTAGTTTATCACATGCATGTTTTCTCATAATTTCTGTATTCACTGTGTACAGTATATGCAGTAGGTAGTGTTAAATTCTTTTGGTTTTGAATGTTAAAGTGCTAATACAGGTGCACTCACTGGGTACTCTAGCAGGGACAGAATGGCTGTCTGTGATGTCCATCGTATACGACAGAGACTTCTTCACATTCAGAGTGTGAGAAACCAGCTGGCACGTTGCAGCCACATCGCGTCTCTGCACCTGCTGTTCCCAGACTTTCAGGACCTGAACTGACCGATGAGCCCCTGAGGTTCAGTGTTGGTAGTGGACCGCACACACCCTTCTCCAGGTTCTTTCTTTAATTTCCCTCACATCACCTTTCTCTGTACCACACTAAATCATACAGCTGGACCTGTCGGCTCAGACTAATTCAGAGTTTCAAAGCTTTAACTTTTATTCCAACTGCATGAGGGAGCTCTGCCACTGAATCCGTTCCTTCTCCTCCCACAGTTTGGACTGATGGCTTGTGTTCTGCATTTCTACTTTGCTTACTGTGCCAAACAATCACAAAACAATACTTCAAGAAAACATGTTAGAGGAAGGAAGACATGTCCCTTAGCAGTTTGGTACAGTAAACTGTGTTTTATCTACAGAGGATCATTGCAGATGGTATAAATTGGCTCTCTGATTGCAGGGCACTGACAGAGCCTTGCGTGTCACAAACAGTGCGGAAGATCCACAGATGTGACCCATTCTGCTACAGGACATTATAAAGAGGAAAATCATTTTCACTCAAGGGAAGGGAAGAACCTTAACCATCATTATTTATTACACAATTTAGGGTCTTAAACAGAAGAACACATGGTGAGATTCTAAAATTTACAAGAGTTTTAAATGAACCCGCCAATGATGATCTATAAAAAAATACTGCAGAATATACTGTATAATGTTATATTTACAACACCACAATCAGAATCTTTAAAAATCTCAACTAAAATCTGTTTATGCACATTGCATAGTCCTGATTTAAAAAAAAAACAGATGTGAGTTTACTTGATTATTCTGTGGTTTTATTGTTTAAGACCACACTGTTAATAGGCTGATTAGGATTTACTATGTTCATAAACTGAAAAGTTTTTCATTCAGTCCATCTCATTTACATAACCAGTCATGCAATTACCACATCACTATATGGCAGAATATGTATTTTGCTGAGAATTCACTGATATGCAGTCTTCTATAATAATTATTCCTTATGCTTACTGTAACTAGCGCTTTTCTGGACACTCCACTCAGAGCTCTTTACAGGTCATGGGGATCCCCTTCACCATCACCAGTGTGTAGCCTCACCTGGATGATGCTCCAGTACTCTCCCCACTCACCAGCTCTCAGTGGGGAGGAGAGCAGAGCGATGAAGCCAGTTCATAGATGGGGATTGGTAAAGGCCAATGGGAAATTTGGCCAGGACGCTGGGGTAACACCCCTACTCTTTTCAAGAAACACCCTGGGATTTTCATTAAACAGAGAGTCAGGACCTTGGTTTTAAGTCTTAGCCAAAGGACTGCGCCTTTTTAAATGTTTTCTACTCCCTCTTTACAAAATGTTAAAAAGATGTTCTACTTCTTATCAGCCCCATCACAATCCACTTACAGACTAACGTGGCCAGCTGCCATTCATGCAAGCGAATTGTGTGAGCAGGTGTGCCGCACCCACCAGAATGTGTGTGCATACAGTATGTGTGCACATGGGACACAGGAGGCTGACAGAATGCTCTCAAGAGAGCAAAGCAGCAGGGATTCTGGAGCCACAGGCCAGCAGCACCGATGGCCTTTCAGACATCAGAATTCTGGAGCCAGGATTGTGAAACCTGCAACAGCTCTGGACCACTTTACCAGCACCAGGCTGTCTCTCCTCATGCCAGCACCTTTTCTACATCTTGATCGTGATCCCTGGCAAAATTCAAATATTCAAATTCAAACTTCTCTGCCTTTTGTTCTCCTGTGCCTTATTTATGTTCTGCTTTCTCTCTCTCTCCCTCACACCTGAAGAAGGCTTCTTTTCATCCCTCTCAGCCTGTTCCTTTGGAGCCTGTGCAAGCTAACACAGCTTCCTACTCTAAAATATAAAAATGATTCCAGAGTTCTTTCATTCTGAGCTTAGTTTTAACCTAACGTTTCCCCAGCTGTTGCTTGCCTGTTCAGCCACGTGTTCTTTCAGCAACAGGTTTTCTTTTCAGCACAGAGAAAATCACAGTAAGACCTCTTCAGAGACACTGTGTTGACCAAGTTAAAGGCATAAGATGCCCTGGTTAGAAATTATGTCCCTCCTATTTGTGTCAAAATCATCAGAGCTTCCAAAATACTTTTGGCACAAAGTTTGCAAACCTTGCACACATACTGTACAGTTTGCTTCAGTCCCACGCATGCAGGCTGAACTATATGACATCCTGCAGAGTGATTGATTTTACCTTACTGTCATTATCACATGGCATGAGTCGTGCATTTCATGTTTGGAAGTTGTTCAATCACGGACTGCAATTTCAGACAAATATAAACTAACATTAAGCAAAGCAAATGAATAGGCTATGCTCTGCATGATAGGCATATGTAAACTTTGCTTCAACACTATCTTTGCTGCACTAAAGCATGTTCTTAGTGTAAAGTTTCGCAAGAATAAAAATGTACACAGTTGGTATTTCAGTGACACAAACATTCAAGTTTCTAACTCAATACTTTTTTCTTTTCATCTTCTTTTCTGCTGTATCAGATTTTTTCCAGTTGACATGTGACAACTGCAAGGTGTGAAGGCTAACAGTTACCACAAGGAAACAGAGCCTGGTACAATCCATCGCAAAGTGCTTCATTTCCTTTTGGTTTCTGAACTGTAAGTTACCCAGGATGGCTGTGTATAATGCCATCAACAGTCGGGCTACACACAGAAACACCCGCTAAGCAAAAGGGAGAGCTCGGTAATGGAAGTCCTACCATCTTGCTTTCTGAGCAGCCAGCATGCTTGTTTGTGTTTGCAGTTTCCTTTGTTATTCTAAGCAAACAAGAAACAGCTGTCCCTGTGACTGGAAGATTGTCATTATTTATCAGCCATTTGTTTAAAATCCTGCATGTAAAGAACACAAATTCAATTCATTAAAGCATGTGTATGGTTTAACTGATTGATCTGCAATTTCCCTCACAGGATCAAGAAAGTATCTGTCTATTTACTATGTAATATCTGAGTAGCAACACAAAAAAGCATTGAAACTTTCACAAGGTACCTTTCTTCTCCTCTGGGGGTTGAGAGTGTTCAGCCATCATGGCTGGACCTGGAAAGCACACTTTATTAATGTGTACCCTGACTGGGGATTGGTGCAGTTTGTGACAAGACATGCTATAGCGACTGAAGCAACACAGGGCACTCGCACTGCTAAATGTTTTAGATGACCGATCGAATTCAGAGCATTTCTTTCAGAACTGAGAGTTTATACATCACAATTTTGAAATTTGCATGTGCATGTTTAAAGTTTGATCTACCCACAGCTAACCAAAATCCATAAAAGCAAATAAAGTATCTCAGTGTTTGAAGATGGGTATTTAAAGTAAAGAGAGAAAAAAAAACAAATCAGCTCTGGGTGGCAAAATAATGTTTCACAGGACAGAAGAGTGTAAAAGTGTAGAGTAGAGGAGATTAAATCAATCAGGAGGTTATTTTGCAGATCCTGTCGAAGAGGAATAATGACACATTAAGCTTGTAAACCTTTGAAAGCCTGTTATGTGGCAGTTTCGTATTCTGCTCAAACCATGATTGAGTTTTTTAAAGTCTTTCTTATGCCTGGAGATGTTTTATAAGGATGAGAGTTGAGGAATTTCATCCCAATTCAAGCACCGTCCTTGTGGTAAGATTTGCTGCTGTGGCTGCATTATAGTCTTAGGCTGACAAAGTGTTTGTGTGTGGGTGTGTAATGAATTCTATACAAACATGTTGGACAAACAGTACAGTACAAATCTGTTTTTTTCAATAAGGTATTCTATTTTTCTAAGAAAATAATGTTTCACGAGTCTTCCGTACTTCATGTGCTAACAGAATGTTTTCAAGGATTTGGATTATTGACCCTTTCATTTGGCTTCTCTCTCCTCCCGCTATGCATTGTGAACCGGCAGTCTGAAGAAAGCCTTCAGGACCAAGAGTTCACAGACAGAATTGCAAATGCAATGACTTGAGGAATGAAACAGGGCTGGAAGTGTCACCACAAGCTTGTTAAAATTAATTGAGGCAGCTGGAAGCCCTAACAAGTATTGTTTTCATCCACTTCCAAAATGTTACCCAGCATACAACATACTATAACACTTTTTTAATTGATTTTTTTCCAATACTTAAAGTTGGATAAATATCCCAAATGTATTCAGTTTTAAATGTATGCCAATCTTAAAAACAAATATGTAAAAGTCAGCAGAAACTCTTCACATAGTACGTTCTGAAAACTGAACAGCAGAAGAGTGAAGTAACCTCTTGCACAGAAGAAGAGAGCAGCAGGACATCAGACATCTGTTCTTCATGCTGTAAAGTTTTAGAGCAGATCCCATCTGGATCGGCCTTCAGTCTGCCAATCCTGAGGACCATCTGAGAATTAATTCTCCTGTTCTTTTTCTCTGTGAAAAACATTAAAGATTGAACACTGGTTTTATCACGTTATAAAGGAACGCAGTGGATTTAGTATTTAAATTATACAGTCTGTTTGAACTTGGTCATTTACCTGACATGAAAAGGAAAAAGCTTAGGAGTTCCTGTTAAGAACAGAAGAAAGGTTATAGGTGACAGGAGGGCTTTTGTCCCATCTGACTCGTTTGGTAGTTATTTGATCCAAGGATCTCATCCAGCTGTTTCCTGACAGATACCAGGACACAGGCTACAAGAACGCGTCTGAGTAAAGCATACAGGTGGAAACTATGTGAAAGTGCATTTTAAACTGAGATCATGAGGCACTTCTTTCCCCGAAGGGTTTTGGGAATATGGAACAATCCACCCAGCCATGTTGTTGAAGCGGATATCCTGAATATCTTCGAGGTCTGGCCGAATGTGATGTCGATAAGCTACTATCAAACAGACTGGATAGGCCAAATGACCTCGACTCACTTATAACCCCTCTTACGATATATTTAATGCTCTCTACACACACAGGGACAGGGGTTACAGCGCCGCATATTCACTACCACACAGACACGAAAGGAAGAGACTGTCTCCCAGCCTCCGCCCTACAGTATACAGTATATACACTCCCGTAGTCCCGTCCCCAGGCGCTGTTCTCAGCCCGCCTTGCGTGAGCAGGGCTAAAGCGGCCTGCGTGGCACTACGGTATACTTTTGAGGTTAATGGAGTACAGAACAGCACAGTGCACAAATACATTAGGATGTATACTGTAAGTAAAGAATTAAAATAGGATTGTATAACATTCTGCTTGAAACTGACAGGCTTGTCATTCTGAGGGTCGTCAGCTGGAGATGTAGAGTATAAAACTGCACGTTTTCACAAAAGTCATACTTCAGAGTACAGTAGCTTGTATTGGAAGCAACAATTACTGAATGAATGCGAGTATTTTCTTCTTTGCAAGTCTTCGGACAAAGACATTGCTACGGTCAGTTTTTTTTCTCCCCTCCCGTGCGGGGGTCCATTTTTGGAGGTGGGTGTGTCCCTACATTGGCTAAGAGAGCGGTCCGGTTTTAAAATGCCGTGACGGGCCGTCCGGAGAAAGGTAGAAGAGAGGTGTGGGAGAAACTACGGCGAATTTTGGTGAGACTTGGTTTGTAGTTTTTGGTAAACGCGAGATTTGTCGTGTTTGTTTATTTGGCTGTGGTGGGGATCGGAATTGTTGTGGCTCTTGTGTGGTATTTTTTTGTTTTGTTTTGTTTTCCGTTACAGCTTAGTTTAGTGTCATAAGTTAGCTTGTGGAAAACTTTTCTTTGGCTTTGCCACCCCCTTTTTCTCGGGAGAGAGGTTTAGAGGGTATCGGGTTGTAGGAAAGTGTAGTGTTTGTTTTTTTGTTCGTGTATTTCCGTCTGTTTTATCAATGGCTCATATGTTAGTCCCCCTTTCGCACCTAGACTGAGCCATATTGGGGACGTAACAGACGTACCATAAATTGTTTGGGATGGACAGCGGACATGAGCATAGACTTAAAGGAATGCAGACTTATCAGTTGTAGCTCGCATACAATCTTCCATTTTATCTTTCTATGTTAAAGTCAAAAGAACTCGTATAATAAATTGTGGTTAACTTTATCGTCAAGCAATTAGTCCCTGTTGCATAGACAGGCGCTGGAGAAGGGTGTTGCTCTGTCTGCACATTTCAATGTGTACTGCTGAAAGAAACTTTCAAAGTTCTGATGTGTCAGACAGACCCAGCTTCTAAAGTTGTCCCTTCTTTAATAATTGAAAATCCAAAACATCCCAGATGGCTTTGTCAGCCTCAGTCAGCTGTTGAGCTGTCCCCTTATGAGCTGTGAGTCGCCTGCTGACGTGACCGGCCAGTCGCCTCCCAGGCCCTGCACTGCAGAGGAGCCCTGACCAGACAAGGGCAGGCACAAATCCCACATCTCTGTGATCCCACCACGACGATGCACTTTTGGCAATTCGCCCTAGCAGTCTGGATGCAGGGCGTACTCTCTTTCTCTCGAGGACACAGAGAAACCAGATGAAAGAAAAACCATCACCTTCTTCAACGTATTTGGCAGTACTCCAGTTTACCTTTTCTGAAAAATGTGGCTAAACCATTATTAATTTAAGCATGGGCTATTAATTTATGAAGACCAAGAAAGTAACGGGACATTTTTGTGATTGTCTAGCACAATGTTTTCATTTTTAATTTTCACAGACATTGTACTGTATATCCAACATTGGTAGTGTATTGCACAGAAACTGTTTTGAGTGTTCTTTCTATTGAAACTACAAATATTTATCCCCACTATTGTGCAGTATTTCACTGAATAATTTGTGCTACCCAGCATTAGTCTGGGAATAAACACTGCATCAAACAAAGATGGTTATTCTACACAGCCAGCCACCAGTGTTCTTCTGAAACTGACAGATCTTCTGCATCAAAAGCTTATTTAGAGCTCCGGTGGCCCCAGCTGTAAAGTTAAAAAAGCACAGTGCAAAATGCAGTTCTTTTCTTTAAAGAAAAATCACTAAAAATAATTTATGCATTCAACACCTCTTATCCATCTTTACAGCTACAGTACTTTATGTCAGACTCAAGGAAGGACACCCAGACTTTGGACAAAACACTCATATTTCACCTCAATAAATCAAATCTAAATGCTTACACATGACTTTTAACCCACGGTAGCTGGAAGAAAGACAAATGACATGACCTTTTTCCAAAGTCTCCTTCGTTTTGAGTGGTAGAGAAGATGTAATGACGTTCCAAACTGTTACCAGAAGTTCTCTGAACTGTAGGATCCATTAATCAAAGGTGCAGCCTGTGAACTAAAGTGCAGTATCTTCATTTTTAAACACCTGTGCCCCCCAGGACTCTCTTTTGCTCTTCGCCAGCAAAGGTTTAAGATGGATATACTATATGTCCAAAGGTTTACAGAAGACGCAAATAAATGGTTTCTTAAAGTTGATCAAGGCCCCCCACTGTCTATGGGTTTCATGTTTTTCAATCCCTCAGTTTGTGTCTGTTGACATTCAGATGCCCACAACAACCCAAATGTATAACACAAATTAAGCAAATGAGCACAAAAGACGGAACACAAAATGAAATGGATGATCCACCATCAACATACAAAAACTACAGGTGCCTGAAATAAAAACCAATCAAATATTTTATAAAGTGTACAACTTGTTCTATAAGGTAAAGGCAGTTTTTAAATTCCTTGCTTCACGTACTATAATCTTCTTTACAGATCTGGGTAGATGCTGTGTAATAAATGTGGATTTGCTAATTGTTGATTATATTAAATGAAAGAAAAGAAGGGGGGGAGAGAAAAGCAAAAAAGTGGAGAGGGGGGAAGGAGGAAGAGAGGGGAGGGATGAGGGGAGAGGGCTGGTTTCAAGAGGAGATGATGCTGCTCTGTTTGATCGGTCGTTCAGGCTGTGGAAGTCCAATCCCCTCCTCAGCAGCTGCAGCTCATGTACAGTACGAAAGTTGTGCTCTTTGAAAGGGTTCAAGGGTGCAATGTTCTTAACTGAGAAAGAATCGCATATCCTGAATTAAAAACCAAACAGGAAACTGAAACTGCTGTGTGGTCTGTGACCGGGCAGATGGAAACAAAGGGATGGAGAAGGGAAATCCATATTTTACATACAGTACCACCGTGAAACAGCCTCTTCTGTGGAGAGCATACACTTAAAGGCACAGAACCAATGGGGACCCTTTTCTAATCGCAGAGACACAGTGGAAAATATTCCTGAACGTTTCCTTTTTTCATTTCATTTTTAATCGTTAATTAAGAACGTGTCCTCCCATGACCGTGGTGCCCTGGTGGAGTGCCCATATGTACTGCATGGTACATGAGTGAAAACAGTCTGACTGACGCATTTTGCCCAAGGGCACAACAGCAGATACCAGCCAGGATTCAAACCCACAACCCTTTGCTCTTGAGTCCGGAGTGTGAATCAATGCTCCATGCTGCTGCCCCAGGCTCTTGCCCCAGGCTCGCCGTGGGCATGTTAAGCATTAGAGCCAGAGAGACAAGCCCCCTTGAAGGAGTCAGTTTCCTCTTTACTGCACAAGACAAATCCAATCCACTTGCTCAGGGCTGAACGAACATCACTACACTATGAGCTTCAAGTCAAAGCAGACTAACAACTACCAGCTGTGGACAGACAGGTCAGTCCACGTTTGCAATAAAATACTGGCGAGTTCCCCGACTTCCAATGTCTTTACCTCTGCTGAGGAAGCGGGTGGATTCTAGATTCTGAACAGTTCTCACCAGTGTCCTTGGACACTTTCAGTCTGTGCTGTCCTAATTCACTCATCTGTAAATCAAATTTTTGAGCTTTAAAAGTGACCCTGCGCAGCTGGGAGGAGCAGTAGATTGGGCTCACCTGGAGACTGGGGTATAAAATGGAGCCAAGGCAGTGCTGGGGTTTCTTTGTGTCAGCAAATTTAGGACTGGGGTTGGCCTGAGTCTTAGAAGAATCAGTGACACATCTCTGGGTAATGTCAGAACATGCCATTATCTGTTTTTAATTTTCATTTGTTAAAACCTGGAACTTGTCCTGTTCTGGTTAAAAACCTGTATTATCCCACCTTTGTCTAGGTTTGGCAAATGGTTATATTATTCTTCAGAGATGTAATGAAATCCTGTAACTGTGTGTTTCACAAGAGAGACATGATTTTGTACTATTCTCCTAGAAATAAGGGGAGGTTGTTGTTGTTTTCTAGAAAATCTGTGTAACCTCCCCAGTAAAGGAAGTTATAACTGCTTGCTCTCCTTGCCAACCATGCAACACTAGGGATGTGCTAGACGATGAAGCCTACAATCATGTGACTTGTCAAGATCAGAAATGTGATGATGTCTGCTGTGTGTGAATTTGCCCAGGTCCTGGGGAGCATTGTCAAGTCTTCAGCAGAGGGTGGTTCCTGACAGATGCGCTGTTTGGAGGATTGTGCTGGCGGAAGCGGGACACCTGCCCACAAGCCCACGGCACCTGGGATACAGGTAATTCCCTGATCCTGGTCACTCCAGGAAACAGGAGTGTGTTGTGTTGTCATTGGCTGTTTTTACATTACTATTCTTGAGAATGGTTATACTGTAATTCGTTCATTCACACGGTGTAATTTAGTACTTGGGTCTCTTCCTTTGGTTTATATTACAGCTTGTTTTTTTTAGGGGATTTTGAATTAGCTGCCATTCATTTGCCCAATTCACAAGGCTGGGAACAATTCACTTGATGTTTTAAACTGCACACATTTGTCAAAATAAAACAGTTTTCCCTGTGAACGTTCAAAGTATGTACTGGGAGGAATTAAAACGCAACAGAATGCTATTGGTTGTAATAAACACGTTGTGATTTAAATGCATCTCGGTATAGAGTAGCACATGGTGGCTGCCCACTGAGTGTTTTGTTGGTCTTGTCACGGCGTGTCAGTTCGTTAACGGCTGTGGTGCCCCTGATGAGCTGCTGTAGGTTTGTGATGTATAGAGCGACATGCTGCTCTCTTTTATTGATTGTTGGACAAAAATCTATTATTCACAGATGTTCAAAGTCCTATTTGTGCTTTTACAAATTGTATTTCCAGTTATGGTTAAAATCATGATTGTACCTGTTTGCTTGGAATTCTTAGAGGAATATCATACATCTGTGATGTTTATTTACTTGTAAAACTCATCTTAATTTTTGAGCTTTTAAAATGACTTCTTTTGTGGAAAAAACAATTACAGTTCATAGTTTTCCAAGCTTAGAAAATAACTTGTACATATAAGCTGCAGTAACAGTGCTAAATAATAGTTTTTCAAGTGATTGTTTGTCAATATGTATTTAGTTCTGTAGTTTTGAAATTGCATAACACATATATGCAATATATAATTTGTGACAAATATCTGTTTCAAATAAATACATATCTAGTTACAAATATGATCCATACAATTATAACAATTTATTTTGACTGGTATTTTCCTGTATTTAATATGCAATAAGACTAGTTTTATCCTCTCATTGTAAGTGTACTATGAAAAGCTATGAACTGGAATGTTTTGCATAGTTTAGGAAGAGGACACGTAGAGCTATATGATGGTAATTCAAAATAGAATCAGATTTTAAAGTACAGTATATTGTAAAGCATGTATAACCTACTGCAGATCTGGGACTGTACTATACTGTATACATATTGCTGAGGCAGTCTAATGAATGCCTTCAGGAAGAGCTTGCTGTGTGTCAGGGAGCTGAATGGCTCAGCTGGCAGTTCAGTGTCTGACTGCCTGTTTTAATACCTTTGCTGTGAGTGAGTTCTGTGCTGGAAGGCCTTATTCCT